>NC_072024.1:22917553-23232553 GCF_027791375.1 Indicator indicator | reverse complement strand
AGCCTGGGAGAGGAACTTCTCAGTGCTCAGCAACAGCTAAAGGGTGGGGGGGCAAGAGGCTGGGGCCAGACTCTTGTCTGTTGTGCCCAGTGACAGGACATGGGGCAATGGGCACAAACTGGAACCCAGGAAGCTCCATCTGAACAGGAGAAAATTCTTTGGTGTGAGGGTGCTGGAGGCCTGGAGCAGTCTGCCCAGAGAGGTTGTGGAGTCTCCTTCTCTGGAGAGATTCCAAAACTCCCTGGGCATTGTGATCCTGGGCAAGCCTGGGTCAAGCTGTGGGTGCCCTGCTTTAGAAGGGGGTTGGACTGGATGATCCCCAGAGTTCCCTTCCAATCCACACCATGCTGGGACTCTGTGAATTACAGTGGGATAGAAGCTTTGGAGCAGCTTGTTCTCTCCCATATCCAGGGAGTCTGAGCAGTGTTAAGCTACAGGATAACACTGCAGCCTGTCAAGTCTACACAGCACTGCTGCTTGCTTCAGTCCCCAGTGCTTGCAGAGAAAAATATGTAGAATTATCAGGTGGGAGGGTGTAAAGGGCCAGAGTTTCTTCAGCAGTGTTCAGTGACAGGGCAAGAGGGAATGCACAAGAACTGCAGCACATGGAATTCTGTCTGAGCATAGGACAGCACTTTTTTCTTGTGGGGGCTTGTTAGACACTGGCACAGATGGCCCAGAGGATTTGTGTTTTCTCCATCCCAGGAGATTCTCAGGTCCAGCCTGCACGTGATTCTGGACACCTGGCTCAAGGTAATCCAGCGGGAGTAGAGCGTGGGACCAAACAGTTTCCAGAAGCCCTTTTCAACTTCAGCTATTCTATGGCCCTGTGAAATAACTGTACTGATAATAACAGAATTGTTAGGGCTTGGAAGGGACCTCTGAAGATCACCCAGTCCAACCCCACTGCCAAAGCAGGGTCACCTAGGGCAGGCCACACAGGAACACATCCAAGCAGGCCTCGAAAGTCTCCAGGATGAAGACTCCACCACCTCTCTGGGCAGCGTGCTCCAGCACTCTGCCACCTTCACAGTAAAGAAGTTCCTCCTCGTGTTGAGATGGAGCTGCCTGTGTTGAAGTTTATCCCCCATAGCGAATGGTGCAGAGAGGAAGCTTTGTACGTTTGCATAACGAGAGCCCTTGTAGATGACTTTATTTTTACAGAAGTCTCAAAAACAACAAAAAAGGCAATTTAATGTTGCTTTTCATTGATGTTTTTACAGGTCTGCCCCATCTCATACCTGAGAATCTCCATGAGCCCTCTTCTGCAGGCAGCAAGCAGCAAGGCCCTGCTGGCTGTGCCCCTGGGCGTGACGCTGAGGTTCACAGTCCACTTCCACGACAGCTCTGGAGAAGCTTTTCACTCGCACAACGCCCTGCTCAGCTTCGCAACCAACAGGTAGGGCTCTGTCAGCTACTGACAGAAAGCAGAGCAGGCCAGAGGGCAGCCACAGCGAGGAACAAAGATTGTTCCAGAGACCTCAAGTGAAGACACAGCTTGGGCTGGGTTTGGTGAAGACAGGATTTTGTCTCTGCAGCCTTCAGAGGCACCATAGCAGGAAGAAGAGTTGCAGTTAGCAATTGATATTCTCTAGCAAGTGGAAATCTGCCCAGATAAGCCTGATCCCCAGCGGGGCCTGCTGGGCTCCAGTTCTGCTTTAAGTGACTCTGAATCATCAGCTTGCACGCATCAGTGGCCTATATACACAACTGATCCTACCAGCATCACCTCGCTGCCTTCCTCCTGCTGCTCTGGTACACTGACTCACTTCATTCAGGCTTATGTAAGGTGGGGAACCTTCTGCATCAGGGCCTGTCTCTTCAGATAGGCTTGTGCAGCCTCTGCTCAGCAGAGCCAGGCCTCCCAAGGCCTCAGAGAGTAACAAATACTCTAAGCCAGCCTGCTTTGGTCATTAGTGAACAATCGCTAATTCCATTACTGTAACAGAGCTCATTTCCTGCAGAGCACTTGGCAGTTGTAACACAGTGAGCATGATTAAAGGGCAAGAAAAAAGGGGCTTGAATGCAACATTTTCTTGTTCTCCTACCAAAATGGTCTGTGAAGTGTTCTACAGCATACAGAGGTCCCTGAGATAACAGTGCCATAGCTTCTAAAACAGCTGTGACAGAGCTGCTCCAGCACAGGGCTTGTCATTAGCCCTACAGAGAACAGCATTGCACCTAACCTCAGGTGCTGTTGAAACTGACACTGTGGCTGTTGCTCAGCCGGGGACACTGCCAGGTGCTCTGCATGTCAGTGTCTTTAGGAATGCTGAATTGGGGTAAATATCAGAACTTGCAGTCAAATATGGTTTCAATTTGTGAAGCTGTGGCTGGAAAGCTGCTAATTGGGCTTTCAATGTCTTTGCTTCTTAACTCTCCTAGAAAAGGGGAAAGGGAAAGAGACCACCTCATTCTGAAGTTCTGCAGCTCTTAAAATGAGGAGGAAGCTCTCAGTGGTTCTGAGAATTACAACCTCAGTATTTCCTCAGCATAACAATGTGAGAACTGAAGTTTGCCTCAGCAGCACCTAAACAATGGTTAGATTTTCCTTATGTTGTCAGACTTCATTAGAAGATAACCAAAGCATTGTCAACCACCTAAAAAGAGCTCCAAATCTGCTCTTTATTGCAGAGAGAATGACATGAGCAAACTTAATCCAAAAGCATAGAATCACAGAGTGGGTTGGTTTGGAAGGGACCTTAAAGATCAGCTAGTTCCAACCCCCTGCCATGGGCAGGGACACTTCCTAGTAGACCAGGTTGCTTAAGGCTCCAGCCAGCCTCCCTTTCAACACTTCCAGGCTTGAAGCCTTCACAGCTTCTCTGGGCATCCTGTTCCAATGCCTCACCAGCCTTCTCATGGAAAGTTTCTTCCTAATGTCCAATCTCAATCCAACTTCTTCCAGTTTGAAAGCATTCCTCCTCATGCTGTCACTCTAGACCTTTGTACAAAGTCCTTCTCCAACTCTCCAGCAGCCCCCTTCAAATCCTGGAATGCTGTTAACTAAACCAAACCCCAGTCATGGCACACTGCCATGCTTCCAAGGCAATACCTTCTCTCCTTCTCTGCTTCTTCTGCCTGTAAACATATTTTCAAGTGAATTTAAAAAACAAAACAAAACATCAACTTACACAAGTGAAACAATCTTCCACCTTGAAGCCATTGCCTCTCAGCCTAGCACTACAGGGACTTCTATAAAGTCCCTCCCCAGCTCTCCTGGAGCCCCTTCAGGTACTGGACGGCTGCTCTAAGGTCTCCCTGGAGCCTTCTCTTCTCCAGGCTGAACAGCCCCAATTCCCTCAGCCTGTCCCCATATGGGAGGTGCTCCAGCTCTTGGATTATCTTCATGGCCTCTTCCGGCCCTGCTCCAACAGGTCCCTGTCTGTTCTGAGGACTCCAGAGCTGGCCCCAGTGCTGCAGGTTGGGGTCTCAGGAGAGCAGAGCGGCACAGAGGGGCAGAATGGCCTCGCTGCACCTTGCCTTCAGCCGCAGGTCTCCGGTGTTTGCTCTGCAGGGACGACCTGGTGCAGGTGGGGAAGGGAGCCACGAACAACACCTTTGTGATCCAGACAGTGAACGTGGGGCTGAGCCTGCTGAAGGTGTGGGCTGCAGAGCACGGCGGCCTGGCCGACTACATGGCGCTGCCGGTACAGCACAGCATCCTGCCCGAGCTCAGCGCCGCACTGCCTGGGGATGTCCTGTGCCTCAGCACCGCGCTGCCGCCGCCGCCACACGGTGAGCCGCCCCGCAGCCCCGGGAGAAGCAAATGCATGATTGATGCTGTTTGTCCAGCATCAAATGTCATTGTTCCTGGGAATGACAAAAATAACTCTCATCATCTCTTCTAACTTTAATGGTGCCCAGCGCTGTGTGGCCTGTGCCAGGCTTCAGACATCTCTGTTCTGGTAGCTTCAAAGGTTGGGCTTTGGGGGGGTTCATGGTGAGTCAGGACTGCCCAACTTCACTCTGCTGTTTGATTGGTATCATGAATGGGCTTCAACCAGTGAAGCTGCAACTCACCTGGGTGTTGGGCTGCCACCTGAACACCTAGAACCTGATCTCTGTGAATTATAGAATGGCTTTGGTTGGAAGAGACCTCAGAGATCATCTACTCTAACCCACCCCCCCCCCCCCTCGCCACGGGCTGGGACACCTGTCAGCTAGACTTGGTTGCTCTAGGCTCCAATCTGCCCGTGAACACCTCCAGGGAGGGGGCATCCGCAACCACTCTGGGCAACCTGTTCAGTGTCTCACCACCCCCTCATACTGAAAAACTTCTTCCTAAGATCCCTACTCTTCCTCAGCTTCAAACCATTCCCCCTTGTCCTGTCTCTAGACACCCTCAGGAAAAGTCCCTCTGCAGCCTTCCTGTAGGATCTTTTCAGCTATTGGAAGGCAGCTCTAAGGTCCCCCTAGGGTCTTCTCCTCTCCAGGCTGAATATCCCCAGCTCCCTCACCCCATGCTCACAGCAGAGGTTCTCCAGCCTTTGGATCATGTTTGTGGCCCTCCTCTGGCCTTGTTCCAAGAGTTCTATGTCCCTCATGATAGGGACACCAAATTGGTAAGCGTGTGTAGCCATGGTGGTGTTGGGGTGACCGCTGGACCTCGATGATCTTAGAGGTCTTGTCCAACCAAAACAATTCCCTGATTTTGTGGTGCCTGTGCAGTAGGCACATACCTGCAGGTACTAGAGAGGTCATGAAATGTTGCAGTTAGAGTTAGCATAACTGTCCTGAACAGTGTCCAACTGGTGTGTCTTAGGCCTGCCAGGCGTCTGGAGCTCCTCAGCAAGCAGCATCCTTCAGGTCGACTCCAAGACAGGTGTGGCAGTGGCAAGGGATGTTGGTGTGGTCACTCTGTATTATGAGATTCCAGGATTGCTCAAGACATACAGAGAGGTGAGGCACTGTCAGATCCACCTGAACTGCTGGGGTGGCTTTGCTTCAGGGGGAACCTCACCAAAAGGTATTCTTTCCTTATTGTCTTATCAGTACCTACAGACATTCTGTTTAAAGGAAGCTATAGAAACAGGGCAAGTCCTGGCCAGGCTGGATTGATCAGCTGAGGCCACTGGGATGAAGTTCAAGAAAACCAAGTGCCAGGACGTGCACTTGGGTCACAAAACCTCACCTGCAGTGCTCCAGGTTTGGGGCTGAGTGGCTGGAAACTGCCCCCCAGAGAAAGATCTGGGGGTGTTGTTCAACAGCCAGCTGAAGATGAGCCAGCATGTGTCTAGGTGGCCAAGAAAGCCACCAGCATCCTGTCCTGGATCAGCAATGGTGTGGTCAGTAGGAGCAGGGCAGTAGTGAGGCCACACCTTGAGCACTAGGTTCAGTTTTGGCCCCTCAGTCCAAGGACACTGAGAGGCTGGAGCGTGTCCAGAGAAGAGCAACAACAAAGCTGATGAAGGGTCTGGAGAGCAGGGCTGGGGAGGAGGAGCTGAGGGACCTGGGGTTGTTTAGTCTGAAGACAAGAAGGCTGAGGGGAGGCCTCATTGCTCTCTACAGCTCTCTGAAAGCAGGCTGGAACCAGGTGGGTGTTGGTCTCTTCTCCAACTAACAAGTGGCAGGACAAGAAGAAATGGCCTTAACTTGCACCAGGGGAGGTTTAGGTTGGACATCAGAAGAAACTTCTTCCCTGAAAAGATTCTCAAAGCCTGGCACAGGCTGCCCAGGGAGGTGGTTGAATCCCCATCCCTGGAATGGTTTCAGAGGCACAGAGCTGTGGTGCTGAGGGCCATGGTTTAGCCCCAGCCTTGGCAGAGTTAGGGAATGGTTGGGCTGGATGATATGCAAGGGCTTTTCCAACCCAAACCATCTGATTCTAAACGTGAGTGCTTAGGGAGCGTTTGGGGTGCATCCAAATACACTGGGCTTTGGGTTTTACTCACCTGTGTTAAGGAGGAAATCATCTCTGGTTTTAACCTGCACGGTTCATATATTGAATGTTTAGATTCCTTTGCTGGGCTAAGTTGTTCCCACATGCTTACCAGTGTTGGATTTGCTTTTCTGAATGAAGCTGCAGTGCAGGCTGAGGTGCCAACAGGAGGTGTCTGAAGCACTGTATCGCGGTGCTGTGCCTCACTGATCAGCAGGGCTCAAGTGCATGGAAATGATTTTGTTTGTTTGCAGTGCAGTCACAGTGTTGACACAATTCCTGCAGCAGACATTCCAGTTAAATGAAATTTAGATGTAGAGCCTGATGCTGATTAACTTATGTGGGTTGGCTGGAAACAAAAAATGGTTTTATTAGTTTAAATTGCCTTGAAGAAGAACAGGAACTCTCAGAACCTCCTGTTGTAGCTATCAGGAGGTGCATTTCACACTCCAATCTGGTCTGGCCTTTATTTTTGTTCCATGATTATCAAACCCAGTTTTATTTCATCCTTTCAGATAGTGATTAACCCACCCCAGAAGACCAAGGGCATGCACATCAGTGGAGTGAAGACAAGCTTCCAAGGAGCTGCAGCCTCCAAAGTGCTGGTTTCAATTGGGGAGAGAAATACAAATTTGAATGGTAGGATAAATAAAAATATCTTGATGCTAATTTCAGAGTCCTGGAGCTCTGAAATCTCTTCCCAGAGAGGTTGTGGAGTCTCCTTCTCTGGAGAGATTCCAAACCCCTGGACACTGTGATCCTGGGCAAGCTGCTGTGGGTGCCCTGCTTTAGCGGGGAGGGGGTGGACTGGATGATTTCCAGAGGTCCCTTCCAACTCCCATGTGCTGGGCTTCTGTGTGATTGTTTATTTCATGTGTGAATATCTATGCTAAGAGGTTTGGGGTTGTGGTTTGGGTTTTTTATTTGTTTATAAGGGTCTGTGAAGCTGGTGTAGCAAGGTCTCTGTGAACCTTTGGTGCCTTGCTGGAATCCTAGGAGCTCTGGAAGAGTCTTAGGGCCACGTTACATAATTTGGAGGGTGTGTTGGGGCACTATTAAGATCTCAGAACTAAGATAAACAGGGAGATAATAAAGTGTTATCTTCTTGTTATATCAAAACCCAGCTGACAGGCAGTTAGCTGATTGCTTGCTTGTATGTTTAATGCCAATTGTCACCTCAAAGTTCCTGGTTTTGCCCTGAAGTCTTTTGCAGAAATTGATAGCAAATCTAATCAACACCAAGGTGAAGCATCACATTATGTCCTCTGTTCAATAAGTTGTGTTGTGTTTAATTACAGCTCCTTTTAGTTTCCATCTTAACACTTAGCACTTAACCAAACTGCACTGTGCCAGTTACTAGCCTAGCAAAACACATCTTACCAGAAACCAAAACATAAATGGAGACTCCCAGGCTCATAGAAGTTATTCAACAGACAGATCTGAGCTAAAGATACTCTTTGCTTCATTCTGTCCTGTAAATAAATTATTCCTGTAAAAAAAAAAAAAAACCAAAAAAAAAAAAAAAAACCACACAACAAAAAACCAAAGCAACCCACAAGATATAAAAATTGCATTGCCTGCCTCTGTGGCATTAGGACAGCTGCCTCCCATTGCCAGCTGCTTTAGGATCAGCATAACCTTGTCAAGCAGTTTCAGAAGGTGGCAGAATAACCTGATGTTTCTCAAGCCATGGGTTTGCTTTTAATTAAAATGTAATTTGTTATAATTTTCTAATTAATTAATTAGAGATTAATTATTTTGGTTTCTTCCCCTCAGAGGAGTGCTCAGCTGCTCAGACCGAAGCCATCGCTGAGCTCCGGCCACAGGCCATGATCAGCTGCCACCTTGAGTTTACCACTGATGCCTTGGATTTCCCAGCACGAGAGATTTTTACAGGAGAACCTGGATTTGAAGCAGTCTCAGGTGAGATGAGACAACATTTCTCAGGTTGAGAAGGCTCCAAGCCTGGAAGTGTTATCACAGAAGCACAGAATTATTTGGGTTGGAAAAGGAACAGCCCTCTTAAGATTGAGTCGAACCATCAGCCCAACACCACCATGGCCACTAAACCATGTCCCCAGGTGCCATGGCCACAGGTTTCTGGAACAACACCACCAGGGATGGGGACTCCACCACCTCCCTGTTCCAGTGCCTGACCACTCTTGCAGCAAAGAAATTTTTCTCCTCATGTCCAACCTAAACCTGGCACAATTTCAGGACATTTTCTCTTGTTCTATCACCTGAGACTGGGGAGAAGAGACCAACCCCCAGCTCACTCTAACCTCTTTCAGGGAGCTGTGGAGAGGAATGAGGTCTCCTCTTCTTCAGGATGAACAACCCCAGTTCCCTCAGCTGCTCCTCACCAGCCCTGTTCTCCAGACCTGTGCTGGTTTGAGGCCAGCCAGAACATCTCTTGCCCCAAAAGGGACAAAAGAATGACACACACAAAATGGATTGGAGAGTGATGGAAAAGTTTAAATGGAAAAGCAAATTGGTAAAGCTACAGAAAAAACTACAAACTACAAAGCATAGTGGAAAAGAACATCCTAAAGCATACAGAACCCCTTCACAGAATTCCCAAAAAGCTTCCCAATCCTCCCTTCCTCCCACCTGAGGGTCTGCCCAAACCCCTCAGGGCTCTTCCTTCGCCCCCGCTCCATTCTCCTCCTGGCATTAGGCCTAGTCAGGCCTAAGAGGCCTTGAGGATACTCCCCCGGCATTACCCGATAAGAGAGGACATCTCCCATGGGAGCAGAGAGGGAAGAAAGAGGAAGAGGATGACTCTGCAGATGGCTTTATAGGGCGCAGGATTTATGGGTAGAAATACGTCGTTTCCTGTGTCCACCCCTATTGGGCAGGCACCCAGGACACCAGAGGTGTATCTCATGCAGCAGTGGCAGGGGGCACCCAGCCCAAACTGCCACAAGACCCTTCCCCAGCTTTGCTGCCCAATGACAGTCACCACAACCTGTGTCATGATGAGATTGAGAGCAGCCCTGCAGTGAAGTGCTTGGGAGTGCTGGTGGATGAGAAGCTGGACATGAGCCAGCAATGGCACTGGCAGCCACAAGGCCAATGGTGGCCTGGACTGCATCAAAAGCAGATGAGAGGTGATTCTGCCCCTCTGCTCTGGTGAGACCTCACCTGCAGTGCTGTGTCCAGCTATGGGGTCCTCAACACAAGAAGGACCTGGACCTGATTGATAGGGTTCAGAGGAGGATCACAAAAATGATCAGAGAGCTGGAGCACCTCTCCTAGAAGGACAGGCTGAGAGAGTTGGAGCTGTTCAGCCTTGAGAAGGCTCTGGGTAGACCTTGGAGCAGCCTTCCAGTACCCAAAGGGCTTGGAGTGATGACAGGACAAGGAGCAATGGTTTGAAACTGGAGCAGGGCAGATTTAGGCTGGACATTAGGAAGAAGCTCTTCACAATGAGGCTGGTGAGACACTGGAACAGGTCGCCCTGGGGGGTGGTGGAGTCCTCATCCCTATGTCCAGTTGAAGCTACAAAGCTGTTGAGGGGCCTTGGAGCATCTCTGTGAGGAGGAAAGGCTGAGAGCCCTGGGGGTGTTGAGCCTGGAGAAGAGCAGCACCAGAGGGGATCTGAGCAATGCTCAGCAAGAGCTAAAGGGTGGGGGACAAGAGGATGGGGCCAGACTCTTGTCAGTGGTGCCCAGGGACAGGACAAGGGGCAATGGGCACAAAGTGGAACCCAGGAGGTTCCACCTGATCAAGAGGAGAAACTTGTTTGGTGTGAGTGTGCTGGAGCCCTGGAGCAGTCTGCCCGGGGAGGCTGTGGAGTCTCCTTGTCTGGAGACATTCCACCCACCCAGCCATTGTGGTCCTGGGCAAGCTGCTGTGGGTGCCCTACACACTGCTCATCTTGCTGTTTGTGGAATTTTACCACAATTTCTAGATCTTCTCTGAAGATGCCACAGAAATGTCACTTTGCTTGGGGAACAAGCCTTAAAGAGGAGCAATTAACAGTCAAACTGCTTTTCTTTCTGTAGGCCATTACACCTGCTCCATCACAATGCACAGGCTCACTGACAGGCAGCTGAAGCAGCTCAGCATGAGCAAAACCTCCCTCAGAGTCACAGTTTCCATGCAAGGCAGCCACTTCTCTGTGGAGCAGATCAGCACTGAGGTGCCATTCAACCCTGGCTTTTATGTTGACCAAACAGAAATGCTGCTCAGTAACCTTCACACAAGCTCTGAGGTGAAAATATTTGGTGCCACTGAAATTCTGGATACCCTGGAGGTGAGTGTGTTGCTGGAGAGTATCAACATCCCAGCTGAAAGCATTTTGAACTGTCACACACAGCTTTCTCTGGGCTACCTTGACCATGCCAGCATGGCTCCTGAGATGGTCTGGAAATGCCTCCTCAGTTTGTGCTATTGTTTTGGGGTTGTGGAAATGTTCCAGGCTCCCCTGGCCACTAGCTGGGATGTATTAACCAGCTCACAGGCAGGGAGGCACAAAATCTGCCTGGTTCCCAGCAGCACATGTAGGATCTTGCCCATTTCCTTGTTTGCTTCCCAGGGTTCATGTAGCCCAGTGAGGGATGCTTGGAGTTTTGCTGCTGTAGGGTTAGCCCAGAGCCACAGAAACCCCAGTGGCAACAAACAGGGAGGAAGTGCTGTCAAGTGAAGGTACAACTAAGGCCAGCTCCTCCTGAGGGATGAGTTGCTCTGTGTCTCTGGGCTAGCCCACTCCTGAGGTGTGCCTGGGAGGTGGTCAGTACTGTGCTGTTTCAGGTGATTTCTGTCCCTTGGCAGGTGAAGTGTGGGTCACCAGCAGTGAAGGTGCTTGAGAAGGAGAAGTCCTCTGGCCTGCCCAGTTACGCAGTCTACAGTGTTAGTCTGTCTGACCCTGGAGTCTCCAGGCAGCAGTCCTTATCCACCGCCTTGACTGTCTCCAGCCCCATCACTGGCCAGTCCATCGCCATCCCAGTGACCCTCATGTACTTGTCTGACAGAACCAGAGCGCCCCTCAGGCGTAAGTTTACCTCCAGACTTTGTAAGCCAGAAGAAACCTCTAATTTCCATTGATGTTCATGAGGTCATAAGCTTTGGTGTGGTTAAAACCTGAGCTGGCAGCTAACATTATCATTGACACCAGAGAATGAAGAAATGCTTTAGAGAGGGTGGTGAGACCTTGGCCCAAGGTGCCCAGAGAGGTGGGAGCTGCCCCATCCCTGGACCCGCTGCAAGTCAGGTTGTTTGGGGCTCTGAGCAACCTGCAGATGTCCCTGCTCACTGCAGGGGGGTTGGACTGGATGAGCTTTAAAGGTCCCTTCCTACCCAAAGCAGTCTGGTTCTGTGTAAGCTGTTCACTGTGAGCAGAAGACTTGAACACAAGTGTGTGCATTGTGACTTGACCTTCCATTTTGGGTCAGCCCAGAGTACTTGGCATTGAGTGCACCCTCAGCAGGTTTGCTGATGACACCAAGCTGTGTGGTGCAGCAGACAGGCTGGAGGGAAGGGATCCATCCAGAGGGACCTGAACAGGCTGCAGAGCTGGGCACAAGCCAACTACATGAGGTTCAACAAGACCAAGGGCAATGTCCTGCAGCTGGGTTGAGGCAATCCCAAGCACAAATCCAGGCTGGGCAGGGACTGGCTGGAAAGCAGCCCTGAGGAGAGGGACTTGGGGGTGCTGGGGGAGAAGAAGCTCAACATGAGCCAGCAGTGAGCACTTGCAGCCCAGAGAGCCAAGCAGAGCCTGGGCTGCAGCAGGAGAAGTGTGGCCAGCAGGGCCAGGGAGGGGATTCTCCCCCTCTGCTCCACTCTGCTCAGACCACACCTGGAGCTCTGGGTCCAGTTCTGGAGCCTCTGTTCCAAGAAGGATCTGGAGGTGCTGGAAGGTGTCCAGAGCAGGGCCATGAGGATGAGCAGAGGGCTGGAGCACCTCTCCTATGAGGACAGACTGAAAGAGTTGGGGCTGTTCAGTCTGGAGAAAAGAAGGTTCTGAGGAGACCTTCTTGTGGCCTTATTGTATCTGAAGGGGGCTACAAGAAAGCTGGGGAGGGACTTTTTAGGCTATCAGGTAGTGACAAGACTAGGGGGAATGGAACAAAGCTGGAAGTGAGGAGATTCAGACTGGATGTGAGGAAGTAGTTCCTCCCCATGAGAGTGGTGAGACCCTGGAATGGGTTGCCCAGGGAGGTGGTTGAGGCCCCAGCCCTGGAGACATTGAAGATCAGGATGTTAGGGCTTGGAAGGGACCTCTGGAGATCTTCCTGTCCAACCCCCCTGCCAGAGCAGGACCAGAGAATCCAGCACAGGTCACACAGGAACACATCCAGACAGGGCTGCAAAGGCTCCAGAGAAGGAGACTCCACAACCTCTCTGGGCAGCCTGTTCCAGGGCTCTGGGACCCTCACAGTCAAGAAGTTCTTCCTCATGTTGAGGTGGTATCTCCTGTGCTGTAATTTCCATCCGTTGCTCCTTGTCCTATCCAAGGGCACAGTGAGCAGAGGCTGTCCCTGTCCCTTCCTTCCTTGACCTCCAGCCCTCAGATCTTGATAGACATTGATCAGATCCCTCTCAGTCTTGTCTCCAGACTAAACACCCCCAGGGTTCTCAGCCTCTCCTCCCCAGGCAGTGCTCCAGTCCCTTCAGCATCCTTGTAGCCCTCCCTTGGACTCTCTCCAGCAGATCCCTGTCCCTCTTGAACTGGGGAGCCCAGAACTGGGTGCAGTATTCCAGGTGAGGTCTTACTAGGGCAGAGTAGAGAGGCAGGAGAACCTCCCTGGATCTGCTGGACACACTCTTCCTAATGCACACCAGGATCCCATTGGATCCTGAAGACTGTGTTGGAAACAGTAGAATCAAAGTCATGCTATCTGAGTTGATAATAGTTACTTGCTCTAAATAAAAACCTTCTGTTGGCTATTTCAGTTTGATTTCAGAAGTGTTAACTCAAAGCAGGTTGGAGAAGATGTTCTTTTAACTCAGTATTGTCTCTTTTAATGAATTCTACAGCTGGGGCCAGTCTGTTCCAGCACTTCCTCGAGTCTTACCAAGTGATGTTCTTCACACTCTTTGCACTGGTAGCAGGAGCATCTGTGCTGGTGATAGGTAAGGGAGTGAAAGATTGCATGAGTGTTTTTGGCCATCATTCTTGCAGTGTGAGATGTCAATGAATGATTGCCTTGTGACAGGATTGTGCTGTTTGTTGTCAGTGATTCACTGGTGTGGTTTCTCTCTCTTTGCCCTGTCTTGCAGCCTATCACATAGCTTTTGTGCCGAAGGAACAGCAGAATCATGCAGTGTATGTCCCAAGGACACCTCCTCAGCACAGCTATGACAGTAAGCAGCTGTTAGCAGTTATCAGTGAATTGATCAGCCTGGCTCTGTGGGAGGAGTGGCTGAGGGAGCCTGTGTCCTGAGTTCTGTTACAACAAGCACTGTGCCACTTCCTGGGAAATTTGTTGCCTGTCCTCCTGTCCTCTCACCCCAACCAACCTCCCCTATACCCATGGCTAATTCTTCTGAGACTCCTGGCCAGCTGCAGCCACCTGGGAAATAGGGAGTGATTTTAAAATGTTAAGAATTCATACAGCTCAGCAGCTGGGTGGAGGAGAGTTGGGCTGCTGATTTAGGCAGTTAAAGCAGGGCTGAGTTGCTGGTGTGATGTGCTGGGCAGCAGCTGGCTGCTCAGGGGGCTCCTGCCACCCCAGGTGAGGTGCAAGCCTGTGCTGCCTGGGGGCTGGGAGCTGCCATGAGAGACAGGGGGAAGGGAAAATGTCCAGTTCTGGTCCTTCCCGGTTTGAGAAGGACAGGGACTTGCTGGGGAGGACACAGCAAAGGGCTACAAAGATGCTGAGGGCACTGGAACTGCCCTGTGATGAGGAAAGGCTGAGAGAATTGGGGATGTTTAGTCTGGAGAATAGCAGCCTGAGGGGGACTCTGATCAATGCTAATCAATACTTCAGGGGCTAGTGTCAGGAGGGTGTGACCAGGCTTTTGGCAGTGGTGCCCAGTGACAGGACAAGAGGTAATGGGCACAAACTTGAACATCGGAAGTTCCATCTAAACGTGAGGAGGGACTTCTTTAAGGCTGCTGGAGCCCTGGAGCAGGCTGTCTAGAGAGCTGGTGGAGTCTCCATTTCTGGAGAGATTCCAAATGCCCCTGGATGTGTTCCTCTGTGACCTTCTCTAGGTGGCCCTGCCTTGGTAAGAGGGTTGGACTGGATGATCTCTAGAGGTCCCTTCCAACCCTTACCCATTCTGTGGTATGTTAGAGGCCAAAGGACACAAGTCTATAGAAGCTGTAATTTGTTCCTTCAGGGAATAGTTTGTTCCTTCACTGCTTTTGCTCTTGCAGTTGTCTTTTATCTATTTTCTGACACCATGGATTCTCTATTTTACCACTTTGCAGTGCTGCAGAACCATAGAACTGTTGTGGCTGGAAAAGCCCTTTTTAAGATCATGCAGTCCAACCTTTCTCTACCAAGGCCTGGGCTAAACCATGGCCCTCATCACCACATCTCTGCCTCTTTGCAACCCCTCCAGGGATGGGTATTCAACCACCTCCCTGGGCAGCCTGTGCCAGGCTTTGAGAACCCTTTCAGGGAAGCAGTTTCTTCTAAAAACCAATTCAACCCATGACTGTTTCAGACAGCATAAGGCAAATTCAGACTGCAAGTTAATTGCTGAGGTGAAATTGCTGGGGGTTGTGCCCCCCTCAGAAGACTTAATCAGTTCTTTAATTAATATGAAGGCCCACAAAATGTTGCTAGTTCTCAGATGCCATTTCATCAGGCACTGAGCTGAAGGGGTTGTTTCACTTGGAATGGATCATTAGACACTTCCCAGGTGTTCCAGCAGATGATCAGCATCAGGCTTTTACTTCCTCCACCACTGCTGAGTATGATTGTGAGGTTTTTTTACCTTTTTGTCCACCTGTGTTTTAGGTTTCTCTACATCCCCTGTGCCCTCAGGGTATCACTTCAGCCTTCAGCCCTCCAGCAGGAACAGAAGTCCCTCATCCACACTGTGGAGCACTGACTATGGTTCTCGTTAAAGCAGGACTCATCTTCGTGCACTAGGGCTGGGAAACAAAACAGAATAAATCCTCAGTGCCTTGGACAACAATAAATTCAAGAACTTCCGTAGTTTTGATACAATTCCAGTCATCTCTTGAATGTAACCTGCTTCATAATTATTACTATTTTTATATTTAGAGCTCTTTGAGTTTTTTTATGTTCTTTAAAACTTATTTTATCTGCTGGTGTATGCTCAGCTGACTGGACAGAACAGTGTTTATGCTAAGCTGGCTTTCTTGCACTCTACAAGCAGCTAGAAGTGATACCTAAGTAACAGTATTGCAAGTGTTTTATTTACTTTTTTGTTGTTGTTGTTAAAAAAAAAAATCACTTTTTAATGAACTTTTGTAAAAAGGGAAGTAGAGAAAACCAGGTCAAACATGAGCCAAAAAATATGAAGGATTGTATGTTTCAAAGGCCTGGGTTGTTTGGTTTGTTGTTTTTATTTTATGTTGAGTTCCAAAGCCTCAGGAATGCACTGCACTGCTAAGTGTACTTACCTTTAGCCTTACAATGTGAGTCCTCAGCAGGATTTGCTGGTCTAATGCTGGGAATGCAGGAAGGACTGTGAAAGCCTGGGAGATTCTGGTACAACCACAAAGTCCAATGCAGCTATCTGAGGGTGGCCTCCTTTGGGCACAACTGCAGTATTCCTCTCTTGGTACTGTAAGCACTTTTTTGGCCTGGGAATGCAAAAGCACATGGCTTCTAAGAGGACCTTTCTTCTAGTAGTAAAGATGTTTGATGGAAGGCAATTACTTTGCCTGTGTTCTGACATAAATGTGTTGATGAAGGTCATTTTGCACTGAGTAGTACCTCAATAGAGACTGAGCCTCCTTGTAGTCCCACTGGCACTGGGTGCACTGGAAAGTAAGTGGCTTGTTTGACACCGAGTGACCTTTTCAGTTGGTTGTCCACATGTGGTGTCTTTGTGTACAAACTGATCCAGCCAGGCTCTCTGTGTAGCCTGTGCAGTAAGATACTGACAGCACGGGTCTGCTATTCCACACTCTGGAATGTTTGTATCGCCATACGCTACCAATAAGTCTGTGAAATACAGTGTAGCATTTAACTGCTTTACCTGCTGGTGTGCAGGGGGTTGCTGGTTGACTCTTTGTTTCTTGTCTTGACTGGCGAAGGTCTAAAATGCACAATTCCAGGTGCCTCAGGGAGGCCAACCAGGCAGCCACTCACTGTGTGCTCAGATGCATTTTGCTTCTCCACGAGGCCACGGTGAGGTGTGCTGACATGAGCTCCTTTCCAAATTCCTTTTAAACAGGTGAGGAGACAAATTTGGTTCCTAAAATACTTCCCTGAGAATAGAAAAATCCTCGATTTTTGAGGCCTATCATCCTGACCACATAACTTCTAATGCTCAAGCAGCATTTTACAGCTCTCAGATAAGGGCTTTGTTTACAGAGAACAAGTGTCACTGTTTGAACTGTGACTAATCTCCTGGCTGGCTGAGCTCTCCTAAGGACCACAATGAACATGATCACAATTGTTCTGTCTTAAAGAGCAGCATATTTCATGCAAACTCTGCAGGCAGGCAGGGGAATGGCACACAGGCACAGCCCACGTGTTTCAGGCAGTACTGCAGAAAAGCATCCTTGTTCCATGTTGTTCTCTTGAGTCTTGTGTAACTCCCTGGCTTGTTTTGGAGAAGCTGTGCCTTACCTCCTAGTGCTCTTTAAAATGGATAATGTGGATGTAAATAATAAATCATTTGTTACCTGTATTATTTAATAAGGCTTTGTAAGATTCCTTAAGGATGCTGATGATGAACTTTGTTGTGTTTTGATGAACTTGGTTGTGTTTTGGCTCTTCAGAATTTAGCACTAGACTGTACTCTGCAAGGGTGGCTACCAGGAGGGTGGAGACTCCCTTTTCACATGGAGTGCCATGGGAAAGACAAGGGGTGATGGGGACAAGACAGGTCTGCTGGGGAGATTCCCATTGGACTCCAGAAGAAAATGTTGCCCATGAGAACAGTCAGACACTGGAATCACCTCCCAAAGGAAGCAGTGGATTCTCCCACACTGGACAGCTTTAAGGCTCAGTTTAACAGTGTGCTGGGCCAGCTCAGATGCTCCTTAGGGTCCCTTCCAGTGTGGCATTCTCTGATTGTGATTCCATGATTCTTTGTACTTCACCTCCAGCAGCCCTGCAGTATTTGCAGTCACAATTTCACGCTCCCAGTTTTCACTTTTGTGGACAATGACATATTTTTAAATCCTCTGACAATTTCCCATCCAGTATTTATGGTCAGGAGCTTTTACGTGTTTTCACTAAGCATCTGCTGAAGTGGGTGGTGGCTGAAGAAGCAGCTCTTGATTTTCCAGGTTTGTTCAGACTTCCCCCTTATTGATTTGGGTTTTTGAGGAAGGACATTATTTTTCTCCCTATGAATATCTGAGAGATGCACATTTCAGGAATGCTTACAGGAAATGCTTTGTGCTGCTGTTTCTTCTTTTTCCTCTTCAGCCTACCAGTCTGGCACCAAACGTCCTGACAAAAGACCTGCTCCAAGTGGTGGGAGTGCTTTGGCAAATGCCTGTTCTTTATTCCACCTCTTTAGGCAAGTAGTTGCAGTCCCCTGGCATGTGCCCTCATCAGCTGGCATATGCCACAAGCTAAAGCTAGAGGGGAGCTAATGGGGAAAAAAAGAGGTATGAAATGGGGAGCTGCTGTGGGGTTCAGGAATCCACCTCCTACTAGCCTTGAAAAGCTTGAGTGGTCTGTTGGGTGACTGCTGAGAGGGTGGGATTTAAGGATATACATTTTTTTGAGCATGTTGCTAATGCAAAGATGATTTTTAATTATTTAAGACTGACTAAAAGGAGGTTTGGGTTTGTTTTGCATTTAATGCTGAGTTTTTTCTCTATTCACTTAATGGCTTGTGTCTGAGCACTTGCTCCCCTGTGTAGCAGAGCTGCTGGCAACATGCATCTTACATGTTTGATGTGAGTGGAGCTGTCTTTTTCAGCTGATCAGCTAACGAAACAGTCAGTGCTGCATTCACCCCCAGGCCGTGGTCCCTTCACATGCAGCAAAGCTTTGGCTTTGCTCCTGAGCAGAAGCAGGGCTTAGTGCACACCAGCAAGGTCAAGTTCGCCACATCATGTTGCTTCTTGGACAAAAAAACTTTTCAACAGGCTTATAAGAGCTTCATGAACTATGAAAAAGGCAAACCCAACCCGTGAGCAGTGAAGGCAGTGAGCAAATGCCCTCAGGCTGTCCCCTCTCGACTCTACTCAGCAGGAGGGGCTCTGTGGCACACACTGCCTGTCACTGAAGGTGCCCATGTTGGATTGATAACCATGGGAGCAGGCTTCCCTCCCCTTGAAAACCCAGTCCCAAGACTTTTTTCCTCAGAAAAAGGAAGCAAATGCTGCCAATGAAGTGGTCCCTCAGCAGAGCTGCTCCTGCTGCAGAGAGCAGCCCTGGGGCTGGCTGTGGAGGTGAGAGCTTTGCTCCCAGGTAGAGCTGTATTGCTTTGCTGCAGGTCGTCAGCTAATCACTGCTGCGATTTAGAACTTCGTTCTGTCACCTGTTTCTGTAGAAAAGTGTTTCTGCATTCCAGGCGTTCAGACTTTGCTCCCACTGGGTCACTACTGGGGGCAGAGGAGGGCTGAGCCGGGGCACAGCCTGAAGTATATATCCTTAAATCCCACCCTCTCAGCAGTCACCCAACAGACCAGTCAAGCTCTTCAAGGCTAGCAGGAGATGGATTCCTGAACCCCATAGCAGCAGTTTGTGCCACAGAGCCCCTCCTGCTGAGCAGAGTCGAGAGGGGACAGCCTGAGGGCATTTGCTCACTGCCTTCACTGCTCACGGGTTGGGTTTGCCTTTTTCATAGTTCATGAAGCTCTTATAAGCCTGTTGAAAAGTTTTGTTTTTTTTTTGTCCAAGAAGCAACATGATGTGGCGCACTTGCCCTTGCTGGTGTGGCACACCTGCCGCTCGGCCCTGCGTCCCCCGGCCGCCTTGCAGAGCGGCTCCTGAGCCACCTACCGTGACCGCGGGAAGCGTTGTGAAAGGCGCCGAGGGCCCCGAGGCGCCGGGCAGCGCCGTCCGGGCAGCGCCGTCCCGCCACCGCGCGGCCTCGCGCCGGCGCTGAGGAGAGGCGGCCGCGGCCCTGTGGGGCTGCCGCTTGCACCGAGCGGGACTCTCCCTGCACCTCAGTGGAACCTTCCCTTGAACATGTTTCGGTGGAGGGGCAAGGAGAGCGAGAAAAGCCTTACCACGTGGACTTTGTGCAAACTCAGAGTGCAGAAAAGGCCTCTAGAAGGTGCAGCAGAGGAGATTTTTACCTCGGTAATGAATTAGCACAAACTGCGGGGCAGGTTGCGGCGTCGGCACGGAGGGAGTTCACCCCTGGAGAGGCAGCAGCTGCCGCAGCGCCAAGCCGGGCAGTGCTGGATGAGCTACGGCTGGCAGACGCTCAGGTCTGTGGAAGCAGTGAAGCTTCAGGGAAATATTTAACAATATTTTCATCGTTGTTGTAGTGAATCATGCTAAATACGGAATAATAATAATATTAGAGTGAAATGTAGGAGGGAAAAACAAGGGCATTCATTAGAATCATTAGAGGTGTTTCTGAAAGACCTTTCTCAGTAGTTAGAGTTAGCCTGGCTTCTGCTGCTCCTCTCTGGGGCACAACTATTGAATGCAAATGGAGGGCAAGCTGAAAGGTTTGGGGAAGGGGGCTTAGGTTGCCCTCCTGGTAACCATCAGCACATCACTGTTCATGGGAGGACGCTTCCCTGCAGCAGTGGGCACAAAGTTCTCGTGAACCAACCGTGTGGTTGGTTACAAGGTAGAGAGTTCCCTCCTGCGGTTTCTGTGATCTGGTGGGGATTGTGTAAGTGGTGTCTTGCACCAGCGTGAGCAGAGGTTTTGTTGAAACAGGCTCCAGACACAGCAGGATGTCTGTGAGGCCACATCGCAGTCCCGTGTCCAGTTCTGGGCTCCCCAGCTCTGGAAGGAGAGGGACTCGCTGCAGCAAAGGCCTGCGAGGATGCTGAGGAGACAGGGACATCTCTGTGATGAGGAAAGAGGGAGAGAATTGGGGCTTTTGAGTATGGAGAGGAGCAGACTGAGAGGAGATCTCATCAGTGCTGATCAGTAGTTAAAGGGTTAGGGTCAGGAGGATGGGACCTGGCTTTTGGTGGTGCCCAGTGACAGGACAAGAGGTAATGGGCAGAAAGTTGAACATCAGAAGTTCCATCTAAACATGAGGAGGAACTTGTTTAATTTAAGGCTGCTGGAGCCCTGGAGCAGGCTGCCCAGAGAGTGGGCAGTCTCCATCTGGTGGAGTCTCCATCTCTGGGGAGATTCCAGACCCCCCCGGGATGTGTTCCTGTGTGACCTTCTCTAGGTGACCCTGTCTTGGTAAGAGGGTTGGACTTAATGATCTCCAGAGGTTCCTTCCAACCCTTACCATTCTGTGATCCACAGAGCTGAGCCCTGCAGCCACACAAGGCACAGGTGGTACCTCCACTGGGTAAGGCATAAAGAGCCTGTTTTCTGCTCTAGCTTGTCTTGCTGCAGCCACAAAATTCCTACCCCTCAGCAGCTGTTCAACAGCTGTGTCACAGGGAATAATTTAATCAGGTTAGCCAGCCTAGGTGAATGTTAAGACTTCAATCCAATCTACTCTTATGTGACATCCCCAACACAGCATAATCATTATCTCCCCCGTAAAAAAACAAGGCAGATAACGAGTAAAACACGGAGCCAGCCTTTTAAGAGTCTCTTCAGATTAGGAGTCAGGATTACCATGTGGTGGTTAAAGAGAAAGCTTTCCCAGTTTGCTGACTTCTTTCTCTGAAAATGTTTGAGCTTTGCTGGTGTTGCTCTAGCCTCATCTCCTGTAAGATAATGGTGTGATTATTTAAGAATATTACATCAAGGTGAAGCATGAGTCTCTTCCCTGTCTGCCTGCTGATACGTGCGTTCATAAGGTACCTATATGTCAGTCATCAATAAACATCCTCTGAGGATGTCTAAGTGCATGACTCTACACCAATAAGGAATCGTTCTTCTCCATTGTATCAGGTGATAGAGAGGAAATGGCCTGAAATTGTGCCAGGGGAGGGTTAGGTTGGAGATTGTCAGGGAATTGGAACAGGCTGCCCGGGGAGGTGGTGGAGTCACTATCCCTGGAAGTGTTCAAGCAGTGTGAACATGGCACTTGGGGACGTGGTTTAGTGGCCATGGTGGTGTTGGGTTGATGGCTGGACTCAGATCTTAGAGGGCATTTCCCACCTTAATCATAGAATTATTGAATTGTTTCAACTGGAAAAGATCATCCCCTGTGGGGACAGGCTGAGAGACTTGGTGCTGTTCAGCCTGGAGAAGAGAAGGCTCCAGGAAGACCTTAGAGCAGCCTTCTAGTATCTGAAGGGGCTCCAGGAGAGTTGGGAAGGGACTTTTGACAAGAGCTGGAGTGACAGGATGAGGGACAATGGCTTTGAGCTAGAAGAGGGGAGATTGAGACTGGAGATAGGAAGAAATTCATTCCAGTGAGAGTGGGAGATGGTGGAACAGGTTGCCCAGGGAGGCTGTGAATGCCTCCTCCCTGGAGGTATTCAAGGCCAGGTTGGATGAGGCCTTGAGCAAGCTGGGCTGGTGGGAGGTGTCCCTGCCCATGGCAGGGGTTTGGAACTAGCTGATCTTCAAGGTTCCTTCCAAGCCAGAGCTCTCTGTGGTTCTCTGACACAGATATATGTGTGCACGTTTAGCTCACCCTGCCCTTCTGCTTGTGCCAGGCTGAGCACAAAGAGGGTTCATGAAGGAATGCCTTGGGAGGAGTCGGCAGGGAAAGTGTCATTTTAATAAAGCAAATCTTGGAGGTTTGTCTGTGCTTTGTGTTGTTTGGAGGAAGCAGTAGCAGCACAGGACTGCAGGGTGCCTTCAGTGCAACAGGCACCTGTTAGTAGCTACCCATAGGTGTTACAACCCCTAGGAGCTTAGGTGTTGGCTGGAACACTGAGTGTGCAGGTTGCACAAGTAGCCATTGATGTAGCACATGGAGAATTCTGTCTGTGAGTGAATAAGGTCTTGGTGAGTACCTGCTTGGACACCCCTGTCCCTGGGTGCAGGCTGCTGGCTTGGATCTGCAGGACACTGCTGAGTACCCTCTGGCTGCAGCTGGGGCGGACACCAGTCAGCTCGCTCCTGCAGAGGCAGGAGGGCTGTGTGACAGAGCACATCTTCCTCTGCTTACCTGAGCATCTTGGCCTTTCCTCACAGGACATCTCCAGACATCCTCTGCCAGCAGCAGAGCTGCTGTCTGTACAATCATAGAATCACAGAATGGCTCAGGTTGGAAAGGACCTCAGAGATCATCTACTCCAACCTCCCTGCTGTGGGCAGGGACACCTCTCAATCAGACTCGGCTTCCTAAGGCTTCATCCAACCTGGTCTTAAACATCCCCCAGAAGAAGGCATCCACAGTTTCCCTTGGCAACCTATTCCAAGAGTCTGATCACCCTTGTACTGAAGAACTTCTTCCTCAGATCCTGTCTAGCCCTGCTCTCTCTCAGCTTCAAACCATTCCCCTTGTCCTGTCCCTAGACACCTTCATGAAAAGTCCCTCTGCAGCCTTGCTGTAGGATTCCTTCAGCTATAGGGAGGCAGCTCTGAGGTCACCCAGAGTCTTCTCCACTCCAGGCTGAACAACCCCAGCTCCCAGCTTGTCTCTGTGGCCTCCTTTGGACTCACTCTAACAGCTCTGTGTCCTTCTTCTGCTGCGGACACCAGAACCGGATGCAATATTGGAGGTGGGGTCTCAGCAGAGCAGCTATCTGTAGCTACCTAGTCAAGAGAGACTTTGAAACTCCATCCTTCAGCACCTTTCCTGGCTCTCTGTGTGAGGTGCTGCTTGCACCCACGTTCTGCTGTGTCTCTTCCTTACCCTGGGATTGCAATGAAACACCCTGGTGCAGGAGCTCTGCTTGGAGGAGCCCTGGAGATGGTTTCTGGTCGACAGGCAAGGTAGGTGTTCTCAGATGAGTTCCTCTGCTTTTCAGTGTTCTTGCTGAGGCAGCTGGAAGCTCTGTTCAGCTTTAGGTACCTATGTTAGCCTGTCTAATGTTGGTGATATGATTAAAACTATCCCTTTGCAGCTCACTCTTCCTTGTCTCACTTAGAAGCTTTTGGTCATAGCTGGTTTTAAAATCCAGTCTGATCTGCACAACGCAGGCCCTCTACTTCCTTCTCATCAGAAATGCATCAACTTCTAAGCCGGAAAAAATGGCACTTAGCAAGTAATGACTTCCTGACTTAAGGTCTTCAGTTGACATTAAGTCTTCCATATTTATTTCTCTTATTGTCAAAAATCAAAAACTTGGGCTTGATTTTTAGTTTGAATGAGTCTGGGTGCACTTTTCAGCTGCTGACTTTGAGAAGGCACATTCTCTGTGCAGAAGATTTGCTGATAGCACTTCTCAGGATTCTTCTCTTGAAGCTTGCAAAATTAAAGCAGGTATGGGAAACTCATTTTCCTCCTTTCTTCATGTTTATCATCAAAGAATCACAAAACTATCAGGGTTGGAAGGGACCTCAAGGATCATCCAGTTCCAAGCCCGGTGCCATGGGCAGGGACACCTCACACTACAGCAGGTTGCTCACAGCCACCTCCAGCCTGGCTACAAAAACCTCCAGGGATGAGGCTTCCACCACCTCCCTGGGCAACCTCTGCCAGTCTCTCACCACCCTCATGGTTGTATCTGAGCTGTGAACTTACCAACAGGAACCCCTTTAGAATCACAGAATTGTCAGGGTTGGAAGGGACCTCAAGGCTCATCCAGTTCCAACCTCCCTACCATGGGCAGGGACACCTCACACTGGATCAGGTTGCTCACAGCCACATCCAGCCTGGCCTTAAAAGATTCCAGGGATGGGCCAGGCTGGATAGTGTCCTTCATGCTGCTTGTCCTTTCTATCTTCAGAGCTATTTTTGTCACAGGTACTGTGCTTGCCACTGCAGGTGGCCTGCTCCAGAGCTTTCTGCATTAATAAACTAGTTCCTGCAACAGGTAAGATCCTTGCAAATCAGCACAGCACCCTGGCTGTGTGTGCTGAGCACCCTGGCTCTGTGTTTGGTGCTGTCTCCATTGCAGTGCTTTGGGGGCTGTTCTGCTATAGCTGCTGAGCAGACTGCACGATGCAGTTGCTGTTTTCCATGGACCAGACATTGTCTACACTTAATACCTCATGTTTTTCTGAGCTCTCTTTTCTCAGCTGGTATGTTTTCAAGTGCTGTTTCCATTCTGCTTAGTCCAAGGGACTCTCTTGCACCTCCTACTTCTGTACTTTGCACAGAATCACAGAATCTTAGAACACTGGGGTTTGGAAGGGACTCCAGAGATCATTGAGTCCAGGCCCCCTGCAAAGCAGGATCACCTAGGGCAGGTCACACAGGAATGCATCCAGGTGGGTTTTGAACATCTCTAGAGAAGGAGGCTCCACAATCTCTCTGGGCAGCCTGTTCCAGGGCTCCAACACCCTCACAGTGAAAAAGTTTTCTCTCCTATTGAGATGGAATTTCGTGTGATTGAGTTTACATCCATTGCCCATCATCCTATTTCTGGGTATAAATGCAAAGAGCCTGGCTTCATCCTCCTGACAGGCACCCTTCAGATATTTGTAGACATTGATAAGGTTTCCTCTCAGGCTGTTCTTCATCGTCTTTGTAGCTCTCCACTGGACTCTCTCCAGTAAATTCCTTGTCCCTCTTCAACTGGGGAGTCCAGAACTGTACACAATATTCCAGATGTGGTATAACTAGGGCTGAGGAGAGGGAGAGGAAAACCTCCCCTGGCCTACTGCCCACACTCTTCTTAATGCACCTAAGTACACTGTTTGCCATTTTGGCCACCAGGGCACATTGCTGTCCCATGGATAACTTATTACCAACCAGCACTGCCAGGTTCTTCTCTGCAGAGCTGCTCTCCAGCAGGTCACCCCTCACCTCTCCTGGTGCAGGGGGTTGTTCCTCCTCAGGTGCAGGACTCTACACCTATCCTTGTTGAACTTGAATGAAGTTCAACAAGCATAAGTATGTCTAGCATAGAATCATGACATCATAGAATGGTTGGGTTGGAAGGGGCCTTAAGAGGTGTTTGGGGTTTTTTCTGATTAATTTGAGGGTTTTGTGTTGTTCCAGTCAGAAATTGATTGTGTTTACAACACAACAGGGGTTCCACTGTGGTTTGGAGTTGGGCTTTGAATACATGATGTGTATTGTAATACTTAACTGCTACAACCTGTACCAACAGCAGTGCTGGAAAACCAAATCTAATGACAGGATATTTCTCAGACTAGGAAAAGGAAGGAACAAAGGCAAACAACAACTTTGCATTAAATTTTAGCTGCAAACTTACACGCACTCCACAACTACAAAGGAACTTGGGCTTGTGCAAGCTGAACGCTGGTTAACTCCTAGTGGAGCTGGGCACCTGAGATTAGCTCCTGGCCTCTAAGAGTTTCCAAGAGAAGGGAGAATAGCAGCTCAGTTTGTCCTTTGGAAAATACAAACAGGTTGAGGTTCATTAGCAACAGGATGTCTGCTGTCTGAGGCAGCTCCCTGAACTCAGCAGGTGAAGCAAGGCCTTTGTGAGGGCTTGGTTTGCTATCAGCCCATATCCAAACCCAATCTGCATGGCTGTTCATTTGCACACTGTAACAGATGAAGGATTTCAGGACCCCTCAGTTGAGTCACAGAATGGTTTGTTTTGGAAGAGACTTTTAAAGCTCATCCAGTTCCAACCCCCTGCCATGGGCAGGGACACCTCCCACCAGCCCAGCTTGCTCAGGGCCTCATCCAAGCTGCCCTTGAATACCTCCAAGGAGAGGCCATCCACAACCTCCCTGGGCAACATGTTGCAGTGTCTCACCACCCTCAGTGGATAGAATTTCTTCCTCCTCTCCAGTCTCTATCTCCCCTCTTCCAGCTCAAAACCATTGTTCCTCATCCTGTCACTCCTAGCCCTTGTCGGAAGTCCCTCCCCAGCTTTCCTGTAGGGACTTTTTAGAAGGGCCTGCTGGGGTGGGATGAGAGGCCTGTCAAAACAAGCCATTGTGCTGGTGGATGTGTCAGTGTCACTGCTGTGACCTTCTATTCACTTTCTATATTCCATTTTTTCATAAGGGAGTGGTTTCTTACTAAGTAAATATGAGGCAAGATGATGCTGCAGTGCCAAACATTCACCTTTTGTCTTAGAATTCTGTTCCAGGAGTAGTCATTCTCACCATTGACAACTACCTTCTAGTGCAGAGAGGGGAAAACATGTGAAGCATCTTAATATTGCAGAGGTTTTCTTTCTAAACATAGACTGCACCAGTCCAGATCTCCATTGGCTTGATGATTGCACTATTGCCTTGATGATCACACTCAGAGAGTGATGGTCAGTGGCTTGAAGTCCAAGTGGACACCAGTGGTGAGTGCTGTTCCTCAAGGGTCAGTACTGAGACCAGTGCTGTCTAACATCTCTGATGGCCTTATGGGCAGGAGGATCAAGGCACCCTGAACAAGTCTGTGGATGACAAAGAGCAACCTTCCAGTACCTGAAGGGGTCTGCAGGAGGGCTGGAGAGGGACTTGTGACAAACGTGTAGAGCGACAGGCTAAGGGGTGATTGCCTCAGACTAGAAGAATCTGGATTTAGATCAGATGTTAGGAAGCAATTCTTCCCCATGAGGGTGGTGAGGCACTGGAACTGGTTGCCCAGGGAAGTTATGGAGGCTCCAAGCCTGTGAGTGTTGAAAGCCAGGCTGGATGGGGCCTTGAGCAAGCTGCTCTAGTGGAAGGTGTCCCTGCCCATGGCAGGGGGGCTGGAACTAGCTGATCTTTAAGGTCCCTTCCAACCCAAACCATTCCATGGTTCTAAGATTTGGTATGTGAAAGCACCATGTAACCTTACTGCAGAAGCAGACCAGAAATCCCTGCAGCAGGAGAACTGAGTCTCTGTCTCACAGTATCCCTAGAAACTGGATTTGGCAGTACTGATGGATGAGAAGCTGAACATGAGCAGGCTTGCACACAGAAGGCAAATCTGGGCTTCATCAAAAACAGTGTTGCCAGCAGATCCAGAGAGGTGATTCTGCCACTGTCCTCTGCTCTGATGAGATCTCACCTGGAGTACTGCATCCAGCTCTGGAGCCCTCAATACAGGAAGGACATGGACGTGATGGAGAGGGTCCAGAGGAGGGACATGAAAATGATCAGGAGGCTGGAGCCCCTCTGCTACAAGGACAGGTGGAGGGAGCTGAGGGTGTTCAGCCTGGAGAAGAGGAGGCTCTGGGGGAGACCTGATAGCAGCCTGACAGTACCTGAAAGGAGCTACAGGAAGGCTGGAGAGAGACTGTTTGCAAAGGGCTGCAGGGACAGGACCAGGGACAATGGCTTCAAACTAGAGCAGAACAGATTGAGATTGGATGTGAGGAACAAGTTCTGCACCATGAGGGTGGTGGAACACTGGAACAGGTTGCCCAGGGAGGTGGTTGAGGCCCCATGGCTGGAGATATTCAAGGTGAGGCTGGAGAGGGCTCTAGGCAGCCTGATCTAGGTGGGGATGTCCCTGCTGAGTGCAGAGGGCTCGGACTGGCTGAGCTTTGGAGGTCCCTTCCAGCCTGGACCGTTCTCTGATTCCATGCATGAATGTGAGGCCAACACCTGTTGCTATCTCACAGTGACAAATTCTAAACCCCAAAAAAGCAGAATTGTCCAGATAAAACCTGATGGCAGAAAAGGAGTTTCCTGATAAACAACCTCTGAGGCTCTGGAACTGGGTTCAAATAGTTGTTGTGGATCAGATTATTCATCTTTGAAAGAGACAAGAGGTGGGAGAAGCTTTTGTCTTTCCTGGCTTGTGCTTTACTTAGAAAGGAGAATTCTGAGAATCTGCTAAGCAGTAAGAAACTGCCCTTAGTAACCAAATAGTGACAATTATCATATTTTAACCTAAAGGAAGGGGGAAAAAAATTCTCATTTTTTGATGTGATCATTTGTAATTTGACAGCATGAGTCACTTGTGTTGTTCTGAGTGAGTCATAAATAGAGGAGGCACTAAAAGAGTTATTTTTCAGAACATACTGAGATGCCAAATTGCTCCTCACAAAATAATGCTAATAAGGCAAGATTCCATTGGACAGGCAGAGCTCATTTCAGATGGTTAACAAATTACTGATGAAAACTGCTAATTTATGAACTTCTTTTACTGTTTCTATGATTTATTTTTCTGTACAAGGTAATTAGCCTGCTCTTAATGGAACTGCACCCGCACAGGTGAGGGCTGACCTGCTGGAAAGCAGCTCTGTGCTGAGGGACAAGTTTCCCATGAGTCAGCAACATGTGCTCATAGCCAAGAAGGTCAGTGGTCTCCTGGGGTGCATTAAGAGGAGTGTGGTCAGCAGGCCAAGGGAGGTTCCTCCCCTCTCCTCTCCCCTGCTGAGAACACATCTGGAGTACTGGGTCCAGTCCTGGGCTCACAAGTTCAGAGAGAGACAGGGAACTACTGGAGAGAGTCCAGGGGAGGCTGCAAAGATGCTGAGGGGCCTGGAGCAGCTCTGTCAGGAGGAAAGGCTGAGAGCCCTGGGGGTGTTGAGCCTGCAGAAGAGCAGCCCCAGAGGGGATCTGAGCAATGCTCAGCAAGAGAAAGGGCAGGGGGCAAGAGGATGGTGCCAGACTCTTGTCAGTGGTGCTGCAGAATCACATAATGGTGGGGTTGGAAGGGACCTCTGGGGATCATCCAGTCCAACCCCCTGCCAAAGCAGGGTACCCACAGCAGCTTGCCCAGGAGCACAGTGGCCAGGAGGGTTTGGAATCTCTCCAGAGAAGGAGACTCCACAACCTCTCTGGGCAGCCTGCTCCAGGGCTCAGCACCCTCACAGCAAAGTTTTTCCTCCTGTTCAGAGGGAACCTCCTGGGTTCCATTTTTTGCCCATTGCCCCTTGTCCTGTCACAGGTCTGGAGAGGAGCAGCTGAGGGAACTGGGGTTGTTTAGTCTGGAGAAAAGGAGGCTGAGGGGAGACCTTATTGGTCTCTACAACTGCCTGAAAGGAGGTTGTAGCAAAGTGGGTGCTGTCTCTTCTCCCTAGTATCAGGTGGTAGAACAAGAGGAAATGTCCTGAAATTGTGCCAGAGGAAGTTTGGGTTGGACATTAGGAACCATTTCTTTGCTGCCAGAGTGGTCAGGCACTGGAACAGGCTGCCCAGGGAGGTGGTGGAGTCCCCATCCCTGGAGGTGTTCAAGAAATGTGTAGCCATGGCACTTGGGGACATGGTTTAGTGGCTGGGGTGGTGTTGGGTTGATGGTTGGACTGGATGATCTTAGAAGGCTTTTCCAGCTGAAACAATTCCATGGTTCTGCAGTTCTGTGACTAGACACTTCCCTAACTAATGCTGCCTCTGCTGTTGCTGGTGGGTGTGTATCTAAACTCCTTACCTTCCAGTTGCAAACCCCCTGCAATCTGTGTACAGTACCAGAATTCAACAGGGAAAGTGAGGGACTCTGTGGACATTACTCCCTCCACAGAAGTTTCTATTCACAGTTCTGTCTGTTGTTGGGTTTGAAGCTTCTGGCCAGGTCCTGGTGGTAATTTGTGGTTTCATTCTTTTGCTGGGTTGATGTTTTATTTCCTGCTGCTTTGAGATTACCAATAACAATAAATAACTTTCAGTTCTAGTCCAGAATGTATCTCTGAGGGAGGAAAAAGAAATGTGTCGTCCTGAGCAGAGCACCTGACCTCAGCTGGCTCATTCCCACTGCCAACTGTTTCTCACATGAGAGGAAAATGAATAAAATTTGAAAACAAAGAAATATTCTCAGCAAGTACCCAAACATTTAAGGCTAAACATCCTCCTTGGAATGCCAAGGCTTGTTTCCAAACAAGCAGCTGAATTGAAGGATTATTTTGATAGCCTTGTAGAAACATTAGTCTACTGGAGATGTTTAAAGGTCAGCTAGAGTGTTCTGGTGGGGGGGGAGGAGGTTTGAGGGTGCTGGGTTTTGTGTTTTTGATGGGTGCTACTTCTGGGCATTCTGCCTTCCTAGGGCATGCCCTGTGACAGGCTGGAACTCATAATCTGTGTGCCACAGGTTCACAGGATGTTAGGGCTTGGAAGGGACCTCTGGAGGTCTTGCAGTGCAACCCCCCTGCCAGAACAGGACCAGAGAATCCAGCACAGGTCACACAGGAACACATCCAGACAGGGCTGCAAAGGCTCCAGAGAAGGAGACTCCACAACCTCTCTGGGCAGCCTGTTCCAGGGCTCTGGGACCCTCACAATGGAGAAGTTCCTCTTCATGTTGAGGTGGAACCTCCTGTGCTGCAGTTTCCATCCATTGCCCCTTGTCCTATCCCAGGGCACAGTGAGCAGAGGCTGTCCCTGTCCCTTCCTTCCTGACCCCCAGCCCTCAGATATTGATTAACATTGATCAGATCCCTCTCAGTCTTCTCTCCAGACTGAACACCCCCAGGGCTCTCAGCCTCTCCTCCCCAGGCAGTGCTCCAGTCCCTTCAGCATCCTTGTAGCCCTCCCTTGGACTCTCTCCAGCAGATCCCTGTCCCTCTTGAACTGGGGAGCCCAGCACTGGATGTAATGTTTCAGGTGGCACCTGACTAGGGCAGGGTAGAGGGGGAGGAGAAGCTCCCTTCACCTGCTGGCCACACTCCTCTGAATGCACTCCAGGATCCCATTGGTCGTCTTGGCCACCAGGGCACATTGCTGTCCTGTGGAGAACTTGTTGCCCACCAGGACTCCCAGGTCCTTCTCCGTGGGGCCTCCTCACACAGTTTATTGCCATGGCTGTAGTTTCCACATTCCTTCCTTCTAGCAAAATGTGAATATATTTGATTTATTTTTTGCCTGTTAGATATGAGATCCTACCTTCCTCTTTGTCTGCAAAGGTTCATGAGTTGAGATATTGAAGAAGCATAGAGTAGTTGCTACCCTTCTACATTTATTTAATGCATTATTACTAATTTATCCTGAAATACCTTGAGGGGCATGGAATGTAATTTAGGCTTAAAACATGATATAGCAATTTCATTTTTCTGCCAGCTTTATTCTTCTAAAAGCATTGAAGGACAGAGAAGTCCCTCTGATTGATTTTCAGCTGTGGAATTGCAGTACCATAGTACAAAACACCAGCTTTAAGAAGAAGGTGAGGGCAGCATCACGTATGGTGCTGAGTTTTAAGGTCACAGAACTCTGTAACACACACTCCAGATTAAATCAAAGAGTCTTTGTGACCTGCACTATGCAAAACAGTGCCTGGGATATCAAAATGTTTTTCTCACATTCTATAATTGAAAACGTGGCAGTTCCAGACACTGTTCAAAGGGGCAGATTGGCCTGAAAAACCTGAGAAGTTTTCATCAAATGCTGGGTTCAGTTTGGGGCCCTTACTGCAAGGACATTGAGGAGCTGGAGCAGGTTCAGAGATGGACAATGAAGCTGGTGAAGGTTCTGGAGAATAGGGCTGGTGACAAGCAGCTGAGGGACCTGGGGGTTGTTTAGTCTGGAGAAAAGGAGGCTGAGGGGAGACTTGGCTCTCTACAAGGAGGCTGGAGCCAGGTGGAGGTTGGTCTCCTCTCCCTAGTAACAAGTGATAGGACACAAGAAATCAGCCTCAAGTTGCACAGGGGGAGGCTTAGGTTGGGCTTGAGGAACAATTTCTTCCTCAAAAGAGTTGTCAAGGCCTGGAACAAGCTGCCCAGGGCAGTGGTGCAGTCCCTGTCCCTGGAGGAGGGGTTTCAAAGCTGTGTAGATATGGTGCTGAGGGCCCTGGCAGTGCTGCCTGAGCTCACCAATCATGGAGGTCTTTTCCAGTCCTCACCAGTGAGATTGTGAGATGCATTCCCTCTGGATCACAATCCACTGTGCATGCAGTTTGTTTTTCTCTCAAAGAATGTCCTGTAGTTCCATGGACATAAAGCTCTTAGTAATGATTCCTCTGCTGAGTGCAGGAACCCCATCAACTCAGCCGATGGTTTGCTTCTGCCTCTGCAAATGTTGCAGCATTTGGCTTTGCCAACCACTTGCAGAATTGTTGGGGTGGGGTCTTTAATGTTAGCAGTTGGAAAATCTTAAGATCAGATTTTTGCAAAATTTCTTTTTGAGAATGCAAATAATTCCACTTTCAAAAAGAAGTGTTGCAGAATCTGACCTTGCATTTGTTCATTTATTTGTTCATTAGCTGGGCTGTTTCTGGGCAGCTTTAGTACAGGCAGAGCCCTCTCAGTAGCTCATTAATGATATACCTAGAGGGGTCAAGCTAGCATCTGTTCATGGGAGCAGTGGCAAAGGGAAAATGTAGCTCACATTTGCACCTGCAAGCCTCAGTAAGTGCAAAACTATATAAAATTCAAATTCTTCCCCCACCTTTTCATTTTGGTTAGGAGAATGGTGCTAAATAAAGGTGGTAGATGAATCTCCAAGGTCAGAGTCTGTACAAGAGCCTGTGTTCTCGTGCAGCTTCTCTGGAGACTGCCACATGGCCTCCTGGGCAGAGAAATGGCAGCTGACTGATATTTTGGTTACCCAGGCAAGTATTTGCAGTAGGCTCTGGCACAGCAGCAGCCCTTCCCTCTTGCCAGCATGCCTCATTCAACCTGACTGTGCAACATGGCCCTGAATGGGCTGGGTGTCACCAGCTTGCTGAGAACTTCTGCTTCCCTTTCCAAAGCATCATATTCTGCAACAGGAATTAGTTCATTTCGTGGTACCTAGGTTAGTGTGGAATGCAGTGATGGTGTTGCCCTAATCAGACTCTAGGATTCCTCACCAAAAGAATCATAGAATCATTGGAAAAGGCCTCTAAAATTACTGAGTCCAATCAACCCAACACTGCCATGGCCACTAAACTATGACCCCAAATGCTATGGCCACAAATTTCTTGAGCAACTCCAGGGATGGTGACTCCATCACCTCCCTGGGCAGCCTGTTCCAATGCCTGACCACTCTTGCAGCAAAGAAATTTTTCCTGTTCATAGAATCACAGAACCATAGAGTGGTCTGTATTGGAAGGGACCTCCAAAGCTCATCCAGTCCAACCCCTCTGCACTCAGCAGGGACATCCCCAACTAGATCAGGTTGCCTAGAGCCCTGTCCAGCCTCATCTTGAATATCTCCAGGGATGGGGCCCTGACCACCTCCTCAGGCAGTTTGTTCCAGTGTTCCACCACCCTCATGGTGTGGAACTTGTTGCTCACATCCAATCTCAATCTGCTCTTCTCTAGTTGGAAGCCATTCCAGTGGCATGGTCCTGTCCCTGCAGGCCTTTGCAAACAGTCTCTCTCCAGCCTTCTTGTAGTCCCCTTCAGGTACTGGAAGGTCTTCCCCCGGGCCTTCTCTTCTCCAAGCTGAACACCCCCAGCTTTCTCCATCAGGTCCATATCCTTCCTGTCCTGAAGGCCCCAGAGCTGGACGCAGCACTCCAGGGAAGATCTTACTAGAGCAGAAGACAGTGGCAGAATCACCTCTCTGGATGTGCTGGCCATGCTTCTTCTGATATCCAACCTAGATCCACCCCTGAAGTAGGAGTAACACTTAACAGTCTGACTTAGGTCACAAAAACAGGGAGTCTGGCCTGTGCAGCTTGCTTGGTCTCCTTGGAGCTTTTTTTAATGTGTAAATGGAACTATCAATCAATCCTTTGGCAAAAGGAGGTAAAACCAACTTCTCCCAACTGTTCCCACTTGGGTTCCTTACAGAATGTGTAATCTGGTGAAGGGCCTGGAGAGTAAGTCTTATGAAGAGTGACCAAAGGAGCTGGGGATGGTTAGTGCGAAACAGAGGAGGCTGAGGGGAGACCTCCTGGGGCTACTCTACAACTACCTGACAGGAGATTGTAGAGAGCCTGGTGCTGGTCTCTTCTCACAGGTAATTAGTGATAGAAAAGAGGGAATGGCCTCAAGCTGCCACTGGGTAGGGTTAGATTGGACAGTAGGAAACTTTTTTTTCCCAGCAAGAGTGGTCAGGGATTGGAATGTGCTGCCCAGGGAGGTGGTGGAGTCCCCAAGCCTGGCTGTGTTTAAAGGTGGTTTGGATGTGGTGCTTGGGGATATGGGTTAGGAGTGAACTTTGTAGAGTAGGGTTCTGGGTTGGACTTGGTGATTCTGAGGGTCTGTTCCAACCTGAATGTCTCTGTGATTCCGTGACAATAACTCCAGAATGCTGTGACATCAGCAAAGGATAATTCAGCCTCTTTGGCTTAAGCCTAATGTGCCATATGTGCCACACTGTGTGTAAATGAGGCCTCTGTTCCTTCTTATGGTTTCTTTTCCATGGTATCTAATAAGTTCTATGTCCTTTCAAACAACAGCAAAAAAGGCAACAAACCCATAATGAAAGAAAAGCTGGGCCATGAATAGGATTTCCCCTGCAAAGCTTTGAATTTGCTTTTGAAAGTAGCACAACTAATAACCAACAGCACAGCAAATGTGTTCAGCTTATGTAAGACACATGTCATAGATGTGACCTGGAATGTAAAAGTCAGCCTGTGCTGGGCTTTTCTTCTCAGCTTTAATGAGTAACCATATTTTTAATGTGCTGATTTCATAGTGCAGCTGTTTTTAAAGGAACTCTGCTTGCTAGATGTTTAAAAATCATCTTAGAGGGTTGTGTAATTCCAGTGTTATTAACAGTTCCCCATGAGGGTGGTGAGACACTGGAACAGGTTGCCCAGAGAAGCTGTGGAGACTCCAAGCGTGGAGGTGTTCAAGGCCAGGTTGGATGGGACCTTGCACCTGGGCTGGTGGGAGGTGTCCCTGCCCATGGCAGGGGGTTGGAACTGGATGATCTTTAAAGTCTCTTGCAACCCAAACCATTCTGTGATTATGATTCTAGGAATTCTGTTGATGATCCAGGAAATGGAATCTATACCACTCACTTGGCTGCATCCAGAAGGCTCCAGAAGTTAGTGGTGGCAGCAGTAATAATAATAGGCATTAAATTGTTGTAGCCTCTGCAATAAACTGAGCAGAAATGATAGTTCAGCATGAAAATAATTGACTTATTTTTGTGAAGTCACTAAATGTATCTTAGCTCCTTGGAATCCTGTGAGCTTCATTTTGTTCAAGTTCAATTATTACTTTTTTTCCCAATTTCAGGAGAATTATCTTTATCTTAAGGCTTTCACTTCTATTATTGCCTCTCTAGAATTTTCCTCAGCACTTTAATGTTTGGCTGGACATCTGTTTGCAAGCACCGTTCCTGTGAAAAGCACACAGTCCTCCTTAACCTGCTTTGCCACTAGGAAGAAGCTCTAATACCCAGGCAGACACTTAGAATCAAACAATTCTCAGGGTTGGAAGGGACCTCAAGGCTCAGCCAGCTCCAACCCTCCTGCCATGGGCAGGGACACCTCACACTACAGCAGGTTGCTCACAGCCACATCCAGCCTGGCTGCAAAAACCTCCAGGGATGAGGCTTCCACCACCTCCCTGGGCAACCTCTGCCAGTCTCTCACCACCCTCATGGGGAAGAACTTCTTCCTCACATCCAATCTGAATCTCCCCATTTCTATTGCTTATGCTTGCTGAGGTAATTAAGTACCACTAAACCTTGGCAAGAGTAAGAGCCATTTGGGGATGAGGAAGGCTTGGAGATACCACCCAAGGCAATGTGTTGTTTAATGGTGGAGATGTGTGCTGGAGGCATAGGGAGGTGCTTTCAGAGCTGGATGGCTGTGATTAACACAGTGAGGGACACAGCAGTGACAGTGATCTGAGAGAACACCTGCACTCCTCCTTCAAGAGCAGCAGGCTTGACTCTCACTGCCTTGGCACATCTTCTGCCTGCTCTTAGTGAAGGTCCTGTTTCCATGGAATTCTGTTTCAGTCAACCTGTTTGGAAGCATAACATTTGACAACCAAGATTTTTTCTTCTGACCCTTATTTGGAATTAAAATTGCTGCTCAACAATTTGCCCTTCCTCTTGCCATCCCACTCACCCTCTCTGGGAGAACTGTGCTGGGCTCTGATGTGCTTTAGTTTTTGTGTCAAGCCATTCATATTACTCTGTTCAGCTCTGTTGTCTCCAGCATAAGAAGGACACAGAGCTGTTGGAGTGAGTCCAGAGGAGGACCACAAAGATGATCCAAGGGCTGGAGCACTTCAGCTAGGAGGACGGACAGGCTGAGGGAGCTGGGGGTATTCAGCCTGGGGAAGAGAAGACTCCAAGGGGATCTTAGAGCTGCCTTCCAACACCTGAAGGGATCCTGCAGGAAGGCTGCAGAGGGACTTTTCCTGAGGGGGTCTAGAGACAGGCCACGGGGCAATGGTTTGAAACTGAGGGAGAGCAGGGTTAGACTGGAGCTGAGGAAGAAGTTCTTCAGTAGGAGGATGGTGAGACTCTGGCACAGGTTGCCCAGGGAGGCTGTGGCTGCCTCCTCCCTGGAGGTGTTCAAGGCCAGGTAGGATGAGGCCTTGAGCAGCTGAGTCTTGTTGAGAGGTGAGGTGTCCCTGCCCATGGTGTGGGGGTTGGAGTAGATGACCTCTGAGGTCCCTTCCAAGCTGAGCCATTCTGTGATTCTATGTTATTAATAATAGAGGTTGGATCATCTGCAAATCAGTCCTTCGATTTTAGTGATGGAAGTTGTAAGACAGAAATCTTTCTCTTTTTTTTAATCTTGATTTTTTTTTTTCAAGGATGTATAATTGTGAATGTTCCCTGGAACAGTTGTTAGTAATAAACACTCTGAAAATCAGCGCTGAGACTCATGGCTCACGTGTAATTATAGCTCATATGAGCCATAATTAGGTCCCAAATAGATGAGGTGAGGCTAGAGCATGGATTCTGAAGTGTGTCATTTTCCTTAATCTCTTAGATGTTGTTTACAACATTGTTAAAATAACAATCCTAGGCAATAAGATGAAGTTCATCTTCTGTGTCATCTAACCTTATTTCATGGAATCATAGACTAAGGTTGGAAAAAATCTCTAACGTTATCAAGTCCAATTGTTGTTTCAGCACTGCCAGGTCACTACTAAGCCATGTCCCTCAGCACACCTACATGGCTTTGAAACCTCTTCAGGGATGGGGACTCCACCACTGCCCTAGCCAGCCTGGTCCAGGCCTTGACAACCCTTTTGGGGAAGAAACTGTTCCTCATGTCCAACCTAAACCTCCCTTGGTGCAACTTGAGGCCATTTCCTCTCATCCTATAGTTTGTTACTTGGGGATAAACATCTACAACATAACAATTTACCAAGGAATGGGATGGATGTAAGAGAAGCTAAAGTACCTCAAGACACATTACAAGTGGGGTGAAAACACAATGGCTGTTTTCCAGGAGGTATTTCCCAGTAGGCCTTAGAAGCTGAAGAGTCCCAGCTGAAGAGTGAGTCACAGAAGCAGGCATGTGCAGAGAGCACCGGACAGTAATGTTTTCCTCCGAAATGGGACTGTGGAGCAGGGAAAGGCAGTGCCTTTGGGTATAGCACAGAGTCACAGAAACATTCAGGTTGGAAAAGACCCTCAGGATCACCAAGTCCAACCAATAACCCTACTCTGCAAGGGTCACCCCTAAACCCATATCCCAAGCACCACATCTAAACAACCTTTAAATGCATCCAAGGTCCATGACTCAACCACCTTACTCTATCTGAACAGGAGGAGAAACTTCTTTGTTGTGGGGGTGCTGAAGCACTGGAGCAGGCTGCTCAAAGAGGTTGTGGAGTCTCCTTCTCTGGAGAGATTCTAAACCCTCCTGGCCATTGTGATCCTGGGCAAGCTGCTGAATGTAATTTTGGAACCTCAGCTAGGTGAAATCTGTGAACTTTAGATCCATGACTTAGATAAAAACTGTGCTATTTCAGGAAACCTTTATAGTGAACTGTTTTCCTTCAGAACTGTGGAGGTGTTTGGTATCTATTACACTTTTGTCTGGCCTCCTGCCTGGAGTCACAGCTCTGCATATGCAGATACACATCCTATTGTGCACTGCTCTTAATCTGTCTGTCAGCAGCACTCCTCCTCTGCCTTTGCAGCTGAGCTGATCTAATGATGTATGAGCACCCCATTCCCAACCCTGCAAGTTCAGGGCTCCCTGGGAAGTAACATTTAATTGAACTAATGATACTCTTACAGACCAAGAATGATGGCTGGACATTCTTCAGACTTACTCAGATAGTATTGCACCCTTGTTCAACAGCTACACGTTCTCATTTAGACTCCACTAATCCAGCTGAACACCTTGCCCAAGGCAGCTTTCTGTGGGGTTTGGCTGTTGTCTTTCTGCTGATGCCCCCAGTGTGTCCCAGTGTCATTATTCTGGTGTAGCTGCAAAGAGAGATACTTCCTTTTTACACCCAATGGTGATTTATTTCATTTTACCACTTTCTGCTTAAGATCTGTGGAAAATTTTAAAGGTACAGCCTAAACCTACCACACTGGGCAGTGTCCTGAGCTGTGCAGGTATTTCCACCATGGCTGTCAGATGGCATTTTCAAGTCATTAATCTGCTCTGCAGCAGTGCAGGCAGAATTCCAGAGCAGCATGCGTTTGGAGAAGACTGGTGGAAAGGTGTCAGTGTTCAGCTGGTGCATGTGGGCTTGTCTTTGAGCTGCAGCCTGCTGCTCTCATTAACAGCTGCTATCATGAATGAAATCTTTTTGGTTTCCACAAAGAAAATAAACCAGTGTATATGTAGAACTCACTGTTGAATAGTTCCTTAAATATTTATTTCCCACTCTTCTTGCCAAATAATCTGCAAGGTGAAGCCTTTCTTCTAATGAAACAATTCCAGCAGTAAAAGCCAAGTTGTCAGGCAGTTATGGGTTCAGAAATGAAAGTCAGCAGAGGAAAGCAAGCTAGTGAAGTTACTCATCTCAAGAAGACCTCTTTGAAATTCTCTGAGCTTGGAACGCTGCGATTGCATCATACTGTGAGTGAGCTTTGTGGTGATCCCAGCAGCAACCACTGTTTGGGACAGCTTGGAAACTTCAGGGCAAGCAGCTTGGCTTCATGTTACAGATGTACCACTGGGTGTCTCCTCGTGTAAGCTTCAGTCCTGCAATGTTTGGGCACAGTGGTCTCACTTGGAAGTTGTGGTGTTGGTAGACCACTCACAGAAACCAATTGTGTGGTAGGGTTTGGTAAACCATTGCATAAAACAGTTATGCAGTTTGCTAAATTTGGGCTTGGTAGTCTTTAAGTGGAACTATTCCAATGCTCCAGAAGTCTCCACACAGTAATCCTTGGAGACTGAACTCATTTGTAAAAATGCAATGTTTGGAATTAATCCCTGATGAGAGAGGGCAGAAACATTCTCTTAAGGACAGTTGTTAAAGAATGGTTGTTCTGGTAAATGTAGGAAAGCAAAAGCCTTTGACAGCACAATAAATTCACAGATTCTCAGGAGCAGCCTCAAAGGTGTTGAGCAACGCATGGAAATGGAATGCAGAGCAGTAGAGAACAGCCTTTGCTTCATCAGGAAGCTGAACACACTGAGACTAGCAAAGGAAAGAATGGGAAGTCTTCATCTCCCATTTGCATGAGAGTCGGGATGCGTGGAGTAAAACTCTGGGAGAAGAGAGCAAGGAGGGAGAGGAAGGTTTCCTCTTAAGTAATTTAACTTAAAAATTGGAAGTTGTCTGCTGTTCTGGGTCAGATCTGTGTCAGGCTAACACAGTGTACCTGTATACGTTTGCTGCTGGAGCTTGGCCACCCAGTTTCTTTGACACCCAGTCTCACATATAACACTGTTCAGTTGTGCTTCAGGAGTTCTCCTATCGTTATAAATGTCACAGAATCACAGAATGCCAGGGGTTGGAAGGCACCTCCAGAGAACATAAGTCCAGCACCTCTGCCAAATCAGGGTCACTTAGGACAGGTCACACAGGAACATGTCCAGAAGGGTCTTGAAAGTCTCTAGTATAGGAGACTCCACAACCTCTCTGGGCAGCCTGCTGCAGTGCTCCAGCACCCCCACAACAAAGAATTTTCTCCTCTTGTTGAGGTGGAACCTCCTGGGTTCCAGTTTGTACCTGTTGCCCCTTGTCTTGTCACAGGATGTGTGTCTTCTTGACACCCACCCTTCAGATACTTATAAACACTCTTAAGATCCCCTCTCAGCCTTCTTTTCTCCAGATTAAACAGGCCCAAGTCTCTCAGCCTTTCCTCATCACACAGATGTTCAGTCCCTCCATTGGACACTCTCTAGTGTATCCCTGTCCCACTGTAACAGAACTGGGCACAATACTCTAGATGTGGCATCACCAGGGCAGAGTAGAAGGGCAGGAGAACCTCCCTTGACCTGCTGGCTTCTCTCATTCCATCTGCATGATAGATAGAACTGTACTAAATCTCCTATTAATTTTTTATCTTGTTTCATTCCAGATAAATCAAATATTTAAAGTGAATATTTTTTTTCCCAGGACTTGCAGCTGCTCAGAAGCAGCACAGCACACACAGCTGAGTTCAAGCAGGAAGAACAGCTCCTAACCTGAAATCTTCCAGTGCCAATGAGCTTCAGGAATTCTGCTGTTCTCTGAGAACAGGTAATTTCTAACTCCCTGCTCTTTGAGTGCTTCAGCTTCTGCGTATAGATCGTTGAACTGTACTTGTACCTCTTATGAGTGACTCAGTAATCACCTATTTATATCAATTTGTTTGTCTGACTAAATAATCACCTATTTATATCAATTGCCTTGTCATCTTGATCATCCTGTTGCTCAAGTTTCTAATTCAGCATAACTCTCAGGTGCCTCACTGTCTGTTCCTTCAGAGGAGCCCTTCAGAGCTGTGGTTCTGTGGCTGCTTGCTGTTCAGCAGCCATCTCCCACTGGTTTGGAGTGGTCATTTACTTTTGTGCTTTGGAATTCAAGTATTAGAGCCCAGAACTAACAAAGCACATCTAGAAATCTGTACTTTCACAGAATCTCAGCATGGTGGGGTTGGAAAGCACCTCTGGAGATCATCCAGTCCAACCCCCCTGCTAAAGCAGGATACCCACAGCAGCTTGCCCAGGAGCACAATGGACAGGGGGCTTTGGAATCTCTCCAGAGAAGGAGACTCCACAGCTTCGCTGGCCAGCCTGCTCCAGGGCTCCAGCACAAAAAAGTTTCTCCTCCTGTTCAGGTGGAACCTCCTGGGTTCCAGTTTTGCCTCTTGCCCCTTGTCCTGTCCCTGGGCACCACTGAGAAGAGTCTGCCCCCAGCCTCTTGCCCCCCACCCTTTAGCTCTTGCTGAGCATTGCTCAGATCCCCTCTGGGGCTGCTCTTCTCCAGGCTCAACACCCCCAGGGCTTTCAGCCTTTGCTCCTCACAGAGATGCTCCAGGCCCCTCAGCAGCTTCATAAGCTGAAACTTTCTCTGTAAGTGATGGAGTTAGAGGAAATGCCATATCAAGAGTAGCTGATCAACTTGTGGCTCCAACAGAAGAACTTTTCCCCTCTTATGGAGACATTTATTGCTCTACAGCTGCTCATAGACAAAGGCTTCTGAAAAGCAGTTTCAGTCCCTTTTATCAGCATGCCTTTAGGAGTGTGACTGTGTGAATCTATGGGTGCATTTGGTGACTGAGTTTCATTACATGGATTTACATGTGCAAAAAGATGTTTGTTCCTTGCCATAGCAGTTCCTTTTTGGCCTACAGCTGCTGGATTTGCATGTGCCTTCAACTGAGGGCGTTTTTAAATTCAAAGTTTATAAATAGCTTCAAATTTTCCATTTAATGGAAAATTATTTGAACATGAAACCAGGAGACCTCATTGAGCAAGTGTCCAAGCAAGCAAAGCTCCTCTGTAGGCATTAATGCATGCTTCATTTGCCTCTTGCCACATGACTCCTGACAATCCTTAGAATCACAGAATTGTTTCAGCTGGAAAAGAGACCTTTGAGGTCATCCAGCCCAACCATTCCCTAACTCTGCCAAGGCTGGGGCTGAACCATGGCCCTCAGCACCACAGTTCTGCCTCTGTGAAACACCTCCAGGGATGGGCATTCAAACACCTCCCTGGGCAGCCTGTGCCAGGCTTTGTTAATCTTTTCAAGGAAGAACTTTCTTCTAATGTCCAACCTCAACCTCCCCTAGCACAACCTGAGGCCATCAACAGGCTGCCCAGGGAAGTGGTAGAGTCACCATCTCTGGAGATGTTCAAGAAACATGTGGACATGGCACTTTGGGACATGGCTTAGTGGGCATGGTGGTGTTGGGTTGATGTCTGGATTTCATGAGCTTACAGGTATCTTTTCCAGCCTTAATGATTCTATGATTCCATTTCCTCTGGTCCTGTCAGTTGTTACTAGGGTTACACTTGTTACTCCAGCCTCTTCTTAGGTAGTTGTAGAGAACCAGAAGGTCTCCTTTCAGCCTCCTTTTCTCCAGACTAAACAGCCCCAGGTCCCTCAGCTGCTCCTCACAAGTGCTGTTCTCCAGACCAGCTTCATTGCCCTTCTCTGATATTTAACTATTGAGCTATATAAGTATCATAACTTGTTATCTGTAATAAACTCCTGATAGAACTGTTTACTTTCTGCTTTTCTCTTCCCCATTTTCTTAGATATTTCTAGTGGAGAACCTCCCCCCCCACCCCCCACATTTTAAAAAGAAATGTGCCTGATTCATCAAAGAACTTAAATATGTGTCTAAAATTACGCCTAGTTAATGAGCTCCATTTAAAGTTGTTCTACTGAGATGCATAAAGTTCTTAGCATACTGCTGGTGTACACTACATTGGAGAAGAGAAGGAGATCCATATGGAAATTACTTACCTGCATCATATTTCAGTCTGTGATGCAAAAGCCTCCTGCTATGTTCAAAGGCCAAACAAGAAAACTGCTTCCTCCTCCCCCCCAATAATTATTTGGTGTCTCTGTATTCCTGAATTTTGATTTTGAGATGTTTTATCCAGAAGAAAATTGCTATCTGGTGGACAACAGGGGAAAAGCATGAGAAAATTTCATATTATTGTTGTTATTTTTTTACAATGTAGACAATCATAAGTAGATAGGAACAAAGCAATGTGGTTAAGTGATGAGAGGGATGGGACTTCCCAAAGCATGGTATGTGGCTAGGACTGAAGTCAGAACAGTATTTCTCCTGTTAGATTGGAGGCAGTAAAATGATTTATTTAAAAGATTGGATTTTTACCATTTTATTCTTACTTTAAGTAGCCAGTGAAGTGGCACTGCTTGGTTAGGAGGTGGTGGGCAAGCTCTTCAAGTTAGCCATGAGTGCTATGTGGGGCTGTGCCCTTGCAGCCCAGAAGGCCAAAGGCAGCCTGGGCTGCATCAAAAGCAGCGTGGCCAGAGATGGAGAGAGGGGATCCTGCCCCTCTGCTCTGCTGAGACCTCAGCTGGAGTACTGTGTCCAGCTATGGGGCTCTTAACACAGGAAGGACATGGACCTGATGGAGTGAGTCCAGAGGAGGCCACAAGATGATCAGAGGGTTGGAGCTCTTCCAAGGGCTCCAGACCCAGAATTGGGTCTGTTCAGCTTGGAGAAGAGAAAGGTCCAGAGAGACCTTAGAGCTGTGTTTCACTATCTGAAGAGGACCTACAGGAAGGCTGGGGAAGGGACTGTTCAAAAGGGCCTGTGGGGATAGGATAAGGGACAGTGGTTTGAAACTGGAGCAGGGCAGAGTTAGGTTTGACATCAGCAGGAAGTTCTGCACAGTGAGAGTGGTGAAATACTGGAACAGGCTGCCCAGGGATGTGGTTGAGGCCATATCCCTAGAGACAATCAAGACCAGACTTGATGTGGCCCTGGGCAGCCTGATCTAGTTGGAGGTGTCCCTGCTGCCTGCAGGGGGGTTGGACAAGATGAGCTCTGAGGGTCCCTTCCAGTCTGATGCAATCTGTGACTCTGTAGCAGTTTCTAGGGCTTTGATCTGCATGTACAAGAGTTTGCTGCCAGTGCTGTTGCTCTAATGGTGCTGGCAGATCCCTCTAGCAGCTAAAGGTTCTAGTGCAAACTCTTCACAAGTGTTCCCTCCCAGCTGGTACTGTTGGTACCAGAATGCATTCAGGTTGTGTGTCTGTGCATGCAGTGGGAGCAGGGGGAAGCTTTCCAGATGGAGATTACTTGAGGCCACTCCATGGCCCAGAAAATGAAAGCCAGCACTGCAGTTATATAACACTTTGACCTAGCATTATTTCATTGTTGCAGTGATCTAGAAAGGGTGAGGTCTGTGGATTTCTGGGTTTTGTCTGGGGATACTTTCTTTTTTTTCTCCCCAATTTGGATGGAAGGACAACACTATCACAGTATCACAGTATATTAGAGGTTGGAAAGGACCTCAAGAGATCATCTCCATAGACAAATCCCTTGAATGGTGACAACCTAAACCTTTCAGCAGCATTGTCTGCACAGTACAGTGTCAGCCTGGAGGGGAGGAAAAGTACAGAGGGAGAGAAAGTGGCCTCAAGTTGCACCAGGGGAGATTTAGGTTGGATATTAAAAGAATCTTCTTCCCTGAAAGGGTTCTCAGGCACTGGCACAGGCCTCCCAGGGAGGTGGTTGAATGCCCATCCCTGGAGGGGTTTCAGAGGCAGAGCTGTGGTACTGAGGGCCATGGTTTAGCCCCAGCCTTGGCAGAATTAGAGAATGGTTGGACTGGATGATCTTCAAGGCCTTTTCCAACCAAAATGATTCTGTGACTGTGAATTAAGATGAATCCAAAGTGCCTGGTGGGCTAGGTTTAATGCTATTAATGCACCTAATGAGGACATGGTTGGAGTGTTTCCCCCAGTTTGCTTTCTTTGGAAAAGGATATCTAGGTTAACCATTTCCTGCTGACTCAAATGTGGTGCTCAGGATGACTGCACACCTGGCCTGTCTCACAGTTAAGTGCACAGCCTGGTGGGCTTACCTTCCCATCTGAATGAGGGTGACAGTGGGAAGAAGAGGGGTTTACAGATGCCTGGCTCTGAAAGTCAGACTGCTGAGAAAGAGTTTACTATCAGATTACTAAATCACAAAATGGTAGGGGTTGGAAAGGACCTGTGGAGATCATTGAGTCCAACCCCCCTACCAAGGCAGAATCACCCAGGGAAGGTCACACATCAGTGCATCCAGGGGTTTGGAATCTCTCCACAGAAGGAGACTCCACAGCCTCCCTGGGCAGCCTGCTCAGGGCTCCAGCACCCTCACAGCAAAGATGTCTAAGTGGAACTTACTGTGTTTTAGTTTTATCCACTGCTCCTTGTCCTGTCACTGGCCCCTTCTTTTTGACACCTACCCTTAAGGTATTTGTAAATATTGGTGAGATCCCCTCTGAACTTTCCCTTCTCCAGGTTAAACAGCCTCAGGTCTCTCAGCTTCTCATAAGAGAGATGTTCTATTTCCTTAATCATCTTTGTAGCCTCTGTGGAATTCTCTCCAGTAGTTCCCTGCCTCTCTTGAACTGGAGAACCCAGAACTGGACCCAGTATTCCAGATGAGGCCTTGCTAGGTCCTCACTAGGTAGAGAAGGAGGAAAACCTGCCTTGACCTGCTGGCCACAGTCTTCTTAATGCACTCAAGGATACCACTGGCTCTTTTGGCCACAAGGGCAAGTTGCTGGCTCATGGTGAACTTGCCCACTAGCACTCTCAGGTCCTTCTCTCAGGGCTGCTTTCCCTTACCTGTGCAAGGGGTTGTTCCTCCCCATGTGCTCTTGTTCCTCTCCACCCAGCTCTCTAGCCTGTCCAGGTCTCACTGACTGGCAGCACAAAGCTGTGTTAGCTATCCTTTAGGGAAATTCTTGTGGAGCCTAATCAGAGTGGCAATGCAAAATTCTTCCAGAGCAGGGCAAACACATCCAGCACTGCTCCAGACTGGTTGCTGAAGCTCCATCTGAACTCTCTGAGTAAGAGGTGTGTGACCTGTGCTGGATTCTCTGGTCCTGCTCTGACAGGGGGGGTTGGCCTGGAAGATCTCCAGAGGTCCCTTCCAGCCCCTAACATCCTGGGATCTGTGATCCTTTGATCCAGTCTGGCAGCATGTGACATGTTGAACTTTTCATTAGCTGCCTCTGGGTCATACAGAGCAATCTGCAGGCAGCAGAGAACTCTGAAAACAGAGGAGCAAAGCTATGAGCTGTAAAGCCTGCCTTCCCCCTGAAGACTCTGAACAGCTCTAGCCTGGGTGGTGGTGGCTGTGTTGTTGAATTGTTATTATCTCTGTTAACCTTGAAAATCATCCAGCCAGGAGGAGAGCTGCTGAAAAAGACCCTGGCAGAAATTCTTTGCTTCCCACGTGGGTGTTGTAAATACATGTGCACTGATAAAGTAACCTTAAAGGAAAAGGTAAAAAGCTGTCTCATTGTCAGTCAGTGAGAAAACTCTCAGGTTGGAATCACACAAAATAAGCCTTAGAGCATTGGGGTAGAAATCATAACATACAGAGAATTTAAAACATACAAACAGTTCTGGAGCAGTTGATGAAAAGTGTTGCAGAATAAATGCTGTGTCCTTGAGGGATGAATACAGGAATACAGGCCCTGTCCTCTCTTCTGAAAGATGTGGTGTTAACTGTAGGGTGGATTTGGTGTAAGGCTACATCCATAGCAACTAAAGAGTTAAATCCATGGACCTGTCCATGTAGATACTGCAGCAGAATCTCAGGCAGCACCACAGGGATATCTGATGAGTTTGTCCTGTTCAGCCAGGACAAGAGGAAACTGAAGGGAGACCTCACTGCTCTCTACAACTCCCTGTCAGGAGGTTGCAGTGAGGTGGGGGTTGGTCTCTTCTCCTTGGTATCAGGTGATAGAACAAGAGGAAATGGCCTGAAATTGTGCAGGAGAGGTTTAAGTTGGAGATCAGGAACAATTTCTTTGCTGCAAGAGTGATCAGGCATTGGAACAGGCTGCCCAGGGAGGTGGTGGAGTCACCATCACAGAGGTGTTCAAGAAGTGTGTGGCATTGGCACTTGGGGCTGTGGTTTGGTGGCCATGGTGGTGTTGGGGTGATGTTGGACTTGATAATCTTCAAGGTCTCTTCCAACCAAGACAATTTTATGATTCTCTGACAGGGCAGCTAGAAAGATGGGAGAACAAGGGTTAAGTGATGTTATTCCCATTGGAGTCATGGCTCCAGAGAACTTCTCTTCAGGCAGGACAACCTTTTGGCAATCTACAAGATATCTGCTGCTCCTCAGTCAATTAGGTTGCAAGACAGCAAACAAAGGACTCATTTGTAAATCCTGCTACCTGCGGAGCTGCTGAAGTGCAGTGGAACTCACTGCCTCTTGCTCTGCTGGCACAGTTACAAGCCCTCTGGGGATCTCTTGCTTTAGCTTTTTGGGAAGTTGTTTGAAATGAGGACATTTCCCTGCACGCCACTCAAACACACAGTGACAGTCACCACTTAAGGCAGCATTCAGCACTGCTGGGGCATGGCCCATGCCAGTAAAGCCTGGTGCCTGTGGTGATCAGCCTGGCATCAGAAACAGCCTTCTTCCTGATTAGTGTTCAGAACAGCTCTGCAAACACACCAGGAACAAATCATCCTAATTACAAGGTATTTATAAAGCTGGGAAGATGGATTGGTATTTGTTGTTCTTTGAACTTCAGGATTGTTCTGCTAAGCACTGTATTGTGCCTTTTTTTTTTTTTTTTTTGAAGGTTAGACAAAGTTCAGGCTCTGCAGATGCATCTGGAGTGCAAATACCTAGCCCACATAGTGCCAGCACCCTTAGTGAGGCTCGATGTACTCTGCAGAGTGCTTTGGAACCTGCTGAAGAGCACTAGAAAAGAACCAGCTGGGGTTTATTGCATGTGGCCTCCATTTATGTGGTATCTCTTCATTACAGCTGAGGGAGGGTTTGTGTCCTCTTCAGAATGTCAAAGCAAAAGTACATGTCATCAGTCTCTGAACTCCAGAGTGCTGCTGCATCCACTTCTTGTCTTGAGTGGCCTTTCTCCTGCTTGTTTAGGATCAAAGCAATATAACCTCCATTAGTGTTCATCCTAGATCTGCATTTTTCTTCCACGAATTTCCCAGAATTGTAAATTTAGACAATCCAGTTTAGCCTGTATCTAAAAACTGGGACTATAGGGACCTTGGGTGATCATTTAGTCCTTGCCATGAAGATGAGGAACAGGTAAACATAGATGGTTCTTGACAGGTGACATGGCACTTGGGGACATGGTTTAGAGGCCATGGTTAGCAATTGAACCTGATGATCTTGAAGGCCTTTTTCACCCAAAACAGTTCTATGATTCTGTTTAAACTCACTCTTGAAACCTCCAGAGAGGGAGTGTCTTCAGTCTCCTTTGGTTGCCCTTTTGCTGGAGCAGTCTGAATGCTGCAGTTGCTCATGTCTCAGCTCACAGCCTTCAGCTGGAAGGGTGATTCCCAGGTGTTGCTTCCCGAGTATTGTGTTTGGTGGCTCACGTGTAGGAGGCTAAGGCATACAGACTTAGCTGTCATGTAGAACAGACAGAGAGTCACAGAACTGTTTTGGGTGGGAAAGATCTGTAAGATCATGGAGTTCAACCTTCAGCCTAACACCACCATGGCCATTAAACCATGTCCTCATGTGCCATGTCCACATGTTTTTTGACCTTAGGTATGTGTAAGTGGTGTAGCAGGTCACTAACCATCTCCTCTTGGACTATGTCTTCACTACAAAGACTTGGAAGACTGACTTGCTAGTTTGTCTCTCTGCTAGCACAAACAGACCTGTTTCCTTTGGTTAAGAGTCTAGGCAGTGCATGTTTTCTCCCACATTTATCCTTCCCTCTCTCACCTGGCCATACCTTCAAAGCATGCAGCCAAAAGCTGGATCTAGCACTCCAACTGCCACCTTACCTCTGCAAAGTAAACATGGATGATGACCTCCTGTTTCTCATGTACAGATCTTCTCCAACTCAGTCTGTTGTCAGCTGCTTTGCTGTGAGCTGCCAAAAGCTCCAGAGATATTTCCCCCCACAGTACTCTCTTAACACTTATTCATAAGCTGGCATTTCTCATTTGCAATATTTTTCATCCCTCAGTGGAGAGTTCTGTTTTATTAACATTAAAACATCTGTAATAGATGAAATAAAATGTAGTTGTCTCATTACCTCCAACCTTGATTCCTGGGTTCAATTTTTGGGCCCTCAGTCCAAGAAGGACATTGAGGGGCTGGAACAGGTCCAGGGAAGGGCAGCAAAGCTGGGGGAGGGCTGGTGAGGAACAGCTGAGGGAACTCAGGTTTTTTAGTCTGGAGAAGAGGAGGCTGAGGGGAGACCTCATTGCTCTCTACAGCTCCCTGAAAGGAGGTTGGAGCCAGGTGGGGGCTGGTCTCTTCTCCCTAGTATGAACTGATAGAGTGAGAGGAAATAAGCTGAAATTGTGCCAGAGGAGGTTTAAGTTGGACGTGAGGAACGATTTCTTCCCCAAAAGGGATGTCAAACCCTGGAACAGAGTGCACAGGGCAGTGGTGGAGTCCCCATCCTTGGAGGGATTGAAAAGCCATTAGGGACATGGTTTAGTGGTGACCTGGCAGTGTTAGGTTAAAGGTTTGACTTAATGGCTTAGTCTTTTCCAACCAAAACTATTCTGTGATTAATCTCAGTAAAGGGCTGGAAAGGAAGGTGGTGAGGGGAGCTGAGCAGAATTCAAGGGGGTTCTCAGAGAGGAAGAACAGATTGGTTTTCTGGCATAGTGAGGGAATTCCTCAGCAATGTGGAACTGCCAGTCTACAAGCTTTGTTCCTGCACTCCTGTCCTACCACTCTGCCCACACAGCTCAGGCAGAGGTTAAAAGAGCTGGTTTTAATTTTTGTGTAGCACCCTCATCCTTTGCTTTGAGTCAGTTAATTAAGTGGCAGTACATTTATTAACCTGAAAGCAGTACCTGCTTTGATTAGCAAACAGGGCCCTGCTTTTGTTTCAGTGAATTTCTTCTTTCCCCACAGACTGCAGTTCAAAATGCTACAGCAATGATTAAACCTTCCATGCCTTCTAATTCTTGCAGAATGTGTCCCCTGCCACTTTAGAGAAAGAGTGAAGAGAACAAATGGATTTAGCTGAGAGCCAGCCTCACTAACAGTTTATTCTTACCTGTCCCTCTAGTTTCCCTTTTGTTCTACTCCTCTAAACCAGCCACAGGTTGGAAAGCTAACGAGCAGAGCTGGAGAGCCTTCCTGTCTAACACCCTGCTGCTCCTTCAGCAACCCATTTCTCAAATGTGACCTGGAAGCACAGACTGATTTGCTTCCTTCATAGCACTGTGACTCTGCAGTTACAGCTCTGAGCCCAAGAATTCTTTCCTGGTCTGTATTTGGAAATGTAGCCAAAATAAAATTTAGCAAAGCACAACCAACCAACCAACCAAGTAAAACCTTAACAGCACCCAGCAAAACCTAAAGGCCTTGTTGGGAAAGAGGGCTTTAGCTCCACAGAGAAGGACCTGGCACTGCTGGTGGACATGAAGTTCCCCAGGAGCCAGCAGTGTGCTCTTGTGGCCAAGAAGGCAAATGGTCTCCTGGGCTGCATGAGGAAGAGTGTGGCCAGAAAGTTGAGGGAGATTTTCCTGTGCTGCTTCTCTGCTTTACTGAGGCCACATCTGGAGTACTGGGCTCAGTTCTGGGCTCGCAAGTTCAGAGAGATAGGAAAGAGGACTGGAGAGAGTCCAGCAGAAGCTACAGAGCTGCTGAGGGGCCTTAAAGCATCTCTGTGAGGAGGAAAAGCTGAGAGCCCTGGGGCTGTTGAGCCTGGAGAAGAGCAGCCCCAGAGGGGATCTGAGCAATGCTCAGCAAAGGCTAAAGGTTTTGGGGGCAAGAGGCTGGGGCCAGACAGGACAAGGGCCAATGGACACAAACTGGAACCCAGAGGGGATCTGAGCAATGCTCAGCAAAGGCTAAAGGTTTTGGGGGCAAGAGGCTGGGCCCAGGGACAGGACAAGGGGCAATGGACACAAACTGGAACCCAGGAGATTCCATCTGAACAGAGGTAGAAAAAATTCTTTGTTGTGAGGGTGCTGGAGCCCTGGAGCAGGCTGCCCAGAGACGTTGTGGAGTCTCCTTCTCAGGAGAGATTCCAAACCCCCCCTGGCCATTGTGATCCTGGGCAAGCTGCTGTGGGTGCCCTGCTTTAGCAGGGAGGGATGGACAGGATGAGTTCCAGAGGTCCCTTCCAACCTTTGCCATGCTGGGATTTTGTAAAAAGCTGCAGGAAAATGGGTGGCAAAGGGAAGGAGAACTGCAAGGCTGGGCCAGCAGCAGTTGTCCATGGCTGCTTTGCAGTATTAGACAAGTCATTTGTAGCACAGGTATCTGTACATACAGCTAGGTATTTATGTGTGTAAACCTCTGTCTTTGCCACATCCTGTGTGGTGTAGGACCAGAAGGTACCCCTGGGGTCACTGCACCAATGGCGTTTTGATAGAATTCCTTTTCAGAAGGGAACAAGACAGCACAAGAGGAAACAAGCTCAAGTTGTGCCAAGGGAGATTCAGGTTGGACATTAGGAACAATTTCTTCCCAGCAAGGGTTCTCAGGCACTGGACCCGGCTGCTCAGGGAGGTGGTAGAGTCACCATCCCTGGAGGTGTTTAAAAGCTGCATGGATGTGGGTTGGACTGGATGATCTCTCAAGGTCCCTTCCAACCCCTAACATTCTGTGATTCTGTGATGTGGTGCTGAGGGGTTGGTTTAGTGGCAGTGGCTTAGCAGCAGTGGTGGGATTGTGAGCTCTGGGTGAGCAGTTGGACTAGATGATCCCAAAGGTCTCTGCCAACCTCAACAGCTGTATGATTCTATGAAGCAAATGCAGTTCCTTTCTTACAGCCCTTGCCAAGTGTCATAACAAATCTGTACTGTTCCAGTAACTCCATTAACTATAAAATACCTCTTCTTAGGATCTGCGTATTTCTTCATACAAAGGCAATCAAAAAGCAGAGATATCAGTAATAATTCTTACTGCATGGAGGAAGAACAATGACTTCCTTTAATTTTCTCTAATAATCTAAGTCATTAAATCATAGCAAGTGTAGAAACAAAAGTGTTAATGCTGAGGGATCTTCTGGGCATAGAAGAGCAACAGAAGATGACTGAGGGCTACAGATGCTATTTCTTGTAGTGTAGTAAATAACAATAGCTAAGGAGCATTGCTTGGCTGCTTAAAGTCATCAGCAGGCTACTGGATGACTTTTGTTTCCACAGGCTTGAACAACGTGTTTTAGAATAGGTAATCTTTAAGGAGTTTGAGGAGGAAAAGGAAATTTGGAGGCAGGGAGGGGGGAATCTGGAAGAAGATATCATTGCTTACTGAGTGCAGAGCTGAGATTCAAATCCTGGTTCTGCTCCTTTTTTCCACGGACTTCAGAATGCTGTGTGGACAAAATGGTTCAGACTTTTTTGTCAGTATGTAGAACAGGAATTCAAGTTTCCAGCGGCTTTTTCCCTCTTCCTCCCCCCTCTTCTCCCCCTCTTCCTCCCTCTTCCCCCCACTCTTCCCCCCTTCCCCCCTCTACTCCCCCTTGCCTCCTCCCTCTTTCCCCCTCCCTCTTTCCCCCTCCCTCTTTCCCCCTCCCTCTTTCCCCCTCCCTCTTTCCCCCTCCCTCTTCCCCCTGCCTCTTTCCCCCTCCCTCTTTCCCCCTCCCTCTTTCCCCCTCCCTCTTTCCCCCTCCCTCTTTCCCCCTCCCTCTTTCCCCCTCCCTCTTTCCCCTTCCCTCTTTCCCCCTGCTTCTTTTCCCCTCCCTCTTCCCCCCCTCTTTTTCCTCCCCCTCTGTCTCCCCCCTTTCCCCCCCCTCCCCTTTTTCTCCCTCCCCTCTTCCCCCCCACCTTCACCTCCCCCTACTCTTCTTTCTCACCCCCCTCCCAGTCTTTTTCTGCCTTCTCTTTTTGTAAAAGAAGTCTTCTTAACCCTAAGGAAACCGAGGAGTGCCAAGTGCTGAACTGTTTTTGACTGCCTGGTTATCAATGTTGTTGCCTTCTCAGAATTTCCACTATGTGGGGTTTCTTTTTTCCCCTCTCCCTGCACATCCCTACAGTTTTCACTTGTCACTGAAGTGTTTTGCTCATAATTGTAACTTCCACCCTTCAGAAAAGTCCCTTCAAATTATAATTTTAGTGTTGTCAATACCAGCACATCCCTGACATTTCCTCACCAGCAATGTCTTGCCTCATGAAAATCCTGGGTGAAAATCCTGGGTGAAAACCCTGGGTGCAAACCTTGGGTGCAAATCCTGGGTGCCTCCTTCTTTCAGCTGCAATGAGCGTAAACAGTGGTCCTGCACTGAGACATTTCAGATGAATTATTAAACTTCCAGGGCTCTTCCCTTGCTGTTTTTAGAGCCTCATGTTTGTGAGCTTTGGAAGCAAGGGCCTGGAATTTGTCTTTAATGGCTGAGATCTAAAGAATGAAAAAGCCACATCTAGCTGCTCACTCTGCCCTTGGGAAGTAGAATAAAACAGTTTTTCTGAGCTGGAAGTGGGTTTCATGTCCATAGATTGGTTTGGGTTGGAAGGGACCTTAAGGATCATCTACCTCCAACCCTCTGCCATGGGCAGGGACACCTCCCACCAGCCCAGCTTGCTCAAGGCCTCATCCAACCTGGCCTTGAACACCTCCAGGGAGGGGACATCCACAGCCTCCCTGGGCAACCTTTTCCAGTGTCTCACAACTCTCTAAAGAATTTCTTCCTAATCTCCAGTGTAAATGTGCCTTTCTCAGGCTTAATCTCCCCTTCTCAAGCATGTTCTGCTATGCACTCTGATACTGGTTATTTAACCATGTGTAATATTTCAGGTTCCTGTAGTAATAAGAATATTTTTGTAGCACACAACATTAACCTGAGTTATCTGCAGCACTGTCCAAAGCTGCTGGAGCTCTGATTCAGTTCTCAGTGCAATCAATGGCAGTGTTCTCACCACTTCAGATTTATCTGCTTTAAATGAAAGCATCCCCCTGGCCCTGCTCACTTGCAGATGTTTACCCAGACATTTCCTCAGCATAGATTTGCAGGGTCTTACATTTCCTGTGTTTTGATTTGGGGTGTAAATGTTGTGTTCTTTGGGTGTGATTAATCTGTGTGTGTGAGGACTGTGGAAGTTTCTTACTGATCTCACCTTCCTAATGATAAACACTGGAGTGGGATCAAAAGGGGGCTGTATCTCTAGGCCTGTATGGCTGGCCCTGATAGCAGCCTCCCAGAGCATGCCAAGGACATCCCAAACTACAGCACTCTGCTTGTGCACATCAGACAGCTCACTGAGAAACAAGGAGCCAGGAGGCATTTACATAAAATTCTTCAATGCAGCAGCTAAGACTGAGAGGAGGGAAATCCATTCTGAGTGGTCCAATCCTGCTTAATGAGAACTGCTGACTCACACAGCGAGCAGGGACCCGCCAGGGCTTCAGACATGAAGTCTCCACAGCTGTTAATCACTCTCCAGAGGCACCCATCGCCTGTGGATTAGAGAGAGCTGGCAGCAAGCCCTGCTAAGCCTCAGCCTCACAGTCTCACAGGCTGCTTCCAGCAAATCCAGCACTGTGAGTGGCTGGGATGAATATTTAGCACATAGATGAGTGCACCTTGCAATCTGCTGGGGGAAGTCAGTGTGAGCGAAGGAGGCCACAGGCGGGGCTCAGCAGCAGCTTCAAGTGCTGCTGCAGCAGCTGCAGGTAGAACTCAGCTTGGGGCTGGAGCTGTTCTGAAACGAAAGTGCATCCAATGGGGAGCATGGGACTGCACTGCCACGATTGGTGGCGTTCTCAGGATCACAGAATGGTTTGGGTTGCAAGGGTCCTCAAAGACCATCTAGTTCCAGTTTGTGTCTTTAGCAATGTACACACAGATGTCCACTCACATAGTAACAGCCAGAGGTAAGATGCACCTCTGTGTACTCTGTGGAACAGTTGGATCAGAATGAATCACAGAACCACAGAAACATTCAGGCTGGAAAAGACCCTCAGGATCACCAAGTCCAGACATTAACCCTACCCTACAAAGTTCACCCCTAACCCATATCCCAAGCATCACTTCCAAACCACCTTTAAACATATCCAGGGTTGGTGACTCCACCACCTCCCTGGGCAGCACATTCCAATCCCTGACCACTCTTGCTGGGAAATTTTTTTTCCTAATGTCCAGCCTAAACCTACCCAGTTGTAACTTGAGGCCATTCCCTCTTGTTCTATCACTAATTACCTGTGGGAAGAAACCAGCACCAACCTCTCTACAACCCCCTTTCAGGTAGTGCTACAGAGAAGAAGAAACATTTCCCTCTTCTCTCTCTCTCTCTTTTTTTGCATTGGAAGGGAATTAAACATCATCTAGTTCCAACTCCCCTGCCATGGGCAGGGACACCTCCTACTACACCAGGCTGCTCAAGACCCCATCCAGCCTGGCGTGCAACACCTTCAGGCTTGAAGCCTCTACAGCTTCTCTGGGCAACCTGTTCCAGAGCCTCACCACCCTCATGGGGAAGAATTTCCTCCTAATGTCTGATCTAAATCCAGCTTCTTCCAGTCTGTAGCCATCACTGCTCATTCTGTCACTCCAGGCCTATGTCAAAAGTCCCTCTCCAGCTCCCCTGGAGCCCCCTTCAAATCCTGGAAGGCTGCTCTAAGGTCTCCCTAGAGCCTTCTGTTTTCTTGCCATCCCCACTGCAGTGTTGGGGATGACTCTCAAGTACAGATTATTCTTCACTTCTACTATAGCTGTAACTGGGTAGAAAATTGTGATCCTGGGCAAGCTCCAAAGAGCTTCAGAGAGGTTCTTGAGCTGAAGGCCAGTTTTTTCAAATGCCTTGCTCCTATTAGAAGTATCCAGTCCCAGTGAGTGTAGGGTCAGGACAGTGAAAGAGAATAATTCAGAACATTGTTAAATTGTTCTGCCTTCAAATGGGAGTTTGGGTAGAGGTTTTAATAAAAGGAGTTTGCCATGAGCCCCTCAAGTTATTCTTTAGGCTTGGAGCCTTCAAGAGCAAACTGAAGAAAAGATTCCTGTTCCAAAGGAGAGAGTGTAGGGGGAGGCTGTGTTCCTGGGAAGCAGAGCATGTAGCCTTTCTGACCTGCTCTGCAGTTCTGCTAACATTAGAAGGCCCAAGGATACTGGAAAATGATGGTAGAAAGCTATAAATACTCTGCCTGCCTCACTGAGTGTTCTAAAACTACAGCTCCTGTCTTGGGCTGCTCATTTGCTGGTTGCTTCAGAAGAGAGGAGTCAGTCACAGCCACCAGTCACTTGCCAGAAGCATTTTGAGTGGGGCAGGAACAAATTGTGAAAATGAGGACAAAACAGGGACCTAAATTTTAACAGCTATTGTGTCTGGGGTTTTAAAGCCTGTGACTGTGACACCTGATCTGCTGTTTGGGAACTTTGCTGTGATGACAAAAGGCTGCTGGTAATGAGGAAGAGTTCAGAGTTGTTCCTGTGTTGTTCTCTGCTGTGAGAACTGGCAGCTGTCCTCACTGCTCTCCTACTGCAGAGCTGAGACACAAAGCTGAAGTGATGCCAGTTCCTGGGTTTGTTTTGTCTTTTCTTCCCCCTGCAAATGCTGTGCTAAGCTGATTTTAAGCTGTCTTTTGTATTAAGGATGCTGGAGTTAGTGGAGTTTATTCTAAACACCTGCTTCTGAGCACCAGATCTCAGTACAGAGTCACAGAATCTCAGACTGCAACTAGAGCAGGTTGCTCAGAGTCCCTCTGCTGTGAGGCCAGGCTGAGAGTTGGGAGTGTTCAGCCTGGAGAAGAGATGGCTCCAGGGAGACCTGGTGGACTTTCAGTGCTTCAAGGGCTGGGAACAGACCTTTCAGCAGGGCCTGTTGTGACAGGACAAGGGGTGATGGTTTGAACTGAAAGATGGAGATTCAGACTGGAAAGAAGGAAGAAATGTTTGATACTGAGGGTGGTGAGACCCTGTCCCAGGTTGCCCAGAGAGGTGGGAGATGCCCCAACCCTGGCACCATTCCAGGTCAGTTAGTTTGGGGCTCTGAGCAACCTGCTCAGATGTCCCTGCTGACTGCAGGGGCGGTTGGACTGCAGGACCTTTAAAGATCCCCTCCAAGCCAACCACTCTATGAGTTCTGTGATGTAGAGTCCTGTCAATGATAATCCTGCCCTTGCACGTATCAAAAAGTTTTGTCCTGTTTGGTGTCATCTGCAAGCCTGACTCCATCACTTCTCTCATATCTGCTGCATGGGACAGATGTTAACAAAGACCTTGAGGAATTCCCCTTGCAGTAGGCCTCCAGGAAGAACATCACCTGTTAACCACTGTCTTAGCCTGAGCATCCAAACAGCTTCTTATTCATCTAGTTGTCTACCTGTCTAATCCTTATTGTCCCAACTAGGAAGCAAGAGTATTGTGAGTGGCAATGTTGAGAGCCTCGCTGAAGTCGAGGTAAAGGGCATCAAGTGCTCTGCTCATGTCCTTTAGATATACAATTAAGTAAACAATACTGTAGTGGTTGTACAGAATTAGAATCTTATTGCTTGTAGCTACAAATATTTGACTGAATCACTGACAGCTCCTGACAGGGAAGGTTTGTCTCTGCTGATCAGTTGGCACTAACTGAGGAAAGGGAAGAAATGAGGTCAATTAAAGAGTCAGAAGAGGGAAGGGAAAAGGTCCATTGAAGAAAACCCCAGCACAGTCATTTCACAAATGATCCTTTAGAATATGATGAAGCAATCAGGAGTAATACTGGCACAAAGCCCACGCTGAGGACTTGCTTTGGGACTGCCTGAGAGACAGGAAGGCCTCTTTTGAGAAGAGAAAAAAAAGTAGATTTTTGCTCTATCATCTGTTCACATCAATTCTACTCTTCCATGAAGGGATTCAAGTTCAATGAGCTGAAGAATTGTAGAATCAGAATTGTTTGATTGGAAAAGACTTTTAGTGCAACAGATAACCCAGCACTGCCTGGCCACCACTGAACCCTCAGCACCACAGCTTTGAAACCCCTCCAGGGATGGGCACTCCACCACTGCCCTTGAGCAGCCTGTTCCAGGGTTGACAACCCTTTTGAGGAACAAATTGTTCCTAATGCCCAAATTAAACCAACCCTGGTGCAACTTGAGGCCATTTCCTTTTGTTCTGAACAAAGAGGATGATGTTGAATCGGTGGTGTAGGGCTCAGGCTGGTGACCAGGATTCTGGTCCCTGCTTCAAGGACTGCTTGAACAGCTGCTGACTATAATGTGATGCTTAGCTTCTGTGAGCTGTGCAGTAGATGTGTGAGTTGTGCAGCCTCAGAAGAGGCTATTTCTGGGTCTGCAGTGGAGGCAGAGTTCTGACAGAATGTTACTGTCAAAAAGTAAAAGAATAGTTGCCTGGGTGAGACAAAGTCTGACGTTATTATTCTTGGAACAGTGCATTTAAAATAAGGTTAAATTCTCAGGGTTTTGGTCTAAACCAAAGGCTTTTTGGTCTAGAGCCAAAGTTAATTCCTGAAGCTGTCATCCTCTGGGACTTTTATCAGGAATAGGAAAAAGCAGGACCTTGAGAAGAGATTATGATGAGGAACTTGGATCTATAGGAGCTGTCTAATTGCACATTGCCTTGTGGGACCTACAGAAGGTTAAGCTGTATGAAAAGAATATAGGCAGGAACTCTGCTGTTTCTGTGTTTGGACTCGTTATGGACAAAGGAAGATGGCAGGATGGAAATGAGAGACCAAATAGCCTGGCCTGACACTCCAAAGCTTTCCAATGTCAGCCCACATGTTTGAGCACTAACTTGTAAAACTCTTTGGTTTGTTCTTTTCTCTGGTGACTACCCCACAGTTCTGAAACACACAGCCAGAAACCAGCCCTGCTAAGCTCCTGTCAGCAATTAATCAGCTTACACTCTGGAGGTGTTTGTGAGCCGCAGAGATGTGGTGCTGAGGGCCATGGTTTAGCACCAGCCTGGGTAGAGTTCGAGATTATCATAAAGGACATTTCCAACCCCAACAAGTCTATAATCCTAAGAAGCCATAGCTGTGATTCCATAACTGAATTGCTTTTGAAAAGATTTCATCTTTCAGATATTAAAATGCCTTTATTTTGCTAAGAGTACAGGAATCAGTTTATGTTCAGGGTGTATAAGCATAAATTTAGTGATTCTGTAGGAGACAGAGGGTAGCTTCACAAATGTGAAGTTCAGGATGTTGCTAAACAGAGGGAAAGGGAAGTTCCCTCCTCTCTTTGGAGTCTTTATTTCATGAGGAGGGGGGACAGGAGGTTGGATTTTACCCAGTTTGTAGTGGGGTGCTTTATGTGAAGATGAGCTACATTTAATCACTTCAGGTGTATCAGGAATTAAAATCCAAAGGAGAAATTAATTTAAAAGGCTTTTGCCACCAGAGGCCATAGAAAGTGCAAAGGTTAATGGCATGAGAAGCAAAGGCCTTCACATCCTGATTAAACCAAATCCTCTCCCAGTCTGTTTCCTGTTCGCCATGGGGCATCATCACTGTTACTGGGGTCTGCCAAGGCTGCTTTCTTTGTTCTTTATTTTATCCTTTGTGGTATAAATATGACACTGTTCTTCCATGCACAAAGCTGCTGCTAAATGCTCTGTGATTGTTTGGTGCCCAAGCAGTGGAGAGTGAAGGGGTCAGCCCTAAAAGGTGCAGACAGTGGCACCTGGCACTTCTACTAAAGGGAATGGGCTGATGTGCTGCTCTGACCTTGAGCATGGCTCATGCATGGGTCATAATGGCATCATCTGTGGGGGAAACCTTTAAAAAGAGAGGTGTGGAGAATCATTTTACCACTGTAAATCTCATAATATGAGGAGTCACAGAATCCCTGCATGGTGAGGTTGGAAGGGACAGAATTACAGAATCACAGAGTCACAGAAACATTCAGGTTGGAACAGACCCTCAGGAGCACCAAGTCCAACCCAGAACCCTACTCTGCAAGGCTCACCCCTGAACCAGAGCCCCAAGCACCACATCCAAACCACCTTAAAACACATCCAAGCTTGGTGACTCAACCCCCTCTCTGGGCAGCACATTCCAATCCCTGACCACTCTTTCCATGAAAAAATGTTCCCTAATGTCCAGTCTAAACCTACCCTGCTGCAGCTTGAGGCCATTTCCTCTTGTTCTGTCACTAATGACCTGTGAGAAGAGACCAGCACCAACCTCTGCACAACCTCCTTTCAGGTAGTTGTAGAGAGCCAGGAGGTCTCCCCTCAGCTTCCTCTTATTCAAACTAACCATCACCAGCTCCTTCAGTCACTCTTTGTAAGATTTGTTCTCCAAATAAATCTGGGGATCACCCACTCCAACCCCCTGCTAAAGCAGGTAACCCACAGCAGCTTGCCCAGGATCATTACGGCCAGGGGGATTTGGAATCTCTCCAGAGAAGGAGACTCCACAACCAACCTGGGCAGTCTGACTTGCTGTGCCCTTCTTGATCCCAGTTTGAGTGGGTTGATACTTCTATTCTGCATCCAGTTTGATGAGCAGTTGTAACCAGTGTATCAGGCTAGCAGGTTTTGCACCATACTTGCCTCATCCAGCTACATTGGTGACATGGATCCACTTCTACTTTTCCCACTCTTGCTTATTTTCAAGCCCTGATACAGTGAAAAACTAAGTGAGGACTTGAAAACAATTCATTAAATAATGCAATAAAGAAATGTAAAACCCTGAACACATCTGCTTCATGTTTTCACAACAAAAAGTTCCCTAACTCTCTACAGAAAGAGGTGGAAATTAAGGGTACTTTAGTGAAGTAACAGCTTTTGTAGAGTACTTTTCTGTCAAAGAATTTCCAGCTTCCCAGAAGAAATGGAGGCAAGGAAATGAAGCATGTCAGAATGCTCAATCACTGAGTGACAGATTCAAAGCATCTGTTAGCATGTAACAGACAAGAGTAGGGCTGCAGATGATTGTAAATGCATTGATAAGTTGTTAAAATGAGCTTCTAACTGCTGCTATTGAAGCATATTTTATTAATCCTTCATAAAACAGGAATTAAATGGATCCTGCTTTACAGCTTCATCAGGGTATTCCAGTTCTTTACAGCGTCCTTGGATTTCTGGTAGTGCTTTCATCTGAATGCTGGGAAGTGTTGGTGTGCTTTGGGAGAGAGCTCAGAACAAAGGGTGGTGTGTTGGGACTTTTGAAAGCCTTTCCAAACTAGTTTCTGGTGAACAGGTTCTGTGCCTGCATTAAAAAATTCAGTTAGCAGGTTTTCATGATCCTGGGTATGAAGCATTTAGAGGCAGGTACAGAATTATAGAATCATAGAATTGTTTCTGTTGGAAAAGACCTCCAAGATCATCGAGTCCAGCCACCAACCCAACACCACCATGGCCATTAAACCATGCCAAGAGTGTCATGTCCACGCTGTCCTATTCTGTGTCCAGTTTTGGGCTCTCCAGGTCAAGAGAGACAGAGACCTTCTGGAGAAAGTCCAAGGGAGAGCCAGGAGGATGCTTAGGGGACTTGAGCATCTCCCCTGTGAAGAGAGACTGAGAGCCCTGGGGCTGTTTAGTGTGGAGAAGAGAAGGCTGAGAGGGGATCTGATCAATGTCTATCAATAGCTGAGGGGTGGGGGTCAAGGGGAGGGGGCCAGGCTCTTTTGGGTGGTGCACAGTGATAACAAGGAACAACAAGTACAAGCTGGAACAGAGAAGATTTCACTTCAACATGAGGAGAAACTTGTTTGGTGTGAGGGTGACAGAGCCCTGGAGCAGGCTCCCCAGAGAGGTTGTGGAGTCTCCTTCTCTGGAGACTTTCAAACCCCACCTGGATGCATTCCTGTGCAGATTACCGTGCTCAGGCAGGGAGGTTGGAGTGGATGATCTCTGGAGGTCCCTTCCAATCTCTAACATTATGTGATTCTTGAACACCTCCAGTGACCCGGGGAGGCTGGAGAGCTGGGTAGAGAGAAATTGAATGAAATCCAACAAGGCCAAGTGTAGAGTCTTGCATCTGCGAAAGAACAACCCCCATAGACCAGTATAGGTTGGGAATGTACCTGTTGGAGAGCAGTGTAGGGGAAAGGGAGTCCTGGTGGACAGAAGGATGCCCATGAGCCAGTAATGTGCTCTAGAAACAAATCTAGCTGCATCAGGAGAGGTTCAGGATGGATGTTAGGAAATATTTCTTCACTGAAAGGGTTCTCAGTTATTGGGGTGGTCTGTCCAGGGCAGTGCTGGGGGTATTTAAGCAGCCTGTGGAGCTGGCACTTAGGGTCATGCTTTAGTGTTGACAGTTCTGGGTAGAAGGTTAGACTGGATGAGCTTGGAGGTCTCTTCCAGCTGGGTGTATTCTGTGATTCTGTGACCTGGGGTTGTTTAATCTGGAGAAGAGGAGGCTAAGGGGAGATCTCATTGCTCTCTACAGTTCCCTGAAAGGAGGTTGGAGAAAAATGGGGGTTGGTCTCTGATCCCTAGTAGCAAGTGATAGGATGAGAGGAAATGGCCTCAAGTTGCAGCAGGGGAGGTTTAGGTTAGACATTGGAAGAAAACTCTTCTCTGAAAGGGTTCTCAACCACTGGCACAGGCTGCCCAGGTTGAATCCACATCCCTGGAGGTGTTTCAGAGAGGCAGAGCTGTGGTGCTGAGGGCCATGGTTTAGCCCCAGCCTTAGCAGAGTTAGCGAATGGTTGGACTCCATGATCTTAATGGCCTGTTCCAACCAAAATGATTCTGTGATTCTGTTCTCTGACTCCTGCTCAGCAAGCAGCTAATCCATGGCAGCAGATAATAGTCCCCAAAGGCATGAAGTCTGTAGCACTCACAGCTAGGAAGATGTCTATGAAACACTGCTCGTAGTTGCAAGCATCTCTTTGAAAGGTTATTTCAAGGCTCTCAGAACAGCCAGAAGATGAAGTGGGCTGGCAGAGGCAACAGATGCTTGTTGCAAGTACTGGGCAGCACTGAGGGTGTGTGAGAAACCTCCACCAGAAGAATCATTTCAAAGAATCACAGAATGTTAGGGGCTGGAAGGGACCTCCAAAGCTCATCCAGTCCAACCCTCCTGCCAGAGCAGGATCACCTAGAGCAGATCACACAGGAACATATCCATCCTATCCCTCTGGAGAGGGAGACTCCACAACCCCCCTGGGCAGCCTGCTCCAGGGCTCTGTCACCCTCACAGGGAAAAAACTTCTTCCTCCTGTTTCCATGGCACTTCCTCTGCCTCAGCTTCCACCACTGCCCCTTGTGCTGGCATTGGGCATCACCCAGCAGAGCCTGGCTCCAGCCTCTGGGCACTCATCCTGCACATCTTTATCCCCAGCAATGAGGTCACCTCTCAGGCTCCTCCTCTCCAAGCTCCAGAGCCCTCAGCTCCCTCAGGCTCTCCTCCTAAGGAAGATGTTCAGCAGCTTTGTGGCTCTGTGCTGGACTCTCTCAAGCAGTTCCCTGAGGTCCTTCTTGACCTGAGGGGCCCAGAACTGGACACAATATTCCAGATGTGGCCTCAGCAGGGCAGGGCAGAGCAGAGATGGAGGAGAACCTCTCTGACTTACTAACCACAGCCCTTTCCCACTCCACCTTCCTTGTAGTGCTCTGGTCTTTCACACAGTGTGTCACAGAGGGCAGGAGAGAGAAGTTTCTTTGCTCCAGAGGGGAAAAGATAGATTTGCTCTCCAGATTTGTCATCTGGAGAAAGTGGCAGCTTGCTTTGATAACAAATAATGCAGAGAGCCATAGCCCTGGCACAGCCTGCAAGTTATGACTAACATGGGCAGTTTGTCAGTGGCAAGTTAGGAAGAGAATTAAACACACACCACCATGGCCCAATACCTATGGACTCAAAACTTGGTAGACACCTAAAGCCACCTAATTCATAGAGATTGAAGGTGACATATCAAACCCAGCAACTATAACCAATGGTTTGTTCCAGCCCTTCTTCTAATGCAGGGCACAAGAGAGACAGAACCAGCAGGTGCAAAGAGCTCAGGGGTACAGCTGCTGCAGGCTGGATGCATATTTCACACTGCTGGTCAATACATCACCTGGTGTCATCACTGGGACGTTTGCTTGGCATAGAATGGAGAGTAATGGGTGCCAGAGAAAATGCTCATGGGAAGGAACCTTACGAAATCAGGGCCAAAGACATTTTTCAGTCATCCTACCTCGACTTCAGCAGGGCTTTAGACACTGTCTGCCATAACCTCCTCATAGTTAAGTGTAGGAAGTGTGGGTCAAGTGAATAGACAGTGAGGTGGGTTGAGAACTGGCTGAAGGACAGAGCTCAGAGGGTTGTGATCAGCAGTGCAGGCTCCATCTGGAAGCCTGTAGCTAGTGGTGTTTCCCAGGGGTCAGCAGTGGGTCCAGTCTTGTTCAACATAGAATCACAGAATTGTCAGGGTTGGAAGGGACCTCAAGGCTCAGCCAGTTCCAACCCCCCTGCCATGGGCAGGGACACCTCACACTGGATCAGGTTGCTCACAGCCACATCCAGCCTGACCTTAAAAACCTCCAGGGATGAGGCTTCCACCACCTCCCTGGGCAACCTCTGCCAGTCTCTTACCACCCTCATGGGGAAGAATTTCTTCCTGACATCCAATCTGAATCTCCCCATTTCTGGTTTTGCTCCATTCCCCCCAGTCCTATCACTCCCTGACACCCTAAAAACTCCCTCCCCAGCTTTCCTGTAGGTTCCCTTCAGATACTGGAAGGCCACAATAAGGCTTCATCTTCATCAGTGACTTGGATGAAGGCACAGAGTGGCCCCTCAGCCAGTTTGCTAATGATACTAAACTGGGAGGAGTGGCTGACACCCAGTCAGGCTGTGCTGCCATCCAGTGAGACCTGGGCAGGCTGGAGAGTTGGGTGGATGCAAAGCTGCAGCAGCATCACTTCTTGGTGCTTAGGTCAGTGAAGTAATTGTAAGTCGTAGGAGGAACTTTCTTAACCCCAAAGCACCATTGTGAAGTTCCTGACTCTGCCTTGGAGCCAGAAGAAGATTTGTCTGATTATTGGTGGTTAAAGTGTTGCTCTCAGAGTGTAGCTGCTGCTTTAGACCCATTTCTATCGAGGTTGGAAGTGGTCCTTGAGGTTGGAAAGAACTTGAGGTTACTGTTCCTTTGGCTTGCTCCAGAGGTGTCATGGGTTTTGCTCCTTCCAGTACCTGAGCAAGCAGTCAGTAGTTACAGTGAGACTGTTATCTCCATCATTAAACAATGTCTGCTCTAATGAATATTATTAATTTCTATGCAGCTGCTGCAATTTGTGCTTTCAGGACTTTTTATGGCCAGATCTGTGGCTTTGTTGTTCCTTTGCTTCTTCCTCCTGACTCCTTAAGAGTTTTGCTTTGGTAGACAAAATGCCATTTTTATCTCGGGGCGTAAACTGCTTCCCTGTTTTTTAGCAACAATGGCAAGTTCTGATTGTGACCAACAAAGCCATTCTGTCCAGTTCTGAACCTCCCACTGATCTCTGCTGGCAGGAGCAAGGCTCCTCTGGTTATAAAATACCACAGGGCACTGCACACTGCTGCAAATACTCCACTCTAGGCACAGAAGCAAGTGGTTTTCACAGAAGCTCTTCTGAGGTCTCTTGGAATCTTCATGTTTTTGAGGTTTTCTTTTGTTATTAGAGGAACTGTTGTGACAGCTCATTATTAAACCAGCATTAAGCTACTGAACTAGCTACAGAAACCATTCCCTTGCCCTCCACTTCCCATGGCTCCTCTCCTCTCCTCTCCTCTCCTCTCCTCTCCTCTCCTCTCCTCTCCTCTCCTCTCCTCTCCTCTCCTCTCCTCTCCTCTCCTCTCCTCTCCTCTCCTCTCCTCTCCTCTCCTCTCCTCTCCTCTCCTCTCCTCTCCTCTCCTCTCCTCTCCTCTCCTCTCCTCTCCTCTCCTCTCCTCTCCTCTCCTCTCCTCTCCTCTCCTCTCCTCTCCTCTCCTCTCCTCTCCTCTCCTCTCCTCTCCTCTCCCCTCCCCTCCCCTCCCCTCCCCTCCCCTCCCCTCCCCTCCCCTCCCCTCCCCTTTCCCTCCCCTCCCCTCCCCTCCCCTTCCCTCTCCTTTCCCTCCCCTCCCCTCCCCTCCCCTCTCCCTCCCCTTCCCTTCCCTCCCTTTCCCTCCCCTCCCCTCCCCTCCCCTCCCCTCCCCTTCCCTTCCCTCCCTTTCCCTCCCCTCCCCTCCCCTTCCCTTCCCTCCCTTTCCCTCCCCTTCCCTCTCCTCCCTTTCCCTTTCCCTCCCCTCCCCTTCCCTTCCCTCCCCTTCCCTTCCTTCCCCTCCCCTTCCCTCCCCTCCCCAGCCCTCCCCTCCCCTCCCCTTCCCTCCCACTGCCCCACCCCTCCCCACTGCTCCCGTCCCCTCCCCTCCCCTCCCCACCACTCCCCTCCCCACCCCTCCTCTTCCCCTCCCTCCCCTCCCCTGCCTGTTTACAGCCCCTGTAAGTTTTAATTCTGTTCCTTCCCTGTCTCCTCAAGTACTTGGCCATTTCAGGGGTTGGTATTTCCAACAGCCTCCTCTTCTCCAGACTAAACAGCTGCAGTTCCCTCAGCTGCTCCTCTGCAGCCCTGTTCTCCAGACCCTTCCCCAGCTTTGCTGCCCTTCTCTAGGTATGCTCCCACACCTCAATGTCCTTCTTGGTGTGAGGGGCCCAAAACTGAACCCAGTATTTGAGACATGGCCTCACTACTATGAAAAGTTTTTATGTGGAGCTCCTCAGACACAGCCATCCAGGATCTTCATTCCTCTGCAGCAAGGAGCATGACACAGCCTGACATAAAAGCAACCAAGGAGACGTGATGAAAACTTGACCCTCTCTGGTGATCTCTATTGAGCTATAACTTCCATGTCTCCAAGTGCTCCTCTCCAGCAAGGAAATAACAATTTCATTCCTTCACTCATCGTTCAGGAAGCTGTGGGGACCCAGGCACCTTGAGTCTCAGAACATCCTTCCTCTCCAGATACTGTACTTCAAGTGTGGTGCCAAAGACAGGGAAGAATGCAAAATCCAATCTTCTTCTTTAAAAACAACAGGAAAGGTGGCTTCCCTCTGTCACACTGGGTGCTTATGGCCTTGCTGGAGTGAATTAGCTTTTCTGTGCTGGGTTTACTTTGCCTCTCCATGTGCCAACTGGAAATCCTGGAAGGGCTGACCTAAATCTATAAAGAACTGATAAACACATGGGTTTACCACTCAGATAGGAGTGGTTCCACTGTTCCATGGGATGCTGAGTGCCTGGCAGTGGAAAATGTATGCTCTGACAGTCTGGATATCATTTATCTTCACATGAAACCTGGCATGGGTTTTCAAAACACTTTTAGTTTATGTTAACAGATTTTTTATTTGACTTCCTCCCATTGTTAGAGGGAACACATCCCCTGATGACTGGCTGCACAATGCAGCAGTAAAAGTGCTCAAAAATAGCTTCTGGTCTGCACAAGTGAAAAGAAAAACAAAACAAAACCAAGAGTTGGATGAGTTGCCACATGTCGGAAGTGCTCAGTTTACATTTGTGCATTGAATGTATTGCAGTGAAGCACAAAACCAGTGCTGCTCACTTCAGCCATCAAGTGCACCTTTACTGGTGGTGTCCAGGACCAGAATTACAGAATCACAGAAACGTTCAGGTTGGAACAGACCCTCAGGAGCACCAAGTCCAACCCAGAATCCTACTCTGCAAGGGTCACCCCTAAACCATATCCCCAAGCACCTCATCCAAACCACCTTGAAACACAGCCAGGCTTGGGGACTCCACCACCTCCCTGGGCAGCACATTCCAATCCCTGACCATTCTTGCTGGGAAAAATGTTTCCTAAGGTCCAGTCTAACCCTACCCAGTGGCAGCTTGAGGCCATTCCCTCTTATTCTATCACTAATTACCTGTGAGAAGAGACCAGCACCAACCTCTCCACAGGGTCCTTTCAGGTAGTTGTAGACAGCCATGAGGTCTCCCCTCAGCCTCCTCTTTTTCAAACTAACCATCCCCATCTGAAAGCACAGTGCTCTGCCAGCTTCTTGCTTTGATAGCTGCAGAGTTTCAAACGAGTGGATAATAAAAGTAGAAGAATTAATTCAGTTTTAAGTAATTAGGAAAATGGAATTGTTTCAGTTGGAATAGCTCTTTAAGCTCCTCCAGCCCAACCATTCTCTTAACTCCACCAAGGCTGGGGCTGAACCATGGCCCTCAGCACCACAGCTCTGCTTCTTTCAGACATCTCCAGGGATGGGGATCCAAACACCTCCCTGGGCAGCCTGTGCCAGGCTTTGAGAACCCTTTAAAGGATGAAGTTTCTTCCAATGTCCAACCTAAACCTGCCCTGATGCAACTTGAGGCCATTTCCTCTCATCCTATCACTTGTTACTACGGAGCAGAGACCAACGCCCATTTCTCTCCAGCCTCCTCTCAGGAGCTGTAGAGAGCAATGAGGTCTCCCCTCAGCCTCCTCTTCTCCAGACTGAACAACCCCAGTTCCCTCAGCTGCTCCTCCCCAGCTCTCTTCTCCAGACCCTTCAGCAGCTGCTTTGCCCTTGTCTGGACCTGCTCCCACACCTCAATGTCCTTCTTGGAGTGAGGGGCGCAAAACTGAACCCTGTGTTTGAGGCATGCCCTCACCACTATGAAAAGCTTTTATGTGGTGCCCCTCAGACACAGCCATCCAGGACCTTGGCATGAGGGGCTCAAACCTGAACCCAGTACTCAAGGTGTGGCCTCACCAGTGCTGAGTGCTGATTAATAGACCACTGTATTTTAAACCCCCCAAGCAACCAACTGTCTGCACTGTCAGTGAGATAGTGATGATGATGACCCTGAAGCTTGAAACTTCTGAGGACAGAGCAGTGGAGTGTTCTTAAAAGACATTTCCCATTTGCTGTGTTGTGCTATTTGCTACAGAACTGCAGGAGGATGTCCTCAAAACCCAGTGTATGAATGAAAGTGTAGAAATGGCTTCCTGATGAAGAGAAATTAAGTAGTGCTTCACCCATCCCAAGTTCTTGTGTGTTATGGAAAACTGTTCTCACTTTTCTAGGGCTCAGAAGTGCTTTTGTTTTTTTTGTCTGTTTGGTTTGTTTGTTTTTTGGTGTTTTGGGTTTTTTGTTGGTGTTTTTTTTTGCCAAAACATTGAGAGGACAGAAGAATATAAAGTGTAGAAGCAAGCTGGAAGCCAGGAATTCCCTATGCACCCAGCTCTGACTCAGAGGGACTGCAGAACCCATCCATGTCACTATCTCAGTGATGGCAGCTGGCTTTGGCAGCAGCTTTTTAACTCTGGGGGGGCTGCAGAGGATGTTCTGCTCTTGAAGAGGAGAAAGCCTACAGAATCAGTAGGTTTCTGTTGAAAGGAAGGTGATGGAAATATTCCTGATACAGCAAAGCTCAGCAGTTTGTTCCCAGGCTGGTGAGGCATCTTTCATCATCTGTCAATTGAGTGCTGTTGTCTGAAGTCTGATGTATCTTACTGGTTGGGCACTTGGGACATAAGGGAACATGAGGCCTTCATTGCAAGGTGTAAAGGTATGAAGGGGGCTGCAGGAGAGCTGGAGAGGGACTTTGGACAATGACATGGAGTGACAGGACGAGGGGGGATGGCTTCAGACTGGAAGAAGCTGGACTGAGATCAGGCATTAGGAAGAAATTCTTCCCCATGAGAATGGTGGAGAGGCTCTGGAACAGGTTGCCCAGAGAAGTTGTGGAGGGTCTAAGCCTGAAGGTGTTGAAAGCCAGGTTGGATGAGGCCTTGAGCAACCCGGGCTGGTGGGAGGTGTCCCTGCCCATGGCAGTTGGAACTGGACGATCTTTAAGGTCCCTTCCAACCCAAACCATTCTGTGATTTCCACTGAACACCTCTGCAGTGAGGACACCAAGCTGGTTTACAGTTAATAGATAAAGAGAGATAAGGAAACAGCATCAGAGTTAAAAGAACTCTAAAGTCCATCTGCCCAGTCCTGTTTCAAGCTAAATTCTTTCTGAAGCCATGGGCAGTCATGTTTGGTGAAAAAGGATAATTGTCATTCCAGGCCCCATTGTGCTGCTTCTATCATCTACTGCATTAAGGCCTGACAAATATTTAATGGGATTAAACCTGTCTTCAGCTCCAGATTAATACAGCACTGAGAGGGCATCAACTTTATTAGAGCTCCATGTAGCAGATATTTGAATCCTGACTAGAAAACCTCCTTTGAAAATATCTCATCAGTTTTCCATCCCTGTTCTATTCCTGCTCCATCATCACTTCCCCAAATATGTTCCCATTGATTTAATAGTCCCTTAGCTTCAGCAGCTTTTGAGGTCCCCCTTTCAGCAGCTCTGCTCTCACAGGCCAGAGCTGAACAGAAATTACTCAGTGCCTAGCAAGGAGCTGCACTTTCTCAGCAACTGCTAAAATCAACGAGACTTGACATATTCAGTGCAAAAGGGAGCCTCTGCTTCTTCCAGGCTGAGATTCATGGAACAACTCCTCCTTCTTGCTGTTGAGTGAGCCTATGTACAGATTGTCCTGTAAGAACCAGGAAGAGGAACGGAAAGTTAGTCTCCACTTATCTACTGCTTTAGACAGCCAAATACAGCATTCATGGAACCACAGGATCATAGAATTGTTTGGGTTGGAAAACCCCTCTAAGATCATCCAGTCCAACCATCAACCCAACGCCACCCCAGCCACTAAACCATGTCCCCAAGTGCCACGGCCACACATTTCCTGAACACCTCCAGGGATGGTGACTCCACCACCTCCCTGGGAAGCCTGTTCCAATCCCTGACCCCCCTTCAGCAAAGATTTTTTTTCTAATCTCCAACCTAACCTACCCTGGCACAATTTCAGGCCATTTCCTCTTGGTTTGTTGCTGATACTAAGGAGTCATTTATGAATGAAAAGACACATAGGATCCTAGAATCATAGAAGGCATCTGGTTGGAAGGGACACTTGAAGGCCATTTTGGCTGTTAGGGGTTGGATAATACCTTCTTTCTCTTGATTTTCTTCTACAATAGGATACAATACTTACCATAGGATCATGGAATTACAGAATGGCTCGGGTTGGAAGGGACCTCAGAGGTCATCTACTCCAACCTCCCTGCCATGGGCAGGGACACCTCTCAACTACACTTGGTTGGTCAAGGCCTCATCCAGCCTGGCCTTGCACACCACTGGGGAGGAGGCAGCCACAGCCTCCCTGGGCAGCCTGTTCCAGAGTCTCACCACCCTCACACTGAAGAACTTCTTCCTCAGCTCCAGTCTAACCCTGCTCTGCCTCAGCTTCAAACCATTCCCCCTTGTCCTGTCTCCAGACACCCTGGTGAAAAGTTCTTCTGCAACCTTCAGGCAGCTCTGAGGCCCCCCTGGAGTCTTCTCCTCTCCAGGCTGCACACCCCCAGCTCCCTCAGCCTGGGAGCTGCTCCAGCCCTTGGAGCATCTTTGTGGCCTCCTCTGGACTCTCTCCAGCAGCTCTGTGTCCTTCTCCTGCTGGGGACACCAGAACTGGATGCAGTTCAGTTATGATTCTGAGAATCTTTTGAGTTGGAAAAGACCTTTAACAGCCAAGACCTCAATGCCTTTCTCATAGTGAGGGCCCTAAAACTGAACCCAGTACTGAAGGTGTGGCCCCAGCAGTGCTTGTCTGATTGCAACCAGGCAAGGCATCTTCTCTCCCTCAGGCCTCCTTGTAACCAAATGTACTCTGCAGGCTACACTCTGATTGTGTGGCCTTTTGCAAACAGATGTTAACTTCTCTGCCTGTGCTTCAAGCCAAGAAGAAACAAATGAGCTTCTATTCAGAAGCTGGGTGTAAATATTCAACAGATGCTTTAGAACAGGGGGGAAAAAATCCACAGTTGTGCACTATTTGAGCAAACATGCCTGCTAAAATCAATGCATAATTAATGGCTTTGCTGCCTCACAACTCAGGCGCTGGTTTGAACAGCCCAAAGTGCTGTAGAGTTTTTTGCTCCCAGCTGTGGCTGTAAATGAAATTCATTTGGCACATGCTAATACCTGCCATTGACAACCAGGTCAGGTGCTGAGCCCTGCACTGCTCCTCTCTGAACCATCAAGAACCTTTGTGCTCTTAGAGAGGCTCAGGGTTTGTTTCTGTCACACAGCCCTCACTCCAAGAAGGACATTGAGGTGTGGGAGCAGGTCCAGACAAGGGCAAAGCAGCTGCTGAAGGGTCTGGAGAAGAGAGCTGGGGAGGAGCAGCTGAGGGAACTGGGGGTGTTTAGTGTGAAGAAGAGGAGGCTGAGGGGAGACCTCATTGCTCTCTACAGCTCTCTGAGAGGAGGCTGGAGAGAAATGGGCGTTGGTCTCTGCTCCCTAATAACAAGTGACAGGATGAGAGGAAATGGCCTCAAGTTGCATCAGGGCAGGTTTAGGTTGGACATTGGAAGAAACTTCATCCTTTAAAGGGTTCTCAAAGCCTGGCACAGGCTGCCCAGGGAGGTGTTTGGATCCCCATCCCTGGAGGTGTTTGAAAGAGGCAGAGCTGTAATGCTGAAGGTCATGGTTTAGCCCCAGACTCAGCAGAATTAGGGAATAGTTGGACTTGATGATCTTAAAGGCTCATTCCCAACCACTGTGGTTCTCTGCTTCTCTCTCATCTCTTCTAAGTATCTTCCTGTTGCCCCCTCTCAGGCACACCACATTATTCCAAGGCTGGCAGAGCCCCCTCTCAGGCACACCACATTATTCCAAGACTGGCAGAGCCCCCTCTCAGACACACCACATTATTCCAAGACTGGCAGAGCCCCCTCTCAGGCACACCACATTATTCCAAGACTGGCAGAGCCCCCTCTCAGACACACCACATTATTCCAAGGCTGGCAGAGCCCCCTCTCAGACACACCACATTATTCCAAGACTGGCAGAGCCCCCTCTCAGGCACACCACATTATTCCAAGGCTGGCAGAGCCCCCTCTCAGGCACACCACATTATTCCAAGGCTGGCAGAGCCCCCTCTCAGACACACCACATTATTCCAAGGCTGGCAGAGCCCCCTCTCAGACACACCACATTATTCTAAGGCTGGCAGAGCCCCCTCTCAGGCACTTTATGAGCCATGAGAACATTTTAATCAGTTGGCATTTCCCTAGCTAAGGCAGCAGTGGTGCTGCTGCTGCACAGCTCTCAGGCTGCCGGCTGGCTTTGTGCTCTATAAATGATGGTGTCTGTCTGCAGAAGAGAAGTTTGCATTATGTGCTGATGAATGGACTGCTGTGGGTTTAATTTAAATGGATGATCATCATTTATTTTGCAAATTAATATCAACCTTTCTAGGAAATTTCCATTATGTTAAATTGCATTTTCAAAAGCCTGTTACACGAGCAACGTGAGCCTGCTCTGAGCCATTGAATTAGCATTTTCTGTCACGCTGGAGCCCTCCAGAATATCAGCTGAAGAAGCACAGATTGTTCAAGGTTTGCTGCCTTGCTGAAGTGCTAAGGAAGGCTCTTTGGGTGAAAAGATTTTTCACCTTACTGTATCAAGCTGCAAAGTGCTACACCACCTTTAGCTTCAGCACAAGAAGGATACGGAACCATTGGAGCGGGTCCAGAGGAGGCCATAAAGATGATTAGAGGATGGAGAACCTCCCCTGTGGGAACAGGTTGTGAGAGTTGGGGCTGTTCTGCCTGGAGAAGAGAAAGCTCCAGGTAGACCTTAGAGCAGCCTTCCAGTGCCTGAAGGGGCTACAGGAGAGCTGGGGAGGGACTTCTGACAAGGGCTGGGAGTGACAGGATGAGGGACAATGGCTTTGAGCTGGGAGAGGGGAGACTGAGACTGGAGATGGGGAAGAAATTCTTTCCAGTGAGGGTGGGGAGACACTGGAACAGGTTGCCCAGGGAGGCTGTGGATGTCTCCTCCCTGGAGGTGTTCAAGGCCAGGTTGGATGGGGCCTGGAGGAACCTGGGCTGGTGGGAGGTGTCCCTGCTCTTGGAAGGGGGTTGGAACTGGATGAGCTTTAAGGTCCCTTCCAACCCAAAGCATTCTTTGATTCTATGATTGCCTGTGCCAGTGGTGAAGCAGACCCAGTGACTCATTCTTACCATACACACTAATGTCAGGACTTCCAGAATCCCCCATTTTCCACCTGCTAACACATGTAAACAAGATCTATTCCCACCCCAAGCCATCACAGCAGGCAGAGGAAGTGTTTCTTCTGCACAAAATCACAGTTTCATGCTTTTAAAAAGGTGTGAGAGCTCTTAGAGAGATGATTTCACAGTCAGAATTAGGAGCCCATTTAAAATGCACCTGCAGTTGCTCTGGACATCACAATTCATCCCCAGAGCACACATGGAGGGTGGAGAGCAGAGGGCAAGGTCAGCTTACGCTGTTGAGAGCAGAGCTGAGCAGTTTTGCTCTGCCCTGTTATTTGGAAGGCAGTTTAGAAGGGCACTTGCTCCTTACAGAGCCACAACTGCTGCCTGAAGTCAAGCAAAAACCACCTGGATGAAGGGACAGAGTGGACCCTCAGCAAGTTTGCTGATGATGCCAAAGTGGGAGGGTTGGCTGCTACCCCATCAGCCTGTGCTGCCATCCAGAGAGCCCAGGACAGGCTGCAGAGTTGGGCAAAAAGGAACCTTATGAGGTTCCACAAGAGTGAGTGTAGAGTCCTGCACCTGGGGAGGAACAGCACCAGGCACCAGTACAGACTAAGGGTTGTCCTGCTGGAAAACAGCTTCATGGAGAAGGACCTTGGAGTGCTGGTGGAAAGCAAGTTATGCATGGGACACCAGTGTGCCAAGAAGGTCAATGGTCTGCTGGTGTGCATTAAGAAGAGTGTGGCCAGCAGGTCTAGGGAGGTTCTTCTGCTCCTCTACTCTGCCCTGGTAAGACTACACCTGGAGTACTGGGTCCAATTTTGGGTTCCCCAGTTCAAGAAGGATAGGGATATAGTAGAGAGAGAGTCCAACAGAGGCTATGAGGATGATGGGGGGGCTGGAACATCTCTGCTATGAAGGAAGACTGAGAGCCCTGGGGCTGTTTAGTCTGGAGAAGAGAAGGCTGAGAGGAGATCTTGTTAATATCTACAAATATCTGAAGGGTGGGTATCAAGAAGAAGAGACCTGGCTCATTTCAGTGGTGTCCTGTGATCAGACAGTGGGCACAAACTGCAACCCAGGATGTTCCACCTCGACATAAGGAGCAACCTTTTTGTTGTGAGGGTGCTGGAAGAACCCTGGGGCAGGCTGCTCAGAGAGGTTGTGGAGCCTCCTTCTCTGGAGACTTTTCAGACCCTTCTGGACATGTTCTTGTGTAACCTGCCCTAGGTGACCCTGCTTTGGCAAGGGGGTTGGACTGGACACTCTCCAGAGGTCCCTTCCAACCCTACCATTCTGTGGATCTCTGATGAATCCTGACTGAATATTGTTTCGCTACTGCTGTCAGTGTCCTTATGTCTTGAGGCAATCACTGCAGGACAAGATCACTGACTCTCCTAGGATCAGCACCCACAGAGGCTGAACTTACAGGACCACAATGTTGTATTAAACCCAAGCTCTGCTCCCTGGAAGTACAGACCAGTGTTGTTTTGTGAGGGTTTGGAGATTTTCAGATACTGAAGACAAAAAGAGGCAGCAGAAGGAGAAGTAACTTAGATCCATAGACTTTAATCAGTCTTAAATGTGCTCTGGAGGTATCTGGACAGATGTGGTTGTTAAGCTCTGTATCAACAGTTCTGCTCTGCAGTTAAAGTAGTCCCAGGGAGCTACTTCAGAGCTAATTGATGCAGTGTCCCTCCTAACAGTAGATGAGAGCTGGGAAAAAACAGCAAATGTGAGTTCTTCACACAGGTGCTGGAAGGAGACAGCTCCTTAGCTGCCAGCTATCAGGCACCAGAAATGGGTTCCCCCTGTCTCCACACATGGTTTGCTGAAGTTCTCACCCAGGCTCTGTGGCACATGTAGCCTTGGGGTCTTGGTGTGCCCACCAAAGCCCTTCCTGAGTGCTAAAGAAACACAGCAGCAGTTCTTTGTCTATGAGAAGCTGCAGCAAACAGTGCATGGACACAAGAATCCTCATTGTGTGCTTCTGTCTGGGGGTGTCCTGGAGCACAAAGCTTGTGAGAAGTGACTGAGGGACCTGGAGTTGTTCAGTCTGGAAAAGAGGAGGCTCAGGGGAGACCTCATTGCTCTCTACAGCTCCCTGAAAGGAGGCTGGAGCCAGGCGGGGGTTGGTCTCTTACCCCAAGTAACAAGTGACAGGATGAGAGGAAAGGACCTCAGGTTGCACCAGGCAGGTTTAAGTTGGACATGAGGAACAACTTTTTTCTCTGAAATGGTTGTAAAGGCCTGGCCCAGGCTGCCCAGGGCAGTGGTGGAGTCCCCATCCCTGAAGAGGTTTCAAAACTGTGTAGCTGTGGTGCTGAGGGCCATGGTTTAGTGGTGAGCTGGCAGTGCTGGGCTCATGGTTGGACTTTGCAAGGTCTCTTCCAACTAAAACAATTTTATGATGCTAAAAGTGGGAAATGAACAGAGATGGTGGAGCCACTCAACTCTTTTTCCAGAAGGACAGGTTTGTGCTTCAGGGGTCTGGTGGGATGTCAGATCAGAAGTTCCTGAGAAAACTTTCAAGTTCCTGGAGAAAACCTCAATGGACTGTACTGAGATTTCCTTCTGTTGTCCTGATACTTGTGCCTTATTGTTTTCTCTGCTGTGGAGACCCCACTCCTGCCTGCTCTCCACCCCTCAACATTATTGCTCTGGCTTACTGCTCACAGGTGTTCACATGAGAATCACAGAATGGCTCAGGTTGGAAGGGACCTTAGGGATCATCTGCTCTAACCTCCCTGCCATGGGCAGGGACACCTCTCAAATAGACTGAGCTGCTCAAGGCCTCATCCGCCCTGGTCTCGAACACAGGACAGCTCTGTCAGCTTCCTGTTCCCTGATGCTGAGAGCCCTGGGGCTTTTGAGTCTGCAGAGAAGACGAGAAGGGATTTAATAAATGTTTATAAATATCTGAGGGCTGGGGGTCAGGAGGGAGGGGACAGGGACAGCCTCTGCTCTTCTCAGTTCCACCTGGGATAGGCCAAGGGGCAATGGATGGAAACTGCAGCACAGGAGGTTCCACCTCAACAGGAGGAAGAACTTCTTGAGTGTGAGGGTCCCAGAGCCCTGGAGCAGGCTGCCCAGAGAGGTTGTGGAGTCTCCTTCTCTGGAGCCTTTGCAGCCCTGTCTGGATGTGTTCCTGTGTGACCTGTGCTGGATTCTCTGGTCCTGCTCTGGCAGGGGGTTGGAGTAGAAGATCTCCAGAGATCCCTTCCAACCCCTAACATCCTGTGAGCCTGTGATCCTGTGATGCTCTTTTCCTCTCACAGCACAACAGACCTGCATAATGAGCTCCATCTCACAGGGACACAGACAGCCAAGGGAGACTTTGAAGATGTTTCCTCAGCCTACTGACAGAATTAGAATCATAGAATCATTTAGGCTGGAAAAGACATTCAAGATCTTCAAGTCCAACCATGAACCTATCACTGCCTACTACTAAACCATGGCCCTCAGCACCACATCTACAGAGCTTTGAAACCCCTCCAGGGATGGAGACTCCACCACTGCCCTGGCAGCCTGGTCCAGAGCTTGATGACCCTTTTGAGGAAGAAATTGTTCCTCATATCCAGCCTAAACCTCCCCTGGTGCAACGTGAGGCTTTTGCCTCTTGTTCTATCACTTGTTACTAGGGAGCAGAGACCAACCCCCACCTGGCTCCAACCTCCTTTCAGGGAGCTGTAGAGAGCAATGAGGTCTCCCCTCAGCCTCCTCTTCTCCAGACTAAACACTTCAGCTGCTCCCCCCAGCTCTGTTCTCCAGACCCTTCCCCAGCTTTGTTGCCCTTCTCTGGACCCACTCCAGCCCCTTGGTATCCTTCTTGCAGTGAGAACTGCAATGGTAAGTTTTGGGCAGAGGATTTTTTTTATATTAAATTCACCAGCTTCTTTGCCCTTCTTTAGACACACTCAAGCACCTCAAGTATTTCTTGTACTAAAATAAAATGAGCCTACAGTGCTTCTTAATGCTTCTCTTTCAAATCCTTGCCACTTCTCTCCTGAGCCATTTTGTTCTGTGGCCAAGCTGAGATGGCTCCAAGTGCCACTGCTGGCTCCTGGGTCACACTTTCAGAGTTGGGGCTGTTCAGTGTGGAGAAGAGAAGTCTCTGAGGTGACCTTATTGTGGCCTTGCAGTATCTGAAGGGGGCTACAAGAAAGCTGGGGAGGGACTTTTTAGGATATCAGGTAGTGATAGGACTGGGGGGAATGGAATAAACCTGGAAGTGGGAAGATTCAGGCTGGATGTGAGGAAGAAGTTCTTCCCCATGAGAGTGGTGAGAGCCTGGAATGGGTTGCCCAGGGAGGTGGTTGAGGCCCCAGCCCTGGAGGTGTTTGCAGCCAGGCTGGATGTGGCTGTGAGCAACCTGCTGTAGTGTGAGGTGTCCCTGCCCATGGCAGGGGGGTTGGAACTGGCTGAGCCTTGAGGTCCCTTCCAACCCTGACTGATTCTATGATTCTACGAACTGTGGCCCAAACTCACTCCCAGGCCATCCTCCTCAGCCTCAGCCCTCACACCAGTGATTACAGGTGGCTAGAGCAATGATGGCATTGGGATTTGAGTTGCTGGAGCTGTACAGCCAGGCTCCCTAGGTGCTGCAGTTGGAGTGTGATGGATTACAGTGCCACATGTCACCTCCCTGCGCCCTCCCTGGCTCAGGCTGCGTTTTCAGCAGGGAGATCACACAGTCACAGAATTGTTTCAGTTGGAAAAGGACTTTTAAGATTATCAAGTCCAACCATTCTCTAAACTTTACCAAGTCTGGTGCTCAGCCTCTTTTTCTTCAAGCTTAACAACCCCAGTTCCCTCACCCGCTTCACTGCCCTTCTCTGGGCATGCCCCAGCCCCTCAGTGTCCTTCTAGTAGTGAGGGCCCCCAAAACTGAGCCCTGTGCTGAGATGGTGGCCTTTGAGCAGATTGCTTGCCAGCCTGAGTGCCCTCTGAACAGTTTGCCCTCTTTGACTAAGGCAGTGGTACCAGGGGATGGTGAGCTGAGCTGGAAAGGCTGTTGGATGTTTTCTGGATGGGTTATTCCATACAACAGCTTATTGAAAGCCACTTCCAACCTGGCCTTGAACACTTCTAGGGAGGGGAAGTTGTGAATGCTCCCTCCTTGAAAGTGTTCAAGGCCAGGCTGGATGAGGCCTTGAGCAAGCTGGTCTAGTGGGAGGTGTTCCTACCCATGGCAGGGGGTTGGAACTGGATGATCTTAAAGGTCCCTTCCAACACAAATCATTCTGTGATTCCATTCCACAAGAAGCTCAAAAGGAGCTCTGAGATGTGGCTGATTCATGCTCTTTTTGCTTGACAGCACCTGTTGACACTTAAGTATGTGAATGATTCAACTAAAGTGCTCTCCTCCCTCTCACTTATCCTTGCTTTGAAATTGGGCATTGGGCATGGGAAAATTACAGGTTAGTGCAGGGTGATTCACAGAGCAGCACAACAGGCAATTGTTGCTGGCATCTACTGATGACTTCATCCCTTGGTGTTGTTTCAGCAGCAGAAAGCAGCTTTATTTAGGATGGGTTTCTGACCCTTCACACAGATTCTTTCTTTGTCCTTTACTTCACACTTGTCCATGGCCAATCCTTTTTTTTTGGCTGTACTGAAACCTTAAAAGTACATCAGGAAGAAAGAGGCTGCACTCCTACTTTTGCACCAAATGCTAGAGGTCACTTTTCTCTTGTTTCCTTTGATGTCTTTGGGTCAGACACCAATGCACTGAGCCACCTTTGCAGACAGCTTGGTATCACACTGCAGAAAGTCACCTTAGGAGTAGGGTCAGCCACAGAGCCCCTATACACAAGCTGTATGCTGTCTGAAGAACTCAGCACCCAGAGGGGCCCAGGGGCACCCACAGACTGGTGGGAGGTTGATTGTCCCTGTTCTGGCACTGGCACAACAGCAGGAAATGTTGCACGTCTTGAGTCAGCACTGCAAACACACAAAGACCAACTTGGCTTGCACACAGATTCAGTGCAGGGACAGAAACGTGGCAGAGACACACAGCTAGGTGTGCCCAGCTCTTGGAGCATCTCCTGACAAGGAAAGGCTGAGAGCCCTGGGGCTGTTGAGCCTGGAGAAGAGCAGCCCTAGAGGGGATCTGATGAGTGCTCAGCAAGAGCTAAAGGGTGGGGGGCAAGAGGCTGGGGCCAGACTCTTGGCAGGGGTGCCCAGCCACAGGACAAGGGGCAATGGGCACAAACTGGAACCAAGGATGTTCCACCTGAGCAGGAGGAGAAACTTCTTTGCTGTGAGGGTGCTGGAGCCCTGGAGCAGGCTGGCCAGAGAGGTTGTGGAGCCTCCTTCTCTGGAGAGCTTTCAAACCCCTCCTGGCCATTGTGCTTCTGGGCAAGCTGCTGTGGGTGCCCTGCTTTAGCAGGGGGGTTGGACTGGATGATCCCCAGAGGTCCCTTCCACTCCCCACCATGCTGGGATTCTGTCACTTCTGTGATCAGCAGCCACTTTCCTGATGAAATCTGGTTAATGGTGATTCTTATGACTATAACATTTCCAGACCTTTCCAGTTCAAAACCAGGGGCATAAATTAGTGACCTGAAGTCCCATGCTTTGCTGGGATTATTTGTGTGGGCTTTACCTATCAGTGGAGTGTTTCAGAGGCGTTCAAGCAGCTCCTCGGGAGAGCTGTAACCCAACACCAAGCACTGCTTCTCAGTCAGCAGCTCTGCTTCAGGGGCTGCCATCCCGAGACAAGGCTGGAAAGCAAATCCCCCTCATTATTCCATCCTCTCTTCTCAGAAGGGTTTCATAGCAGAGGTAGCACTGCCACACAGCAGATGTCTACCCAGGGCTGAGCCTGTCCTTGCATCCTAAGAAAAGAAGATGGAACCTGTGTTTAAGGTCCATATGGGTGATGCTGGCCAAAATATGCGTGGCTGGACAGAACCCCATTTCCAGCTGTGCCTACACATGGACCAAAACACCCCACAGAAGCCTTCCCAGGAGAGGAAGTCCTGAATTTGCCTGGAGAAGATGAATCTCAAATCGTTCTCGCAGAGGATTTTTTCCCCTTTGCATAGATGTCAGTTGAAGCATAAAATCTGTTAGAGCCATGCCTCCAAACCCAGAAGGTTTGGGGTGTCATTGACACCTCATGAATATCAGAGCAGGCTGTGCACAGTGCTGAGCAGCTGCACTGCAGCACTCTCTGCTCCCTTCAGCAAGGCAGAAATGCTTCTCCCCTAAAAGAAGGCTCTGGGCGTTCACAGAATCACAGAATCAAAGGTAGAAGTTGGAAGGGACCTCTGGAGATCACTCAGTCCAACCCCACTGCCCAAGCAGGGTCACCCAGGGCAGGTCACACAGGAACACATCCAGGTGGGGTTAGAAGCTCTCCAGAGGAGACTCCACAACCTCTCTGGGCAGCCTGCTCCAGGGCTCCAGCACCCTCACACCAAACAAGTTTCTCCTCATGTTTAGATGGAACTTTTTATATTCAAGTTTGTTCCGTTAAAAAAAAATAGTCCTGAATAGAGGCAGCTCAGGTACATGGGCAGGAAAGAATAAAAGTTTAATCTGTTTGTGGTTTATTTGGGTTCTTTTGTTTTCTTTTGGATGCAGTTGAGCGGTATTGCACTCTAGTATCTGTACTAAGATGATACTGATCTCAGTGTGACAATCAGTCATGGACTAAGTTATATTTTCCCTCTGAGTTGTCCTGTCTTTGGAAGATTTTTGGCTTTCTGAATTAAAAATTATTTAGGGGAGACCTTCTCACTCCTCCCTGAAAGGAGGTTGGAGCCAGGTAGGGGTTGGTCTCTTCTCCCTGACAGGACAAGAGGAAATGGCCTCAAGTTGCACCAGGGCAGGTTTAGGTTGGACATTACAAGAAACTTCTTCCCTGCAAGGGTTCTCAAAGCCTGGCACAGGCTGCCCAGAGAGGTGGTTGAATCCTCATCCTTGGAGGTGTTTGAAAGAGGCAGAGCTGTGGTGCTGAGGGCCATGGTTCAGCCCCAGCCTTGGTAGCGTTAGGGAATGGTTGGACTCCATGATCTTAAGGGACTCTTCCAGCCAAATTAATTCTATGGGGCTGTTATCTTCTCTCTGATATCATGTTATAGGACAAGAGACAAGGTCTGAAATTGTGCCAGGGCAGGGTTAGCTTGGAGATTAGGAACAATTTCTTTGCTGCAAGAGTGGTCAGGGATTGGAAGAGGCTGCCCAGGGAGATGGTGGAGTCCCCATCCCTGGAGGTGTTCAAGAAACCTGTGGCCATGGCACTTGGGGACATGGTTTAGTGGCCATGGTGGTTTTGGGTTGATGGTTGGACTTGATCTTGGATATCTTTTCCAAGCAAAACAATTCCTTGATTCTGTGGCTCTGTGGTTCTCTGGCTCTATGGTTCTGTGATTCTGTGTGTTTTCCCCAGCCTGGAGTGATTCAGGTTTTATAACACAGGCTCTTGAGCGTTTCCTGCTTAAATCCCTTTGCGTCCTGTTGGAAATTTACCCCTTTGTAATTCCAGAGAGCATTTCGTGCAGATTTAATTTACTTTTGCCACCAGATGGCACTTGCAGTGGGTTTATGCTGGGAAAATAAGCGTGCAAGCTCTCCAAGGCAAAAGCATTAAAATCAATTTAAAGGCAGAACACTGTTTACAAACAAGGCTTTTGCATAACAAGGGGCTGCTCGCTCTGCCAGTTGGATTCTGCAAGAGCTGATATGCTGTGTGTCATCCAGCTGCATATTTACTCCCTTCTTTGTAGCAGGAGTGATGTGCACTTGCAGACCTTGTCAAGAATTCCTCCTAATTTTGCTCTGAATCAGGGTAAGATGAAGAGTGGTGTCTGAATGATGGCTTTGCTGACCTTGAGTTCACAGCATGATGCTGGGGATGGGGAATCTGGCTGATGAATAATGGCAAAGGCACCTGGTGGCAAATAAAAAGGAGAATGAGAAATGGAAAGAAGGAGAAGGGAAAGGGAAGAAGAAGGAGAAGGAGAAGGAGAAGGAGAAGGAGAAGGAGAAGGAGAAGGAGAAGGAGAAGGAGAAGGAGAAGGAGAAGGAGAAGGAGAAGGAGAAGGAGAAGGAGAAGGAGAAGGAGGAGAGGAAAGAGGAAGTAAAAAGACAAAAACCCCAAACCCAAGCAATCCCTTGTCAGATTACAGCTGTGGCCTTCAGCAAGCAGGACAAGGGCTTTGTCTGTTCCAGGTTCTGAGTTTGGCTCTTGCAGGGAGCAATCCCTTTTGTCAGGCTTACTCTGAGATGATCCTGAGGAACAAAGGCCTGCATGATGCATAAGCTGTACTTGTGCTTTGGGTGGCACCTGGCTTCAAGGAGCATGCTGACACTGGGTAAAGGCTCCACGCTTGCCCTCCTGGCATATATAGCACAGGTGGTGACAGGGATTCTGGGGGGATAAAGGAAAAAACCCCTAACAGACAATAACAGAAGCCAAAGAGGAGCATGCTGAAACCTGCTCACAGTTGTGGCTATGCCTTTTTGAAAGCCCTTTTTGCTCCCAAGGCCTGGATTTATTTCATTCTACATCAGAGACTCCTGGCCATCTGTGGTAAACGTCAATTTACAGCTAGCAGCAAACTCAGAAGTGGCACAAGGAGGAGCTTTAGACACCCAGCTTTTGAAGAACATTAGCCAGGGAGGGAATGTTTTGCACTGTGAAAGAGAAAGGCTGAAACTCCCTCCCCATACATTAAAGTAATGGAAGAAGGATGTTCCCTAACTGATCTGAGGAACCCAAACAACCTGAGAGATTTTCTCTGTGTTGCTTTTTGGAAAAAGGACTTTTCCAGGCATTTCAGACCCAGGCATTAATAATGCATCCTCTTCCTGTAGTAATTTGGAAACTAAATGCAGTAAGAGACTTTAAAATGCCTGTGTCACTGGCAGGCAACCCAAAGCTCACAGTTAACAGTCCTGTTATAGTATCCCTCAAAGACAGGTTTCAAGATCACTCACCCCAAAGTATTTGATTAGTGCCACTTCTGTGCTTCTGTAGAGCTACTCACATGAGTTAATTCAAGATCCAGAGGATAGTTCTTGATTACATGGAGCTGTGGAATGTAAAGCTCAGTGCAGTAAAAAGCTTATAGCGAGATCAGGATTAGCTTTGCCATGTGGGAAATGGATCAGATTTATCACATCATTTACACAGCACCTTCTCTATTAAGAAAGCAGCAGCATTTCCAAAAGCAGGAATTCACTTAGTTATCACACAGCCTCTTCTACCAGGCTAGGCTGAGAGAGTTGGGGTTGTTCAGCCTGGAGAAAGCTCCAGGGAGACCTTCTAGTGGCCTTTCAGTGCTTCAAGGGGCCAGCTGGAAAGCTGGGGACAGAGCTTTGAGCAGGGCCTGTTGTGACAGTACAGGGGGTGATGGTTTGAACTAAAAGAGGGAGATTCAGACTGGCAAGAGGGCAGAAATGTTTGACACTGAGGGTGGTGAGACCCTGTCCCAGGTTGCCCAGAGAGGTGGGAGATGCTCTGTCCCTGGAGCCATTGCAGGTCAGGTTGTTTGGGACTCTGAGGAACCTGTGGTAATTGGGGATGTCCCTGCTGACTGCAGGGGTTGGACTGGATGAGCTATAAAGGTTCCTCCCAACCCATCCACTTTGTTGGAGACCTAAGAGCTGATTGGGATAATTGTTGTCCAGCTGAATTTTGACAAAGCAATGTGCAGAGACTCATGAGGACAGGTGGTGAGTTTTCTGGGCTTCATCCCTTTGCACTTTTGCTTTCAGGTAGAATCCCAGTTCATCTTTAGGTTGAAATCAAGTTACTTTGGCCCTCAGATACTTCATTGACAGGCTGAGTTCTGAAGGTTCCTCAGAAAAACTCTTCCCTCTGCTGGTCTGTGATCCCCAGCAGAAGTGGTCAGTGAACGTTTCTCCTTCCATTGACAGATTTTCAGCCTGTGAACATCCTCTTTAGAGATGGTGCAGACACAGGGAGAAAAAAACCCCATCCCTTCCATAAGGAAGCACATGTCTTTTGTTAAACACTTCAGCTGGGCAGAAGCTAGCTGGGAAAGCTGCCAGAGACTACTGCATTCTTCTCCAACCTCTAACAAGAGCAGGATTGGTGCTTTGTAGGAGCACTGGTCCCAGTCAAGCCTTTGCTCTGACAGATCAAACTCACCAGCACCTAAAGAACCCTGTTGGTAGGACCAGCTGCTAGGAGCCTGTGGGGATGCACCACATTCACTGAAGCATTTTCCTGGTGAGTTTTTAACAGTGACAGGAAAAGTGCAGCCAAATCCAGAGCTCCCTGAGGACAACCTGCCCTTGAGACCAGAGCTCCCCAAGCATCCATGGTGCTCTGTGGCCCTTGCTTATGCAAGCCTAGGTTCTGACTGCAAGAACAGACAAAAAAAAAAGGGAAATAATTTTTAAAAGCTTCCCCCCCCACTCCCCCCCCACTATTTGGCAATTATGAAGCAGCAAATCTCTTTTTTCATGTTAGCTTTGACAGAAAGAACTCCCTTATCTCTAAACCTCCACAGAGTTCAACAGAGCTTAACCACATCACTCTGGGGCTTCTCCCTGCAGCTGCAGGAAAATGCTCAGCCCATGGAGAGAGGCTGGTGAGTTACAAATGCTGGTTGGAAGATGAAGTGATAAAGGACTTCCCAAGGCTTTGGGGCTGAAATGGTGAATAACAGACTGGTGTTACTGCCACGGGCCAGCATCAGTACATCTCATCCCCTCCTCTCTGCTTCTCAGCCCTGTGAAAGAGAAGAGATAAGGAAAGGTTGATCCTGCCTGACCTTAGCATTTTCTTGTTCAGCTTTTCATTTCCTGGGTTTGAATCTTTACCTAAGACATCTGGAGGTTTAGCACTGTTTATTTGGACAAGAAGCAATTGAAATTGATTTGTCCATGTTGTGATGTATTTTCTTCTTTGGCAAAGGACAGAAGAGTTTCCAGTCTGAATCTGCAGATCTATTTTTAAGCATTGCAGCAAATAAAATGAAAAGAACTTAAATTTCCCTCAGCTGCAGTTGGTGATGAAGCTGGGGTATGATTTTTACTCCTTGTTTACAAATGAAAGGTTATTTCTCCTCTTCACACATATATACACACACACACTGTCTTGGGTAACCATACATGACTGGAGTTTCTCCTCAGCAAAAAGGAAATGCTACGAAAGTCTGAGCGACTGCAGAACAATAGGAGTGAAAAAACAGTGAGAGCAAACAAAGACTCTTCTCACTCATTAGCACAAATACATCTGAATCTCAAGATCAGAGGATGTTAGGGGTTGGAAGGGACCTCTGGAAATCTTACAGTCCCATCACCCTGCCAGAGCAGGACCAGAGAATCCAGCACAGGTCACACAGGAACACATCCAGACAGGGCTGCAAAGGCTCCAGAGAAGGAGACTCCACAACCTCTCTGGGCAGCCTGCTCCAGGGCTCTGGGACCCTCACAGTAAAGTTCTTCCTCATGTTGAGGTGCAACCTCCTGTGCTTTAGTTTTCATTCTTTGCCCCTTGTCCTATCCCAGGGGGCAGCTGAGCAGAGGCTGTCCCCTCCCTCTTGACCCCCAGCCCTCAGCTATTGATAGACAATGATCAGCTCCCTCTCAGCCTTTTCCTCTCCAGACTAAACAGCCCCAGGGCTCTCAGCCTCTCCTCCCCAGGCAGTGCTCCAGTCCCTTCAGCATCCTTGGAGCCCTCCCTTGGACTCTCTGCAGCAGATCCCTGTCCCTCTGGAACTGGGGAGCCCAGAACTGGATGCAATATTCCAGGTGAGGTCTCACCAGGGCAGAGCAGAGGGGGAGGAGAACCTCCCTGGCTCTGCTGGCCACACTCCTCTGAATGCCCCCCAGGACCCCCTTGGCCTTCTTGTCCCCCAGGGCACATTGCTGTCCCATGCAGAACTTGCTGCCCACCAGCACTCCCAGCTCCTTCTCCTTGGGGCTGTTCTCCAACCTGTCCTGCTGCAGTTTATTCTTCCTCCCCAGGTGCAGGACTCTGCACTTCTCCTTGTTGAACCTCATCAGGTTCCTCTGTGCCCAGCTCTCAGTCTGTCCAAGTCTCTGAATGGCCTCACAGCCTGCAGGTGTCTCAGCCAAGCCTCCCAGTTTGGTATCATCAGCAGACTTGCTGAGCAGACTCTGTCTGTCTGTCTCCTCATCAATGGCATTGATGAAGATGTTGAACAGCACTGGACCCAGCACTGATCCCTGGGGGACTCCACTGGTCACAGCTCTCCTGCTGGGCTTGGCACCACTGACCACAGCTCTTTGGACTCTATTTTGTAACCAGTTCCCAATCCACCTCACTGTCTGTCACAGAACCAAGTCACAGAACCCCAATATGGAGGGGGGTTGGAAGGAAGTCTTCAGAGTAGGAGCCTCCACAACCTCTCTGATTTCTCTGTTGTTACAATTCATACAAAATAAGTAAATAGGGGGTTTGCCTCTAGGTTTTCTTGTTGACAAGGGTTCACTAAATGACACAAGCAGAACATTCTAGATGTTGATTAAGTCTCTTCATCTTCAGTCACATCAGTGCTTCCTGGCTCCTCTGTACATCTTCCTTTGAATGCTGCTGTTTTAAACCACTTGGTGGGACACAAGGTCTTAATGAGCACCTCTAAGGGCTGGGAGGTATGGAGAGGTATAGAAACACAGAATCATAGAATAATAGAATTATAGAATGGTTCAGGCTGGAAGGGACCTGGAAGCTCATCCAGTCCAACCTCCCTACAGTCAGCAGGGACATCCCCAACTAGATCAGGCTGCACAGGGCCTCATTGAGCCTCACCTTGAATATCTCCAGGGAAGAGATATTCAAAAGGACAGGCATGGCTGGATTTCTGAGCATTGAGAAGTCACTAAATGCTGTAATTTAGGATCAGCCATGCAACCAAGTTCTTCTCTTGGAGAGTGGTGTGCCTTGCTTCCAAAGTGCCCGCCATTTTATCCATTGGATTCAGGCAGAAGGACCAGGATACAGACTGAAATTATCATAGCCTGTTAGACTGAGTTTTCAGCATTTTCCCCATTATTACTTTTTTCTTCTTTTCCTAATTCAGCCTCTCCTTGAAGGCAGAATTATTTTCCTAATGAAAAAAAAACATTACTGTGCCATCTAAGTGAGTCTCTGTTCATGGCATCCTAGCAAGCAACGTGCCAATTACAGATATGAAATGAGAACAAGAAATTAATGAGAAAAATCATTTGTTTTCATCAAGGTAGGTGTCCAATTTAAAATGCCTGAGGCAGAGGAAATACACATTTCTGAGGAGTACATCTCTTCTCACAGTTGCTTCTCCTGACTATGCCCTAATTTCTCTTTCTGTGGATGCTTGAAAAAAGAAAAGGATATTATCTGATTTTCATGTTTTTTCATACTCTCACCTGTTCCAGTGTTCCACCACCCTCATGGTGAAGAACTTGTTCCTCACATCCAATCTCAATCTGCTCTGCTCTAGTTTGAAGCCATTGCCCCTGGTCCTGTCCCTGCAGCCCTTTGCAAACAGTCTCTCTGCAGCCTTCTTGTAGCCCCCTTCAGGTCCTGGCAGGCTGCTATTAGGTTTCCCTGGAACTTTCTCTTCTCCAGGCTGAACACCCCCAGCTCCCTCAACCTGTCCTCACAGCAGAGCTGCTCCAACCCCCTGATCATTTTTGTGGCCCTTCTCTGGACCCTCTCCAACAGGTCCACATCCTTCCTCTGCTGAGGGCTCCAGAGCTGCACACAGTGAGCGTGTACCAGGTGAGGTCTCAGCAGAGCAGAGCACAGTGCCAGAATCACCTCTCTGGGTCTCTGGCAATGCTGCTTTGGATGCAGCCCAGGCTGCCATTGGCCTTCTGTGCTGCAAGCTCACACTGCCTGCTCCTGTCCAGCTTCTCCCCCACCAGCACCCCCAAGTCCTTTTCCTCAGGGCTGCTTTCCATCCCCTCCTCCCCCAGTCTGTATTGGCAGTGAGGATTGTTCCAGCCCAGGCTCAGAACCCTGCACTTGCTCTTGTGGAACCTCATGAGGTTCACCTGGGCACCACCTCTGCAGCTTGTCCAGGTCCCTCTGGATGCCATCCTGTCCACTCAGCTTGGTGCCATCTGTACACTGCTGATGGTGCCCTCGATCCCAGTGTGTTGAACACATTCACTGCAGCTCTGCAGTTTGAGACCTTCTATATATTAATTGTTCTTTGGCTTGAGAATCTTCTTTTTCAAGTTGGTAAGTTCCATTGTTAATTTCACACTGCTGATGGTGCCTGGATCCCACTGTTTATAGCATTGATACAAATATTAAACAGCACAGGTCCCAGTATGGACCCCTGAGGTACACCTCCATGTCAAAGGATCTTTGTCCCCTTTGCTGTTCAGCCTTATCTAATGTGAAGCATTTCCTTCTGGCACTTACCTGCTCTTGACACCAGCTATTTCATCTTGTGGCATCCATTACACTCCTTCAGTCACAGTTTAGCCTACAACTTAAAAATATTAGGTTTTAATGAAAGGTGTCCTTCATTCCAGCTCTGATTTGGCTTTGCTCTCAGCCTAAGTACCCAGAAATTATTTTCTGCACCATTTCTAAAAGAACTTGTTTAATTAACAGAGGAGCAATTACAGCTGCACTGAAAATTCCATTATATTGATTACTAAATTGCAGTTATAAATTCAATTTAGTCCCCTTTTAAAAATTACTTGCCACTCTCACAGCAAAATTCTTTCTGGATTGAAATGGTCTCCTTTGGTTTCACTCTGAAAGATTAATTTGAGAAGAAAAAGAGCCACAAAACTATCCCAGAGCTCCTCTTAAGCCCTATTCTCAATATGAATTATCACAAACTGAGTTGTAAACAACTTGCTTTGGGCCTGTTTGTTCTCATAACTGGTCATGAAAATCCCTGTGATCACCCTAAGCAGGAAGCTTAAGCAGCTCAAGGTGAATTTGTAGTCCACATATTCCCAGGAAATTCCACCCAATTAGAGCTCAGGATTGTCTGACCACATATCAGAAGTAAATCTGGATGTGTGAGCTCCTATCTCTTCCCAACTGAACTGATAAGCACTCATCTACTGCCACAGAAGACTACTACACACACCTCACTGACCTTCAGCAGAAGCACAGGTGCTTTTCTTCTTGTGCTGACTCTCTGCTCCAGGATTCCCCAGGGTGCTGCTGGTATCCAAGGGCTTATGGAGTGGCTTGGAGCTCCTCTACAGCTTGCATCAGGAGTGCATTTGCAAGTATTTCACATGGGTTTATTCCCCTTCCTCTCACTTAGGTAGAATCACAGAATCACATGGTGGAGGTTGGAAGTGACCTCTTGGGGATCATGCGGTCTAAGGCAGTCCCCTGCTCCAGCAGGGCACCCACAGCAGCTTGCCCAGGAGCACAATGGCCAGGGAGGGTTGGAAGCTCTCCAGGGAAGGAAACTCCACAACCTCTCTGGGCAGCCTGCTCCAGGCCTCCAGCACCCTCACACCAAACAAGTTTCTTCTTCTGTTCAGGTGTCACGTCCTGGGTTCCAGTTTTGCCTGTTGCCCCTTGTCCTGTGGCTGGGCACCACTGACAAGAGTCTAGCCCCAGCTCTTGCCCCCCACAGGTCCTTTAGCTCTTGCTGAGCATTGCTCAGATCCCCTCTGGGGCTGCTCTTCTCCAGGCTCAACACCCCCAGGGCTCTCAGCCTTTCCTCCTCACAGAGATGCTCCAGGCCCCTCAGCATCTTTGTAGCCTCTGCTGGACTCTCTCCAGTAGTTCCTTGTCTCTCTGGAATGGGGGAGCCCAGAACGGGACCCAGTCCTCCAGATGTGACCTCACCAGGGCAGAATAGAAGGGCAGGAGAAGCTCCTTTGACCTGCTCTTCTTCATACACCCCAGGAGAACATTGTCCTTCTTGGCCACAAGGCACATTGCTGGCTCATGGGGAACTTGCTGTCCATCAGCACTCCCAGGTCCTTCACCATGGAGCTACCTTCCAGCAGGTCACCTCTCACATGTCCTGGTGCAGTGTATGGTTAATTCTTGCCTGGCAAAGTGTCAAGGACGAGTTAAAGAGGGAAGGGAACGTTCTCCCTCAGTAAGCAGGAGTCTCTTAGTCATTGGTCAGTAGTGATAGGAATGTCCCATCACAGTGGAGAAACCTTAGACTGTCTCCATTCTTGGCGTCTGCTGGCAGCTTCTACCTTGCAGAGCAGCAGTTGTGAGTGCAGGGGAATTTGCTCGGACAGCAGCCCAAATCCTGATGGGCTTCAAGAAGGATCTCTGTTGCTTGTGGACCTGTGGATGTTAGACTGTAGCTGTGAGCCTGTCCAGTCTAGAAAGCCTGGCTCCTGTGCTTCCTCCTGCATGCTTTGTCACCACAGTTCATTGTACTGCATGGAAACTGGGCTTCAGGTGTCAGTCTGCATGGTGCTTTGGTGTTGTGACAGTGCCACCAGCGAGCAAGTAGCTGTAATTCTTTTCCCCAAAGTAAGGTAAGACCAGGGAGAAGCCTCTGGGAGCTATTTTCCAATGAATATTTTTCCAAATGGATGAGGTCAGTGTCATATGAAAACCAAGGAGGCAGAAGTCATGCAGTGATTTGTGCTCAAGCTGAACTTTGCCCTCTGCCTTGCTCTTACAAAATTCTCTTGGAGGCCACCTCTTCATCACTCCTGCATCTCTCCTGCTCTGCCCACCTCTGATCCCCCCTCTCTCACATCAGGGAATGTTCTCCTGCTGTGAAGGCTTATCCAATGTACAGAAAACATTGGAGGTTTTCTGTAGGTGCCACTCTGTGTCACACCACCCTCCTTCGTGTGTCCTGACACATGGCATACATGGTCCTGATCTCATAGCTGGACACTCACCAGGGTTCATCTCCAGTGGGCTGATGGTGGGGCACCAGCTGAGTGGCACCAGGACACTGAACATTCTTTGCAGCCTGTTTGCTGCATGATTTTGAGATTCCTTGGAAGAAGAAGGCAATAGAAGCCACACTGCTGGGCTGGGCCACTGCTCCAGGAGGCCAGACACTGCCTGTGAGATGAACCCTGCCTCTAAGGTGTTAAATAAAAAATAAAGGAACAACGTTGGGCCTGAAGTCCTTTAGAAACTAGAACTTCTGGCTTGTTCCTTCTCCTGGTGACACAAAACCCACCTTTGAAACCTGGCATCTTGCTTCTCTTACTAGCATCTGATTTCTGCTTACAAGCCCCAAGCTCCCTTTCCTACCACAAGCCTTGTGACAATAATCTCTTGTAAACCACCATCAGAATGCCACACAACTTTTTCTTAGATCAATGAGAGACTCCTTCTGTGTACTCCAACCCCTCTTCTGCAAAGAAAGAATACTTGACCAGGTATGAGGTCAACCCTGGAGTTGCCGACACTTCATTCCAGGTGGCTGCTTGCCTCCCCTCAGGTGCCTGTACAGCTCTGTGGCACCTGAGCAACGAGGCTGAGGCTTTCCCCCGAGCAGCTTATGAACTGTTGGGAAAGGCACTGAGCTTTAGAAGAGCCAGAGGCACCCTCAGGTTGTAGAGCACACCAAGCTTGAGGGAGCGTTGGATAGGAGGCTCCACAGAAGGACCTTGACAGGTCAATGGGCTAAGGCCAGTGGGATGAGATTCAACAAGGCCAAGTGCTGGGTCCTGTACTTGGGTCACAACCACCCCATGAATGCTCCAGGCTTGGGGCAGAATGGTTGGGAACTTCCTAGTAGGGAAAGACCTGGAGGTGAAAATGCAAATGGGTGTTGGTCTCTGCTCATGAATAGCAAGTGATAGGATGAAAGGAAACAGCCTCAAGTTGCAGCAGGGGAGGTTTTAGGTTGGACATTAGAAGAAACTTCCTCCCTGAAAGGGTTCTCAAAGCCTGGCACAGGCTACCCAGGGAGGTGGTTGAATCCCAGCCCGTGGAGGTGTTTCAAAGGGGCAGAGCTGTGGTGCTGAGGGCCATGGCTTAGCCCCAGCCTTGGCAGAGTTAGAGAACGGTTGGGCTGGATGAGCTTAAAGGGCTTTTCCAACTGAAGTGATTCCATGGCTCTGTGCTGACTACCACAAGCTAAGGATGACAGCATTGCAGCCCACGACTGCAGGCATGTACAGAAGGCAGTAGAAGGTTCAGCTGTAGATGTGAGATCTGAATGCACCAGTCAGTGCTGCTTGCATGAACTGCCTGCTGATGTGTTAAAGAAAAGTTCAGCTGGCTCCTCCAGGGTGTGCAGCTCGAGCTGCAGAGTTTGGTCCAGAGCTAATCCATCTGAAGCACCTAACTTAAACCCAGTCTTGAACTCCAAGGAGCCTTTCATAAAAGCATTTCCTTTACCTTTTGTTGGTTTCTGCAAATCCTCTCCGTGCATCTTGTTTTGGGAAGAGGTACCAGGGAATGGAACAGGCAAAGAAAAATTACACCTTGCTGTGCAGAGTCCTTGGGAAAGGATTGTGGCTGCTTGTGTCCTGGCTGATTACAAACACTGTCGATGTCAGGCAGCCAGGGACTCCAATGTGAAAGTGTGGCATGAATTGGCGAGGAATGTTTCCTGCTTTGGGGAAAGAGGGAAAATCAGAAATGGAAATCATCAAGGAAAGGGAGTGCAGAGATGGCTCCTGGCTTTCACTGGGCAGTTTGTGGTGGCAGAGGCATTGAGTGCAAGGCTTCCCATGTGCTGGGGGATATGCCTGCTGGTGCTTTGGGTTGTGGGACAGGTCCTGCTTTTCCAGTTGAGGGAGGTTCTCCTCCCCTTCTACTCAGCCCTAGTGAGGGGGGCACAGTGCTGGGCTGGGTCACAACCCTGGGAGTACAGGGTCCAATGCTGGGCTCCCCAGTTCAAGACAGATAGGGAACTACTGGAGAGAGTCCATCAGAGGCTGCCAAGGTGCTGAGGACCCAATAGAGATTTATTTACATTTTACTACTTTCTGTTCAAGATCTGTGAAAATTTTTAAAGGCATAGCCTAAAACTACCACAGAGGAGGAAAGGCTGAGAGCCCTGGGGCTGTTGAGCCTGGAGAAGAGCAGCCCCAGAGGGGATCTCAGCTAAATGGTAGGAGGCAAGAGGATGGGGCCAGACTCTTGTCAGTGATGCCTAGGGACAGGACAAGGGGCAAGGGGCAATGTTCCATCTGAATAGGAAGAGAAAATTCTTTGTTGTGAGGGTACTGGAGGCCTGGAGCAGGCTGCCCAGAGAGATTGTGGAGTCTCCTCTGGAGAGATCCAGCTCCCCCTGGCCATTGCGATCCTGGGCAAGCTGCTGTGGGTGCCCTGCTTGAGCAGGGGGGGGTTGGACTGGATGATCTGCAGAGGTTCCTTCCAACCCCACTATGCTGGGATTCTATGTGCTGCTTAGCTTATGAAAAGGGACAGTCTGAGACAAGCTGTGAGCCAGCCATAAGAATGCTCTTCTGGTAGTTTTTGTGTTTAAAAAGGTTAGGCTTGGTGTCACTTAATTTTCTAACTGAGCAGATCTGAACAAGCTGGATCTGCTTTTACAATCAGTGTCTTACACACAGAGATTGAATACATTAGTGACTCCATGAATATGCTTATCTTCTAAGTTTGCCTCTGCTTGTTCAGCTATGGAGCGTGATGGAGCACACAGCCCCTCTGAGGCTGGCAGAACCATCCCCTCAGAACGGAGCACATCTTCCTCTTTCTGAATGCTGAGTGCCACCAGCCTACAAAGCACACCAGGAACATGCTCTGGGAGCCAACCCCAGGGCACTTCTGGGGGGGTGGGGGAAGGGAGTACTGTATTTATCAGTCTAATTTATGTTTTCCTGGGAGGGCTGTTTCCAGTAGGTTTCATTTTCTCCATAGGAAAGCACAAGCAGCTGAGCTTCTTTCCAGTGAGGGTGGGGAGACACTGGAACAGGTTGCCCAGGGAGGTTGTGGATGCTGCCTCCCTGGAGGTTGCCCAAGTTTGGATGAGGCCTTGAGCAATCTGGTCTGGTGGAAAATGTCTCTGGCCATAACAGTGGAGGCTGGAACTAGGTGATCTCCAGCCATGACAGTGGGGGTTGGAAGTAGATGATATCTAAGGTCCTTTCCAAACCAAACCATTCTGTGATTCTCTGACTCTGAGTGGCAGGTCAGTTCATTATCTTGTCACCAGTATCCTCACAAAAAATCCATCCAAAGTCACCAGAGAGAAAAGAGAAGCCAGTACCCTCACAATCCATTATTCCTCAGTCAGCTCATCCAACGAGGCTGTAGGACACCAACCAAGACACAACGTTGCCATTTCCTGTAGCCTGTAAGAGAAAGAAGGGAGCTGATCCCACTTCTCACCTCCCTCCAGCAGCGCTGCCCAGGCCTTGTGGACTCAGTGATTTCTACCCAAAAAGATCCTTACAACAGATCTGTACTGAGGTGCTGCTGCTCCACTTCAGCTGTCCTTCCTCTGAACTGCTTAACAGGCTTTTACTGTCTGCAGATACATTAACGAGGTTTGAGTATCTTACTTTGCATTTTATTTTGCATAGAAGAAGCAGGTTCCCCCTGGCTTTATTTATCGATTCGACCGCATTCTGCCTGCCTCCAACACCACTGTGCAGGTTGCCTCAGCGAGCTGTTGTGCTAAGCATTTCTTCCACAAACTGCTCTCCAGCAAGCGCATTCTGAGCCAAGAGTGCTCTGAGAACAGTTACTGTCAACACTTCTTGTCAAAAATACTGACCAAGTTGTTAGAAGAGGAGCTTGGGCTCCTCAAAGGGCAGCTAAAGGCTTTCCGGGGAATCCAGGGTCCCCACTAGAACTGGAAATCAGTCATAGAATCACAGAATTGTTTCAGCTGGAAAAGGCCCTTCAAGGTCATTGAGTCCAACCATTCTCTAACTCTACCAAGGCTGGAGCTGAACCATGCCCCTCAGCACCACAGCTCTCCCTCTTGGAAACACCTCCAGGGACAGAGAGGCTGTGTAGAACCTCCCTACTCTCAGGCAGATCAACATTTCCCACCTTAATGTCATCTGAAACTTACTGAGAGTGCCCTCAACCACCTTCTCCAGACCCTTGACAAAGAGAACTGGCCCTGGTGCAGAGCCTTGATGGAACACCCTTGTGACCATTTGGATTTAACTCCATTCTTCACCACTCTTTGGGCCTGGCCATCCAGCCAATTTTTGACCCAGCAAAAGACCTACCCATCCAAGCCAGCAGCCATGCTTCAGCCCTTCATGCTTAAGTCACTTCGACGGACACCACAGCCCTTCGTTGTTTGTATGTCCAGAGCAAAACAACTGTACTGGTAACTTGTTTCTACCTGCAATCAGAAGGCTCCTGAAGCTTGCCAGGTGAACCCCTGTGGTCCTGGGCTGCAGCCTTTCTCCAAACTAAGCTGTAAAGGGCAGAGTGAGAAGCTAAGACATACACCTCGAGTTTGGAGCTCCATCCCAAGAGCTCTATTCCCTCATGCTACGGAGAGATGTGGAGAGCCTGGAGACTCCAATGTTTTCATCATGCATGGCTGCTGCTTGTCTCCACTGCCTGGCTCTGCTGGATCAGACATGCTTCAACGTTGTGATTCTGGCACATGTTAGTGAGAGCCGAAGCCACAAGCTAGTGCTTTAGTGACAGCAGAAACAACTGCTCTGAGGAGGTGTCACTAATGGAGCCAGGAAGATGCTGAGGGGCCTAGAGCATCTCTGTGAGGAGGAAAGGGTAAGAGCCCTGGGGCTGTTGAGCCTGGAGAAGAGCAGCCCCAGAGGGGATCTGATGAGTGCTCAGCAAGAGCTAAAGGGTAGGGGGCAAGAGGCTGGGGCCAGACTCTTGTCAGTGGTGCCCAGCCACAGGACAAGGGGCAACAGGCACAAACTGGAACCCAGGATGTTCCACCTGAACAGAAGAAGAAACTTGTTTGGTGTGAGGGTGCTGGAGCCCTGGAGCAGGCTGCCCAGAGAGGTTGTGGAGTTTCCTTCTCTGGAGAGATTCCAAACCCACCTGGATCCTGGGCAAGCTGCTGTGGGTGACCTTGCTAGCAGGGGTGTTGGACTGGATGATCTCCAGAGTTCCCTTCCAGCCCTACCATGCTGAGACTCCATGAACTTGCAAAGTTCATGCAAAGGTGGAGATAAGAGGTAGAAAAAGGAGAAGAAAGAAAAGAGATATGTAGAGGAGGGAGGAGAGGGTCATGTCTTCACATTCCTATTTTCTTCCTGCAGTATCTCCTCATTTCCCTTTTCCACTCCCGGTTCCCCACAAGCATTCCCAACATACATCCCCTCCAGATGAGGCAGGACCCACATCTTAGCAACTTTCCTTGGCTTGCTCTAGCCTTCACAGGAAGCACCCACGGTGCTTCCATATGTCAGTGCTGCTGCTGGGCGAGGCAGGGGGCTCCGCTGACACCAGCTTACTCCCGTCCCACTCGGGGCACGGGGCTGGAGCCCCCGCCTCGAGGGGAGCCCGCACCCCGGGTGCCGTTACAACCGTAAGCTCCCGTTCCCAACCGTGCATGGACACCTCTGCTATCCACTAGCTCTGCAGACCGCCTGCATGGCCGCCCCTGCTCCACGCTTCTCGCCGGGCCCTCTCCGGCTCGCCCGGGATTCGCCGGGGCCGCCCCCCACCGCCCCGCTGCGCTGGACAGAGGCATCCCGGAGCCGAAAGCTCCCCCGGTCCCCCAGCCCGCACCCGCCACCCCTCTCGCGGCTCTGCCAGAGCGGGGCCGGGCTGGCGGCATCCCCCGCACCCACAGAAGGGGACTGCGGGGCTTCGCACCGCCGTGCCCCCGCAGCCGCCGGCCCCCCGCAGGAGGCGGCCGCGGTACTTAAAGCGCGTCCCCCGCGGCGGGCAGCGCGGAGCGAGCGGGGCTGGGCTGCCGGCTCTCATGCCCGGCTGCGGGCTCGGCGGGGGTGCGGGCTGCGTTGCCAGGCGCCCAGAGAACCAGGCTGCGACTCGGGCAGGGCGGGACAGCGGCCGGGCGGCGGCGGCCCCAGCGAGGCTCCGAACGGCATTAGCAGCTGCAGACGGCGGCTCAGCCCTCGCTCGGTCGCGGGAAGCGGAGTGGCAGCAATGGCGGCAGGGGCCGGGAGCCGCTGCGCGCCTGGGCAGCCGCGGCTCTAGGAGGGGAAGCGCGGAGCTGGCGAGGGGGGCCGGTTTCCGGCGGGTGATTTATTTCTGCCCTCTCGCTTAAGTTCCCAGAGGAGCGGGGCTGGCCGGCACCGGTCTCCCCCCGCGCCGCCGCCCCACCTGCTCCGCGGCGGCTGAAGGTGCGGGGCGGCCATGGAGAGCCCCGCCGAGAACCCCAGCAGGGCGGCGGAGTACCTGAAGGAGCTGAACAAGATCATCGAGACGCAGCAGGAGCTGCTGGAGAAGCAGAAGCGGCGGATCGACGAGCTGGAGCAGCAAGTGGCCAAGTTGTACCACGAGAACGCCCGGCTGCAGGACGAGCACCACCGGCACCTGGCCACATGCAGGCTGCAGCCGGGCGGCCCCCCCGCCTACCCGGGGGTGCTCAGCGCCATCCAGGAGAACGCCCAACACGAAAAGTAAGCGCTGCCCGTGGTCCCCGGCCCGCTCGCCAGGAGGCTCCTGCGCCGCGGGGCTTCCCTTGCCCTCCCTTCTGCCCGCTGGCAAGCCGCGGAGCTCCCTGCGGGTGTGCCTGGGGTGAGCCCCGCTGGACAGCGGCGGGGACACCGTAGCCTGTGCGTGCGGACCCTGCCTGGCTGCCGGTGCCTTGTCTGTTCTCCAGCTGGGATGGCCCAGGGCGGGGATCTGAGCCGCGGCAGCACGGCTGGGGCTGCCCTGGCTTAGCTCCATTGCTTATCGTGCCCGTGCCGGCCGGGCCCCGGTAGCCTCCGTGCTGAATAGGGACCGGACACGCCGCCGTGCCTGCGGGGCAGCGGGAATGGGGTGCTGGGAGGAGCGGGGAGGGCTCTGTTTAGCTTCCCGCGGCCTGCTCCGTACTGGGGGCACCCCGGGAAGCTGCTCAGCCCTTCGGGGATGTCCTACGGGGGATGCTCGGCGCTCGCCGCCGCCGTGCGCGGGGATCCACGGCGCTCGGAGGAGCCTTGGCCGGGCGGAGAGCCCGGGCTGCCGCCGCTAACGAAAGTGACCTGGAGCGGGGTCAGTAAACATTGGCAGCTCGCCACCGCGGGCTGCTGCCCCTGCCCCTGCCAGCTCGCCCTCCGCGGAGCCGCCTCCGCCCGCTCCCCGCCGCTGCCGCTCCCCAGCCCCGCGGAGCCGCCGTTAGCCGTGCGCGTTCCTAGCCCCCGGACAGCCCCTCGGTGCCCGCCGCTCCGAGGCAGCGGCAATTCAGGCAGGGCCGTGACCAGAGTCCTGGCGCTGTTCCGGCGCACAGAAAGTGCCTGGGACTTGGGGATCGACAGAGCGGGGCGGGCAGAGCACGCGTGGGATCAGAGCCCGCTCGGGCAGCTCGCAGGGGCTGCTTGGCACCGGCTGCCCTCCGGCGCCTTCTTGCTGCTCCTTAGGCACCGACTCCGGGCGCTGCTTTTCCGCCGGCTGGCACCAGCCCCGTAGGAGGCAGCGAGGGGCGAGCTACGGCTGGGAGCGCCGGCCTGGAGCCGCGGTGCCCGAACCCGCCCGAAGGCGGCGGCTGAAGGGGCTGTGGAAGGGTCGCCGGGCGCCCAGAGCCCCCTTCGCCTGCTCCGCGTTCCCAGCGCCTTGCCCTGGGCGCTTTGGCAGAGAGGATAGGGAAGCACCGCTTCCCCCTGTCCACTCCTTGCTGGCGGCGTTGCTCTCAGGAGATTTGTTGGTGATGTTGGGCTCTTTCCTGAACTATGCGAGTAGCTCCTTAAACACACTGGAGAGCACCAGGTGTCAATTAACCCTCAACCCCATCAGGAAAAAGAGCTATTTCCAGGAAACATGGAATGTTTGCACAGATCCTACCCCATGCATCCACCTCCAGTACCCAGGGATTTTTTTTTGTGTGGCTGTGCTTCTATTCCAAGACGTCAGCTCAGCTATCTGGTCCCATTTGTCTCTTGCAAACGACGTTACTAAACATTGTACAAATGGCTTGCCTGGCTTGATCATATTTCTCTTCTCCAGCCCCGGACTCATTTGTAGAGTCCTTGCTGGACAGGCAGCTCTGGGGACTCGCGGGCTTTTAAGTCTCTTAAGTGGATTTGATGCTGGGATCAGAATTAATCTGGGATATTTATGGCAGAGTTGTATTGCTGTGATGCATAGCCTGTGGGGCTTACTGGGGAAGCTGGGAGACAGCCCCCTTGGTGAGTCTGGTCTTGGGCTGGACCCTGTGCCCCATCTGTGTGTCTGCAGGGAGTCAGATTTTCAGGGCCTCTTCATCTGAGGAACCCTGTCCCCTTGGCTCGACCCATCTCTGTCTGTGAGCCCAGGTCTCCAGGAGGGCCTCGTTGGCGGGTGGGTGGGGCTCTTCCCAGCTGCACAGGATGGGAGCTGTGGGAGTGGCTGTGGAGCCCCTGGCTCTGTGGGAGCACGGGCAAGAAACAGCCTCTGAATCAGTTTGTTCTCTGCATATGGAAGATGGAGGAAGTGTCTAGCTTGGAAAATAGAAAATGCTCTTGGTTTAAAGTCTTATCCCAGGCCCCCCAGTTACTTTGGGTGCGTGAAGGGCAGGTTCTGGGTGTCTGTCTTCCCCTTCAGAGGCTCAGTCCCAGTCTCCCTAACACTATGTCTGGGTGGGCAGGAAGGATCCCATGTTTGCTGTAGCTCAGTGTGGGCTGTCCGTGGCTCTTGCTTTGGGGCCTCTGCTTTAGGGGGGGGGCAGTGTGTCAGGTGGCACATCAGCTTGTCCCCTCCTGTCCCCAGAGCATAGACCTCCCTGGCTCCCTCCTTGCAGGGGCAGCCAGGCTGCCTTGTGTCCCAGTACTAGGAGGGATCTGCCTACTCTCCAGCAACTCGCAGCAAAATTGACTGGAATCCCTTTGAAAGGAAACTGGCATTCTCTCAGCCAAACTGAGGAACTGGTGCTTATGGGAAGCCTTTCTACAGTCCTTGTACCCTGAGATTTGGAACAGTTGTTTCCTAAGCCACTTAGACTCTTGTCTGTAGCAGCTCAGTCGGTGTGAGGTGGATGTGCATCACTGACACAGGTGTCAAGGCAGCTGTTTCCCATTACCAGGCAGTGGTTAACTGGTGTGATACAAAAGGAGGCATGGAAATTTTAGAGAAGGCAAAAGGCTTATAATCATTTCTTCATAAAATAGCTTTAAGAGAAAAAAAACCCACAACAACAAAACAACAGAGCTCCAGAAGTCTTGGAACTTTTTAGTTCTCACAATGGGAAGAAGACAGAGCTGAAGGCTGCTTACAGAGTTTGGAAGAGCTGGGCTGTTTGCTGCAGTTCTTCAGCTGGATCTCTCCTGGGCAGCTGTTACTGAGCCCAGCAACAGGTTTCTGCAATTAAAAATCACCAGCCCTGTAAGGAAATAACATTCTGGGCTGTCTACTTCCAAACTAAGGAGCAGAGCAGAAAGTTTGGTTTGTGTGGGTTGCTCTCAGTGGGAGGGAAGAGCAGAGGGCTGGGGCAGCAGCTGCTCCTTAGCCTGCAAGGAGGAGAACCCCAAAAGATTTGGGTGCTCTTTCACTTAATTTGGTTGTTAATTTGCTGAGTGCAAATCAGCCTTAAAATCCACAAGCGGAATGAGGCTAATGAGTTGATTACAAGGCTTTGTGAGATCTAATGAATCAGCATGTTAGAGATAACAATGGGTGTTTAACTCATTAAGCTGCATAAGACTAATTTTCAGTTAATCCATTTCATTTAACGTTTGAGGAAGCAGCCAGAACTTCTAGAACTCGGCTGCTCCGCATGAGGGAGGCATGTCCTGTGCAGCCAGTCTGGTAGATAAGCAAAAGCAGATGTACTGGATCTTCTCATATCTATGCAGATAGAGTTTTTCCAGCTCTGGAAATTCAGCAGTGGCTTGCTGCCAGCTTAGGGAGCGATATTTATACGTAACCTAATCAAGTTACAAACCGTGCTGCTTGTCCGCTGAGGAAGTGCCTGGGAGGAAGAGTTTGAGCAGGAGACAGAAGAAGAATTATCTGCTGAGACAGAACGTTTTTAGGAGGGTGTTATTTGTAGCTCAGCTTCAATTGTGCACCTGGGCTGGCTGATTTTATTTTTAAGTGAATCCAGGACTGCCTTTGTTATCCAGGGAAAAACAGTCACAACTTGGAGCTTAAAGACATCCTGGCTGCATTTACCAGACACCCTCGGTCTCAGCTGAGGTGTGCTTGGTGCAGTCTAGTGAGTGGAAGTTGTTGCTCTGGTGACAGTCACATGTGAAGGCTGCTTTGTGGCCTACATAGAACGAGCTGGTGGCTTTGCATGTCGCTCTTGGCACTGGATGCTGCCCTTGCACACAGCCTCAGCAGGAAGCCAAAGATTGCATTAGTATAGAGACCAGCCTGACTTTTTTTTCCCCCCCTCCCTCCCTCCAGAGATGTCCTTTTCTGAGACACTGTTGGTATGACGCAAATCCCATCTCACTGTCTGTGCCATGCTCCAACAGCAGCTTGTTTGTGTTTGGCTTTGGTGAGGAAGAGGTATCCAGCATCTGTTAGAGTATGCTCGTGTTTGGGCAAGGTTCTGCTCTCTGCCTCCTTGTCAGCAAGGCTGTAGATGAAGTGCTGCTGTTGGTCCTCTGTCTCAGTCAGCGGTGGAGGAAAGTGAGATTTGTGACTGATAACCTTGCTGGAGGAAATCTGCAGGAGAGGTGCAGTTCTTGCTGAAGGGTGCACCTTTAGCTTGTTTTGCTCGTGAAGAATGTGTCTGTGAAAAGCACAGCGTGTGTCCAAAAGGAATGGGTCCCTGCCACAGCAGAGCTACATATCCTGCCAGCCCTACAGCAGGGAGGGGATGGTGCAGTTCTGAGGCTTGGCAGGATGTAAACTGGCATCTTGCTGAGGAAACCGGGGTTGTTCAGCCTGGAGAAAAGGAGGCTGAGGGGAGAGACCTTGCCCTTTACAGCTCCCTGAAAAGAGATTGGAGCCTGGATGGTCTCTTCTCCCAAGTGACAGCCTCAAGTTGCACCAGGGAGGTGTAGGTTGGTAATCCCTGAGACAGGCTGCCCAGGGCAGTGGTGGAGTCCCCATTCCTGAAGGGGCTTCAAAGCTGTGTAGCTGTGGTGCTGAGGGCCATGGTTTAGTGGTGAGCTGGCACTGCTGGGTTAATGCTTGGACTTGATGATCTTAAAGGTCTCTTCAAAACGTTTCTGTGATCTTCAACTAAAGTCAACAGAATTGTTTTCTGTCAAGGCATAGCTGGAGCAGTATGACCACTGAGCTATGAGGATAAGGATTTGACCCTGAAGGAGCTGGGTGCTTGTGCTTTTGAAGCATTCCTTCTGGTGTCATTAGTGGGATTTACACATCAGCAGATGAGTTCAGCATCTCTTAGAACAGGCATTCGTTGGTCTGGCAGGCTGGAGGAAATCAATAGTGTGAAGATCTGTAATAAGACATGAACTTGCTAACTAAACTAAATTGTTTTGGATCTCTTGAATCATAGAATTGGAAGAGACCTTGAATCATAGAGTTGGAAGAGACCTCAAGGCTCATCCAGTTCCAGCCTCCCTGCCATGGAGAGGGACACCTCACACTACAGCAGGTTGCCCAGAGCCACATCCAGCCTGGACTTAAAAAACTTCCAGGGATGAGGCTTCCACCACCTCCCTGGGCAACCTGTGCCAGTGTCTCACCACCCTCCTGGGAAAGTATTTCTTCCTAACATCCAATCTGAATCTACCTACTTGTAGTTTTGTTCCATCCCCGCAGTCCTGTCACTCCCTGACACCCTCAAAAGTCCCTCCCCAGCTTTCTTGGAGCCTCCTTCAGATACTGGAAGGCCACAAGAAGGTCTCCTGGGAGCCTTCTCCTCTCCAAACTGAACAACCCCAACTCTCTCAACCTGTCCTCATAGCAGAGCAGCTCCAGCCCTCTGCTCATCCTTGTGGTCCTTCTCTGGACACCTTCCAGCACCTCCAGATCCTTTCTGGAACAGAGGCTCCAGAGCTGGACCCAGAGCTCCAGGTGTGGTCTGAGCAGAGTGGAGCAGAGGGGGAGAATCCCCTCCCTGGCCCTGCTGGCCACACTTCTCTTGCTGCAGCCCAGGCTCTGCTTGGCTTTCTGGGCTGCAAGTGCTCACTGCTGGCTCCTGCTGAGCTTCTCCTCCCCCAGCATCCCCAAGTCCCTCTCCTCAGGGCTGCTCTCCAGCCTGTATTGGTGCTTGGGATTGCCCTGGGCCAGATGCAGGACCTTGCACTTGAAATACTGACAAAGTCTTGTAGTTAATATCTGCTGAATGACAATCCAGAAAGACAAATTAATTGGAAAACTGATGGGTATAAAATAGCTCATAAAACAAGGTGGGGCAAAAAGCACAGCGATGACTAAATGTTGTGCTGGTATCAAGAGAATTCCTGGGAAATTAGAGGAGGGACTAAAAAATGATCCAGAAAGAAAACAGCAAACTGTGGTGGTATTTTGGGAGAGGAACAACGAAGCAGCAGAAGGTAACCCATCCTGTAACAGAATGAGTTTCAAACAGAGGGTTTCAAACCATGAAGGAATTCTGTCCCATTTAAAGCAGGCCAGACCTAAGGAATTCCAAGTCCTTGGCGGATCTGAAATCCCTCTCTAATGAAGCCTTTCAGGCTGCTGACACAGAGCACAGCTTTTGAGCTCCTTAACTTTGGAGTTCCTGCGTTCTGAACTCGAAGAACAAAGTGCATCTCCATACGAGTTAGTGCTTTGATGTTCCTCCTCGCAGATTCACTGTCAAGGAAATGGAAATGTGCTCCCAAAGATCTGCTCCTGGAAAATCCTTGGCAGTGGTCCTGGATCCTTGGTCATTGGTGAGCACATGGAGGCTGCTGTAATTACCATGAGTCCAAGTGTGTGTCTTAAGCTCTCCTTCATTCTCCTCCAAAAGTCTTTGCTCCATACCAAGCCTGCATATGATGCAGGTAGGTCACCAGCAGCATACTGGTTGCTCTCTCTTTCTCACGTGAGATGTGGAAATAGAGACACTCAGGCTCAAGCAACTGTGTCCTCAACTTCTCCTTGAGAAGTTGGCATAAGGCACTCAGAGCATAAGGCTCTGGGGTCAATCCTAAATAGGAGTGTCATCTCCACTGGAGTAATTCCTACTTGGCAGCCAGGTATTTCCCACCATCTCCTCCCTCCCCCATTTTTTTAATTAAATTAGAGGGACAGCACTGAACAAGCACATAGAAACATGGCTTATATAGGGGAGGAGCAGACTTGTGCTAGATTCTGTGGTCCTGCTCTGGCAGGGGGGGTTGGACTCAAAGATCTTTGGAGGTCCCTTCCAATCCCTGTCATCCTGTGATATGTGACCTGTCCTTCCCAAATGTCCAACCACGGTGCTTTGGGAGAACTCAGCTTCCAGTGGAGTAGAGGATGTTAAACTTGGTCCTTATCCACTTAAAGCCTTTAGAAGAAGGCAAATGACAGATGGACATATTTCTGTACCTGACTTGCAGGCTCATTGGCCTGGTTGTTGGCAGAGGAAGGCAACTCTCCATCAGTTCTTTGGGAAGGTGGCTTCTGGCAGAACAGAATCTGCAGCTCTTCTGAAACCCTGAAGCAAAATCCATCACACTCAGAGAAGTGTCTGTAGGAAGAGCTTATTCAATGGCAGATTCCAGAAACTCTGAGGGAAGGATAACAAGGTATTTCAAGGTGTTTTCTTGTGGCATACTGATAGAGTGGAGTAAATTATTAAATGCTTCTTGCAAGTAGCCTCTCCAGAAGCTTAAGCTCATTTTTCACACCCAGTAAAACTTAGGTGGCTTTCCTTTGTGTGCTGGTCAGTGATGCCAAACTGGAACTGCTGTGCTGGGTTCAGTGTTGTATGCCAGACCATGGCCTTTAGATGCTGAGCTTCTGCCTGGAGTGCCTGTGGAAGTGCACAGGCTCCTCCAGGGCTTTCTGATCAGGAACAGCCACAGATGCCTGCTCTGCACTTGCAGTTTTTGGCAGTGTTTAATGTTGTGGGCCCCTGTGTGGTACAGCTCTGGAGACCTGCAGAGCATCGCAGTAGCCTGAACTTCCCCCAAGTCTGGGCTCGTTGGCAGTCACAATCCCCCACATGGGAATAGTTGCCTGTAAAGGAGGCAGCCCATGCCCAGATGAGTTAAGTTTTGGTTAATGAGAGCCTTTTTCTGTTGGAGGGCTCCTGCCTTCTGAGTGCAGGTAGCAAGGAGGTCATCTCATGCTATTCACCATGGGTCTGTGGGAAGCTGCTTAGGTAAATGGATTTTGCAGGCCAGAAGTACTTCCTGATATGCAGCCCACACTTGCATTATTCTAATTTGATCCCATCGTTCCTGCTCACACTCTTTCTGTTATGTTAATGCCACCTTTTTTGGGGGTATTTTGCAGCTTGTGGATACTTTCAGGCTATTCTTGCCTGTGCTCCTTGCTTTCATCCTTGCTCAGCCAGCCTGTGAATGAGGCTGTCACAACTCCACTCTGCCTTTACCCTTGCCTAATTGTGCTCTTTTCCTCAGCAACGTTGTGGGGTTTGAAATGTGGATAATGTGAGCAGGGCTGGGTGCAGCAGAGCAGCGTGATTTGAGGAGGCAGCGTGCGACTGCATGTTCTGCTGGGGTTTAAGTCCTTTGCTGGCTGTCCCTGCTGCAGGCTGCTCTGTTTCCTCACCCCCTTGGCTGCTCTGCAGGTTCTGCAGGGTGTTTCTTTGGAGTTCACTGTGTGCCAGTGGAAGAAATGCTGGTTTGTGCTGGCTGGGAACCTCGATAAGGATTGTTCGCCTTTCTGGTCCTTACCTTGGTGTTGTGATTAAAGACAGAAGCAGGAGTAAGAGTTGTTGCTTTAGTCCCATCTGGTGACCTGGTGTTTGCCCTTGGCAGAACCACGGGCTGATAATGATTGTTATTTCACAGATGGGCAAGTCCATGCTCAAGTTAACCATTGTCTCTTAGTAGGTTGCTCAGAGATGTAGGTAAAAAAATAATTGCATTGAGTTCCATGCTTGAGACAAGCTTTTTTCTGAGTCCTGGCTTCCTTCGTGGCTGTATCCCAACTCGTTTGTTTTTAATGAGGTTATTATTTGTGTGCTTGCTGTAAGGAAAAACTAATCACGTTGCCGCAAAGTGGCCCAAATATTGCAGCGAGGTGAAGGCTGTGGAACGGAGCAACTTTCAGCTGGGGGGCTGAAGCCCCGAGCCCGCTGTTCTGGAGCAGCTTTCAGCTGGGGGGCTGAAGCCCCGAGCCCGCTGTTCTGGAGCAGCTTTCAGCTGGGGGGCTGAAGCCCCGAGCCCGCTGTTCTGGAGCAGCTTTCAGCTGGGGGGCTGAAGCCCCGAGCCTGCTGTTCTGGCGCAGTGGGGACCCGCGGGACTGTGTTTGTCACACTGGCTCCGGACGGAGTCTCGCCCTGGCCCTCCCCGAACGGCAGCGGCTTGGTCTCAGGACTTTTGCTCCCTCTCCTGGCTCCTCCCGAAACTGCTCACAGGTCTGTCGCCAGCGCCTGCAGCTCCTGGCTGCGCACACAGAGTAGCTTCTGCAGCCTGCCTGCTCCTGCATCTCTGGAGAGCGCTGGAAAGGCTGCTCTGAATGGGGGGAGGGCATGTCATGGGTTCAGGGGAACTTGTGCCCTTGTGGCCAGTGAGGCCAACGGTCTCCTGAAGTGTGGACTGCAGGGCAAGGGAGGCCTCTTACTCTTCTACTATGCCCTGGTGAGACCACATCTGTGTATTGTGACCAGTTTTGGGCTCCCCAGTTTGAAAGAGACAGGGATGTCCTGGAGAGCGTCCCAAAGGAGGCCATGAGGGTGATGGAGGGACTGGAACATGTCTGATGAGGAAAGGCTGGGAGCCTTGGGGCTGTTTAGGCTGGAGAAGAGCAGCTTGAGAGGGGATCTGATCAGTGGTGATCAATACCTAAAGGATGGTGGGGCAAGGAGGAGGCAGTCTCTTTTCAGTGGTGTCTTGTGACAGGACAAGGGGCAGTGGACACAAACTGGAACCCAGGAGGTTCTGTCTGAACAGGAAGAGAAGATTCTTTGGCGTGAGGGTGCTGGAGGCCTGGAGCAGGCTGCCCAGAGAGGTTGTGGAGTCTCCTTCTCTGGAGACATTCCAAACCCACCTGGATGCATTGCTGTGTGATCTGCCCTTAGGTGATCCTGCTTTGGCAGGGGGGGTTGACTCTGTCTCCAAAGATCCCTTCCAATCTCTGGCATTTTATGATTCTTCTTGAGTCTTAAAGTGCAGTTAAACTTTCTTTTCAAATGGTAGCATTGAAAAAAAAAAAATTCCCAGTGAAAAGAAATCACTCTGCTGTCAGGCATCTGAATGAGTCTTACTGCTGGGCTAGATAAGAAAAGTGCTGCTGCTGCTGGAAACAAGATGTGCATTATTTGCATGTTAATAAGATTTCTAGGCAGACTTGCCCACAAACACCAGCAGAGACAAAGCCATGCATGAACCTTGCACTGCGCTGCCGTGATTGGGCTTTGCTAAGTGTCAGCAGCGCTTCCCTCTGAGCGACTGGACAAAGCCAGCAGGGAAGGAAAGTGGGGAAGCCATCCTCCTGGCCTTCAAAAGGTAGGATGCAGCTGCAGTTGATGTTTGTTGGGGTCTCTCCATCTTTACAGTGAGGCTGGTGAGATGCTGGAATGGGTTATCCAGAGAGGAGATTGAGACTGGAGATAAGGAAGAAATTCTTTAGAGTGAGGGTGGTGAGACAGTGGAAAAGGTTGCCCAGGGAGGTGGTGGATGCCTCGTTCCTGGAGGTGTTGGATGAGGTCTTGTGCAACCTGGGCTAGTGGGAGGTGTCCCTGCCCATGTCAGGGGGTTGGAACTGGATGATCTTTAAAGTCCCTTCCAACTCAAATCATTCTATGAGTCTATGAATCTTTGCTAAAATAACTGAGGGGGCGTGGACTGCTCATGCTCTGGAGCTTTGAATGACTCTCTTTGGGTATGGAATATGCAGCTACAGGGTGATCAGGCTGAAGTTTGAACAAGCCAAGCTTGCCAAATGGTGTTCTTCCCAGGCTGTGGGACTTGGACTTGGCTGCGGTACATCCCTGCAAACTGCTTGCTGCCCTGAGAGGATTTTAACTGACAGGTTGGACTGTCAAATGGTGCTTGATAACCATACTTGAAGGGACCAGCTCTGAGCTGTGGAGGGTCTTGGCTTGGAACAGTTATGAAAAACTTCATGCTAGTGAAGCTTCTTCCCAGCAGAGGGTGAACCCCTGCCTTGTGAAGCTTCTTCCCAGCAGAGGGTGAACCCCTGCCTTGTGAAAGTGGTTTCACAAATGTGTTTTCTGAGAAGAGAGCTTCTTGACCACTGATTGTGTCTTTTTGTTTTTCCTAGTCACCTCTACCTGTTTCCTGTCCCCTTGAACAACACTTTACTGGCTTATTACTCCTGCAGCTTAGGTTCTATGTCTGTGTCCCTTTGTGTTCTTTCTCTTGGGTATATCTCCTGCAGTTCAGGTGTGAATTTGAGTGGCATGAAGTCTGTGAACTGTGATTAAGGTGAGCTGATGACCCACTTTTGTGCATTTGCACCAGCACTTCAGTCATTTCAGCAGCATCTCTGGAGTCTCTAAATTAAAGATTCATAGAGTGGTTTGGGTTGGAAGAGGTGTTAAAGATCATCTAGTTCCCACACCTCCCACTAGCCCAGGTTGTTCAAGGTCTCATCCAACCTGGCCCTGAACATCCACAAGCTCCCTGTTCCAGTGTCTCACCACCCTCACTGTCAAAAATTTCTTCCTAGTCTCCAGTCTTAATCTCCCTTTCTCCAGCTTCAATCCATCCCCCCTCATTCTATCACTACTCATAAAAAGTCACTTACTGTTCTTCTGCTTCTTCCCATCATGAGAAGGCTCCTTCAGAGCTTTGATAATCAGAACAGAGGCAGAAGGAGCAACCTATATTTAAATGAGAAGAGATGAAATTTTTCCTCTCCTTTAATCAACATTTTGTAGCAAATGGTGACACTCATTCTGATGCTAGCAGCCTCTACTTGGAGCTTGGTGGGTGGATGGAGTCTTGTAGGACTTGAGAGTTATCAGCCAGTTCTCCTAAAGTCCTGCTGCCCCAGTGAACAAATCCCTGCCACGTTTCCTGGCCACCACTGTTGAACCAGTATGCATCAGGCTGTGTACACGAAGTCTGAATTACTGGCAAGCTGAGCTGGTTTTCATTTGCTTTCTGTTCAGGGGGAATGATGCTGAAGCTATTGTTTGTGCCACCCTCTGTTTAGTTCTCCCACTGCTAATTTTCAAGCAGCTTGAATTCTGTAAAATAGAACTTTCCATTCTGCTGCCATGCTACCAAAATCCAGCTCCTGGAAGGGCTTCACTTTTCTCCTGTACTTTTTTCCATTGTGGAACACCATGGGGAGATCATTGGTCCAGGATGTGTGAAGGCTGTCTCGTGAAGTTAATTACAGGTGACACTTTGGTTTTGCAGTTACTTGATAGCTCAATTCTCTAATTTGAGCCAATCTACTGTATTTCGGTTCATCAGCTGGTGACCTGAGAGGGCCAACATGCTGCCTTTCTTTAGAGCCTTCAGTGGTTCTTGTGTGCTCTCTAAAACTTAAGAAGGCAGGAGGAGGAATTCAGCTTGGGTCTCCTACATAATACAGAAGACCTTTTAGTCCTTGGATTTAGGGCCAGAGGAAATGGCCTCAAGCTGTGTCAGGGAAGGCTTAGGTTGGATGTTAGGAAAAATTTCCTTGCTGCAAGAGTGGTCAGGGACTGGAACAGGCTGCCCAGGGAGGTGGTGGAGTCCCCATCCCTGGAGGTGTTCAAGAAACCTGTGGCCATGGCACTTGGGGACATGGTTTAATGGCTATGGTGATGTTGGGTTGGCAGTTGGACTTGATGCTCTTGGAGATACTTTCCAACCTTAATGAGTCTATGAGACAGTCTGTGAGGCTTGCCTTAGTCAGCTTTCTGTTGAAATAGCCTTTAGAACTCAGAGCAAGCAGGTTCCATCATCCTGAAGTGACTGCTGTAAGGGACGCTGTGTGACAAAGCTGAGTTGTTTTGGAGCTTGGCTTCTGCTGCGCTGCAAATGGGTGTCTGCAGGTTTGGATTACTCAGAGGTGAGTGCTTGTCATGCCCAGGAGATGCTGTTGTAACCAAAGAACAGTCTCCTTGATTAAATCGAGAGAACAGTGACTGATTGCTACTGAACTAACAAGGCAGGGCAGGCTGGGGTGGGAACTTCCTTATGAAGGTGTACATGGAGAGCCTCAGCCTGACTGTCTGCACTTCTATCACTGCTGGTGGTCCCCACCAGTCACAGGGAGAACCTAAAGGAGAAGCCTTGCCCACTGCCATGTGTCACTTGCTGCTTAATAGGAGTTCTGGAGCATGTCAGCTTCTGGCAGTGGACAGCACACTTGGCTCAGTACACCTCAGTCTCTAGTTGGGGCTGGTTATGGATGAGAAATGGGATATTTTAATAACACAAGGTGAGCATGGTCTCTGCTCATCTTATTGAGTCAATCACAGAGTCACAGAATGGCAGAGGTTGGAAGGGACCTCTAGAGATTGAGTCCAACCCCCCTGCCAGAGCAGGATCATCCAGGGCAGGTCAGACAGGAATGCATCCAGCTGGGTGTTGGAAGTCTCCAGAGAAGGAGACTCCACAACCTCTCTGGGCAGCCTGCTCCAGGGCTCCAGCAAAAAAGTTTCTCCTCACGTTGGTGTGGAACCTCTTATCTGTGGAACAGTCTTATCCCAGCTGTTCCTTGTCCTATCACTGTGCACCACTGCAAAGAGCCTGGCACCTTCATCTTGACACCCACCCCTCAGATATTTATGGACATTGATCAGATCCCCTCTCAGCCTTCTGCAGACTAACCAGCCCCAGGGCTCTCAGCTCTTTTCATTGGTGCCCAGTGATAGGACAAGGAGTAATGGGCACAAACTGGAACCCAGGAGGTTCTACCTTAACTTGAGGAGTAACTTGTTTGGTGTGAGGGTGCTGGAGGCCTGGAGCAGGCTCCCCAGAGAGGTTGTGGAGTCTCTTGCTCTGGAGGCATTCAACACCCATCTGGATGTGATCTGCCCTAGGTGATTCTGCTTTGGCAGGAGGGTTGGACTTGATCTCCAGAGGTCTCTTCCAGCCCCTACCATTCTATGACTTTAGGCATGTGATGTGCACTCAAGGTGTTTGCAGAGGTAGCTGCCATGTCTGTTCCGTGGGCATGCTCTGGTGGTGTGCCAGCAGCTACACTCTGTAGGTGCCACTGTGCTCTGAGCACTGACTGAAGTGAAAGGTTTGGGGTCTTTGGGGGTGGTGACTGCTCCAGGACATGTAGGGCTGCCATGCCTCGTGTTGCACACAGGCTTTAATGTCCTGCCCTGCAATGCAGCTGGGCTCTTGTAATGGTGCTAAATTCAAAGGGATTCCTTAGCCATGCTGCTCACGTGGCTGCAGTGGAGGGACTGCAGAGAGCTGAGCTCTCATTCTTCTTCATTCTTGCTGCTTACCTTGCTACATTCACTTCATCTTCCTTTCACCAGTGATTTCCAAGTGGAATCTGGTTCAGGCTCCATTCTGCTTGATAGGCTTTGTTCCCTCAGCAGTTTCCTCAGAGCTGTATTCCTCCAGAGGAGGAATTTCATCTTTGTTATTCAAACCCAAACCAACCTGATCCGTGCTGTTTAAAATCTGTGGCTTGGGGCCAGGATCCACTGGCAGCATGGGCCCCAAGGTGTGTGGTGTGTTCTGTGAGCACTGCTTCTTGGACTGGCTGTCTTCAGAGGCTGCAGTGGTGTCCTTCAGTGATGAGGAGATAGCTGGTGAAGGGTCTGGAGAACAGGGCTGATGAGGAGCAGCTGAAGAAGCTGAGGTTGTTCAGCCTGGAGAAAAGGAGGCTGAGGCTCATTGCTCTCTCCAGCTCCCTGAAAGGAGGTTGGAACCAGGTGAGTGTTGGTGTCTCCTCCCAAGAAACAAGTGGTATGAAACCAAATGGCCTAAAGTTGCATCAGGGGAGGTTTAGGCTGGACAATAGAAGAAACTTCTTCCCTGAAAGGGTTCTCAGACTGGCACAGGCTGCCCAGGGAGGTGGTTGAATCCCCATCCCTGGAGGTGTTTCAAAGAGACAGAGATGTGGTGCAGAGGGACATGGCTTAGCTCCAGACCTGGCAGAGTTAGCGAATGGTTGTACACAATCTTGGAGATCTTTTCCAAGCAAAACCATCCTATGTTGAAGGTCTTCATGGTGACAGTAAAGCCAGAATTCAGTCGTAGGGACGTCCCTTTGGGTGTTTCCTTGCTGTACAGATGTTGTGATCACTGGTTCCTTGTTGTGGGGTTAGGTGTGTTTTGACTTTGATTCTTGTATCCCACCTTTCTAGACCCATAGCAGGAGCATTTGATTCACCTTGTTTTCAAGCTGGGTGTGCACTTGAGCAAACATCTGCTTTAATCTGCTTTTTTTTTTTTTGGTGTTTTTTTTTTTTGTTATTTCTACTTAGCTTTCTGCTTGACCCGGGCAAGACTCAGGATGGGGATTCTTCAGCCTTAGGTGTAGCTTTGCTGATAAAGTTTACTGCTAAAACCAAATATTGTTGGTCTTGGTGATGTTTAAAAAGCCAGAAGTGGTCTGTGTCCTGTTGAGTCTTGAGGAACTGTGTGTGCCACGGAGGTTAGCAGCCTCTGCTTACAGAATGGTAAAGTGGTAGTGGTTAGGAGAAGGTTTGGATGAAACCCAGAAGGTTCTATCTAAACAGGAGGAGAAACTTCTTTGGTGTGAGGGTGCTGCAGCCCTGGAGCAGGCTGCCCAGAGAGGTTGTGGAGTCTCCTTCTCTGGAGAGCTTCCAACCCTCCCTGGTCATTGTGATCCTGGGCAAGCTGCTGTGGGTGCCCTGCTTTAGCAGGGGGTTGGACTGGATGATCTCCAGAGGTCCCTTCCAACCCCACTGTTTTGTGATTCCCTGTGGTTCTCTGCCCTCTCCTATTGGTGCTATAGTCACCTTTATGAAGTAAACACTTGGGAAGATTTCCTTGTTGGTGTGACATTGCCTTTTCTTGTCTTAATCTCCCTGACTCAGTTGAGTCCCTGAAGAATTGAGGTATTGATCTGTAGGGGCAGGGCTATGACCAAATGCAAATGAACCAACAAGATCTGAACAAGGTAAAATCTATATCCACCTTTCATGCTTTGAGCTTTTAATTGAGTCCAGCACTACTTGAGTGCTGGGGGTTGTCATCACTTTGTTTTGCAGCAAAGGAGAAAGCTAACTCCATTCTGCTTTGCCTAAGGTGTGGCCTGAGTGCTGGTACAGTGCTAGCAGTGACAGAGTGTTCCCACAGCCTTCTGCACTTGGAGCTGTGGAGTTAGTGGCTGTGCTAATCAAGTGCTTGGAGATTTAAGTATCAGTGGTGGGAAAGAGGAGAGATAGTACCACAGATTTATAATCCAGCTGCAGGAAATTGTTTTCTGTGAGCTTCTTCCCTAGCAGTTTGGGAAGAAAGCTTTCAGGGCAGTGACTTGGGGCTCCAGAAGGGGTGATGCTTTTACATAAACAAGGGGAAATTGAGGCTGGAGAGAAGGAAGAAATGTTTGACACTGAGAGTGGTGAGACTCTGGCCCAGGTTGCCCAGAGCAGTGGGAGATGCTCCATCCCTGGAAACATTCCAGATCAGGTTGTCTGGGGCTCTGAGTGACCTGCTCTAGCTGGGGATGTCCCTGCTGACCACAGGGAGTTGGACTGGATGAGCTTGAAAGGTCCATTCCCACCTAAATCAATCTGATTCTACAGTTCCCTGCTGAAATCTCTCCTGTCATCATACTACCATGAAAGTTTTGTTTGAGCACAGGTGTTCAAGCAGTGCAGGCTTCTCTGTCTGGTGTTGACTTGGGTAGTAGATGAAATCTCCTGGGAACATGAAACCATTCATAATTTTAAGCTGTACTCAACAATGAAGTCGCAGAGGACTCTCTTTCCCCTTTGCCCTATGCACAGGTCTGGAGTGGAAATGTTGTCCTCAGAGATTGGAGACTGAGTTGTGTTTATGAAGTCAGATCACAGTCCAGATGTGTGAACATGGACTTGTGTTGAAATCTGACCTAGGCAGTAGGTGGTCTGAGAGGCTAAAGGACAGCTAAGTGTCTTCAGTGCTGTGGTTGGACCTGACACCCTAAAGGAAACCAAGGATCCTTAGAAAAGCAGAAAGCATTCCATGAGTTTTCCCACACCCTTTTTATCCTTCTCAATATTGTGACCATTTTAAGCTGGTATCAATCTGCCTGTCTCAGAACTTACCACTGAGAAACTGCTGCTGATACTGGTGCTCAAAAATAGATCCCAGACTTTGCATCTCCTAGGGTTTGATGTGCTGGGTACTTTCCCCACCTACATTTTTCAACCAGCTCCTGACTTCCTACAGCAACCCACATGTAGCTGAGAAGAGTAGCTCCTAAGCAGGAGGCTGGCTGTCCTCTTGCCTGTTCCCTCTGAGGAGAAGGAAGAATTTCTTTCTTTTCAAGCCCTTGCAGAGTTATGTAACTCTTCTTTGGGAAAGTGCTTTCTAGCACTGAGCTTTGCTCATTATGTAATGTGATGCATCACCAGAACTTGCTGACATAATCCGTGATCTTCATCTGGAGCTGCTGATCAGAAAGAGAGGCTTGCCTTGACCTCACTTACCTCTGAGGGCTCTGTGCCTTGAGTATCTTACTCTGGAGTAAGGAAAACTGCTAGCAAATGGAGTGCCAGGCTGGTTTGAGCAGTGCAGGATCTGACTCTTGTGTCTTTAGCCCTGTGGGACTGTTTTAAGAAGCTGTGCTGGTTTGAGGCCAGCCAGAACATCTCTTGCACTGAAAGGGACAAAAGAATGACACACGCAAACGGATTGGAGAGTGGTGGAAAAAGTTTAAATGGAGAAGCAATTGGTGAGAATACAGAAAAACTACACAGCATAGTGGCAAAGAACATCCTAAAGCATACAGAGTCCCTTTACATAGTACCCAGAGGTTTCTCAATCCTTTCCTCCTACCACCTGAGAGTCTGCCCAAAACCCCCAGGGCTCTTCCTTCCCCCCTCCCACTGCTAGGCAAGTCTCAGGCTGGCCAGGTCTGAGACTGCCCCCCCCTCCATTCTCCTCCTGGCATTAGGCCTAGTCAGGCCTAAGAGGCCTTGAGGATACCCCCCCGGCATTACCCGATAAGAGAGGACATCTCCCATGGGAGCAGAGAGGGAAGAAAGAGGAAGAGGATGACTCTGCAGATGGCTTTATAGGGCGCAGGATTTATGGGTAGAAATACGCCGTTTCCTGTGTCCACCCCTATTGGGCAGGCACCCAGGACACCAGAGGTGTATCTCATGCAGCAGTGGCAGGGGGCACCCAGCCCAAACTGCCACAGAAGCTTTTTGCCGTGTGATCATCTTTCCAGAGCAGGTGCTTCCCAGATTTTTACGAAGTGATTTTGCTGTAAGTGTAGCTTGGCTTGACCTTCTTTAGCTGTTCCCTGAGTCATCTTGCTGTGAGCGAAGGGAATGATGAAATCACTTTACAGAAGATGTCTGAAGGGTGGCTGTCAAGAGGATAGAGAGAGTCTCTTTGCAGTGGTGCTCTGTGACGGGGCAAGGGCAATAGACACAAGCTGGAACCCAGGAGGTTCCACCTCAACATGACTAGGAACTTGTTTCCTGTGAGGATGGCAGAGCTCTGCAATAGGCTGCCCAGAAAGGTTGTGGTGTCCTGGAGAAAGTCCTGGAGACTTTCAAAACCTGCCTGGACATGTTCCTGTGTGGCCTGCCCTGTGTGATCCTGCTTTGGTGGTGGGGTTGGACTTGATGATCTCCAACAGGTCCCTTCCAACCCTACCATTTTGTGACTCTGGGATGAAGAGTCCTTTGCAGACAGTGCCATGTGCTTGAGAATAGCCTTTGCTGATGATAAGCTGTCCAATGAACCTTGATGCTACCATCACAGTTAACTAACTTTACCCAGGCAGCTGTCTGAGGTCACTGGAGCTTTGCTCAGTGGTAGAGCTTGCCCATGGGGGTTTGCCATAGAAACATAGAATTGTCAAAAATCAAAAACTTGGGGTTGATCTTTAGTTTGAATGAATCTGGGTGCACTTTTCAGCTGCTGACTTTGAGAAGGCACATTCTCTGTGCAGAAGATTTGCTGATAGCACTTCTCAGGTTCTTCTCTCGAAGTTTGCAAAATTAAAGCAGGTATGGGAAACTCATTTTCCTCCTTTCTTCATGTTTATCATCAAAGAATCACAAAATTATCAGGGTTGGAAGGGACATCAGGGATCATCCAGTTCCAACTCCCCTGCCATGGCCAGGGACACCTCACACTCCAGCAGGTTGCTCACAGCCACATCCAGCCTGGCTGCAAAAACCTCCAGGGATGAGGCTTCCACCACCTCCCTGGGCAACCTGTGCCAGTCTCTCACCACCCTCATGGGGAAGAGCTTCTTCCTAACATCCAATCTGAATCTGCCCATTCCTATTTTTTTTTCCATTCCCCCCCCAGTCCTATCACTCGCTGACAGCCTAAAAAGTCCCTCTCCAGCTTTCTTGTAGCCCCCTTCAGATACTGGAAGTCCACAAGAAGGACTTCCAGGGAGCCTTCTCCTCTCCAGACCAAACAGCCCCAACTCTCTCAGTCTGTCTCCAGAGCAGAGCAGCTCCAGCCCTCTGTTCATCCTTGTGGTCCTTCTCTGGACACCTTCCAGCACCTCCAGATCCTTCCTGCAGTAGGGGCTCCAGAACTGGATGCAGGTTGTTGATGTTAATGCTTTACCTTCACATGTGCTCCTGTGTTCTGTCTGAAGGAGTACCTGGTGTGCAAGTGACCCTTGCTGTCATCATCATAAATCTGGAGTGAAAATGGTCTGATTTGCTTTGTGACTTGTGACTTGGGAGGTGAGTTGAGTTCATAGGAGGCTAATTGCAGCTGGTGGAGAGGTTCTTTTGGCTGCTTTCTCTGAGGAACAGTTCTGAACCAGCTCAAAAAGAGAACACATTTTGAACCAAGCCCTTGAAGTTTGTTTCTGGATTGTTTGGTTTTAGCACTTAGCTTAGAATCCAGAAGGCTTTCTGAAACCCTTCACCCCTGTTTAGCTAGATCTGGCTGCCATGCTGAGTGCATCACCTGCAACTCAGAGATGTTCTTTTGAAACTTTTATGAGAGGAACTGAAAATTCCATTTTGTAAGTCACAGAATGGTAGGGGTTGGAAAGGGACCTCACTGAGTCCAACCCTGCTGCCAAAGCAGGATCACCCAGGGCAGGTCACACAGGAACACAACCAGCTGGGTCTTGAAAGTCTCTGGAGGAGACTCCACAACCTCTCTGGGCAGCCTACTTCAGGACTCCAGCACCCTCACACCAAAGATGTTTTTCTTCCTGTTGAGGTGGAACTTCTGGGTCCCAGTTTGTATCCACTGCCCCTTGTCCTGTCACAGAACACCACTGAAATGAGCCTGGCCTCTTCTTCTTGCCCCCCACCCTTTGGATATTTGTGAACATTAATAAGATCTCCTCTTAAGCTGCTCTTCTCCAAACTAAACAGCCCCAGGGCTCTCAGCCTTTCCTCATCACACAGATGTTCCAGTCCCTTCATCATCCTCATGTCCTCTCTTGGACTCTCTCTAGTATATCTCTGTGCTTCTTGAACTAGGGAGCCTATAAGTGGACACAGTGCTGCTTGCTAGCTGAAATGCCAACAGACACCTCAGGTGTGTGTCCCCTGCTCAGCCCAGCACAGGGTTTGCCCCTCGGCTGAATGGATGCTTCTGCTGCTGGGGAGTTAACTGGGATGGGTTCCCAGGGAGGCAGCAGTGATTGCTCAGAGGGAGCTCTTAACTGTTACAGATCTGCTCCTGTTCCAAGTAATGGGATTCTTTCAAGAAGTCCTTCTTAATAATTGATGTCCAATAATTCTATTATCTTCCCCAATTAAAACCCTTTCTTTTCTGTTAAGAAAGGGGAATTAACAGGAAAGACTCTTGTGGTGCCTGTAGCTGTCAGTGTGCCAGATAAGGGTTTAGTTGACTCTGAGTTCTTTGTTAGCAGCAAAGATTTCTTCTTTTCTTTCACTTAAGCAGGTTGCTTTCTGTTTCCAAGGAGCAATGACAATGCAGGATGAATAATTTCCACATATTAGGTAGATCCCTGGGAGATGGAAACCCTTCTCTAATTACAGGCCTGATTTCTTTGAAATGTAAAGCAAAGTTCTAATAGTGATGCCTGGGATGTGGTGACTGCTGAAATGAACTGCAGTGCCTGGAGGATTGGGAAGCTTGTGATGCTGTCAAAGCAGAGAAGTTGTCCTCTTCTCTCTTGGCTAATCTTGTATTTAACACAAAGGGTGGAGGTACTGTTGTTGTCCCCAGTACACCTGGGAAAATGTAGGGAATGAGGAGTGGTTATAGATTCACAGAGTGGTCTGGTCCAGAAAAGACCTCCAAAGGTCATCCAGTCTGACCTCCCTGCACTCAGCAGGGACATCTCCAAACTAGATCAGGTTCCCCAGAGCTCTGTCCAGCCTCTCCTTGAATATCTCCAAGGATGGGGCCTCAGCCACCTCCCTGGGCAACCTGTTCCAGTGTTCCACCACCCTCATGGTGCAGAACTTGTTCCTCACATCCAATCTCAATCTGCTCTGCTCTAGTTTGAAGCCATTGCCCCTGGTCCTGTCCCTGCAGGCCTTTGCAAACAGTCTCTCTGCAGCCTTCTTGTAGCCCCTTCAATACTTGCAGGCTGCTATTAGGTCTCTGTGGAGCCTTCTCTTCTCCAGGCTGAACACCCCCAGCTCCCTCAGTCTGTCCTCAGAGCAGAGCTGCTCCAACCCCCTGATCATTTTCATGGTGTCCTCTGGACCCTTTCCATCAGGTCCATGTCCTTCTTGTGTTGAGGGCTCCAGATCCAAACACAGTGCTCCAGGTGAGGTCTCACCACAGCAGAGGACAGTGGCAGAATCCCCTCCCTGGATCTGCTGGCAGCACATCTTTTAATGCAGCCCAGGATGTGATTTGCCTTCCTTGCTGCAAGCTCACCCTGCCTGCTCCTGTCCAGCTTCTCCCCCACCAGCACCCCCAAGTCCTTTTCCCCAGGGCTGCTTTCCATCCCCTCCTCCCCCAGTCTGTATTGACAGTGAGGATTGTTCCAGCCCAGGCTCAGAAGCCTGCACTTGCTCTTGTGGAACCTCATGAGGTTCACCTGGGCACCACCTCTGCACCCTCTGGATACCATCCAGTCCCTCTGCTGTATCGACAGCACCACTCAGCTTGGTGCCATCTGCACACTGCTGATGGTGCCCTCGATCCCAGTGTGTTGAACACATTTGCTGCAGGTCTGCAGTTTGAGACCTTCTATATATATTAATTGTTCTTTGGCTTGAGAATCTTCTTTTTCAAGTTGATAAATTCCATTGTTAATTTCTTGGAACAAGTGAACTGAGCTGAAGTATCTTTGCAAGGATATGTTTAGTATCAGGTTCAGATTAAGTGTGTCTGAAAACCAGCACCCTTCTCTCAAACTGGGAATGACAACAGCAGGATGAGCTCTTGTCAGCATGAGGTGAGATCCTGGTCAGCAGGTGGGCAGGGAAACTTCATGGGGTCAGCTTGAAGTGAACAGAAGAGCAGGAGATGAAGTACAAGACGATTAAAACTAGAGGAATCCCACAGAGGTAGCTGTGACAGAAGTTCCAGTCCCAGTACAGGATCCTCACTGTGGATGCAGCATTGAAGAGGTTCACTGAGTCTCAAATCAGCAGCTCTTGTTGGTCTGTTCAAACGTGGAAGCTTAGGGATAGCAACCCCAGGGTCACTCCCAGTGTGTCTGCCTTGTTCTTATGCTACTTGCCTGCTAGCAGAGGGAAGCTGAAGAGAGGTGGAGGCTTCTGCTGGAAGTGTTTCATCACATCATCTAGCACTTACCTTACAGGAGGTTCCATCTCAACATGAGGAGGATCTTCTTCACTGTGAGGGTCCCAGAGCCCTGGAACAGGCTGCCCAGAGAGGTTGTGGAGTCTCCTTCTCTGCAGCCTTTGCAGCCCTGTCTGGATGTGTTCCTGTGTGACCTGTGCTGGATTCTCTGGTCCTGCTCTGGCAGGGGCTGGAAGATCTCCAGAGATCCCTTCCAACCCCTAACATCCTGTGAGCCTGTGATTGTGCTGTGAACCCAACATCCCAGGGATGGATTCAGTCCATACAGAGCTTAGGAATGCCCTCACTCACCAGGTGAGATGTCTTATATTGAGGACCTAGTGCTGTCTTGTCTTGGTGACTGTAAAAAAGAAGCAGTTCCCTTTCCAGGTCAGCATGTGCTCAGTTTTGGACCCTGCAGCTTGAGCTTTCCTTGGTGACCTGTTGAGGGTATTCTGTGTGCTAATCACCTGCTAACCGAGTCCTATGGTTCTGTTTGCAGTGTTCCTGTAGGGGATGGAGCAGGCAAGGCAGGCAGCTTTTGTGGTACTGATGCCCTGCCCAAGAGGGACAAGGGGGTTAGGTATTTGCTGATGCAGGATCCAACACCCTTGGCAAAAGCAGGTTGGGCTGTTCCTCAGCATGGAGAGACCCTGTCTCAAAATACCATGTCCCCAAAGAATGCAGGTAGAAGACTAAATCATTCATCTGCTTCATTTGTGACCTCTCCTGTGACTGCTATATTTAGACAGCAAGTGACTGTAAGTGACTTTAAAGGTTGAACTAGATGATCCCTGAGCTCCCTTTCCAACCTGGAATTCTAGGATTTTTATTCTTGGTTTGCATTTTTCCTGTTACAGAAAGGCCAAGGCTCTTTCTGTAGAAAGCAAAATGCAAACCGAGATGAAATCATAGGTGGCCAAGGTGTGTGTTTGTTTAATTTTTTTTTTTTTTTCTCTTGTAGACCCTGGTGCTCTTTTGAGGCATATTTCCTCATTGAGGAGGCAAATTCATGTTTCCTGTTCTGCTGGAGCTGGAAAGCAGTGCTTCTAGGAAGCTTCCTTCTGTGCTTACTCTGCTTGTCTCTTCTGCAAGCACTACAGACATCCCTTCCAAATTTAACTTAGTGCATTCACTTAGCTCCCAGGAGGTTCTGTTTGGGGGCCATCTGTTACCTTGGCCTCACATGACAGTTCTATATGGGCTTGTTTCTCTTCACTTCCTTCACGTGGATGTGAGTTGTTTGGGTTTATTTTTGAGCTCAACAGCAGTACCAAATTTTTTTGATGGTGTCCTACCCATGGAGCTGCAGATACTCTTTTTTTTTCATTTGGATGTGACCAGTAATCCACTGTTAAGCATCAAAGGCAGCATGGAAGACTTCCTGTTGGTAAAACAGGATTATAAACATCAAAAGGTAGCTACACAGCACAAACTTATTAACTATTAATTAGGTTATTTCTGGGTACAGCAGTTGCTTTTGGACCTGCTCCCTCAGTAGCTCTGGGAAAAGGGCTGTTATTGAGGTGTCCAGGTTATCTTCTGTGTTTCTGACAACCTGATTCTTCATAGTGCAGGCTTGGAGCTGAGTTAATGCATCACTGCAGTGAGAGAAGGCATACTGGAAATCCAGTCCTGCTCCCTGCCCTGCTTTGAGAGGAAGCAAAAAGCCTATTTCCTTACATAAAAGTAATGTGGACAATAAATTGTACTTCAGAAAACTTCCCTTCCATTTTCCTGCTCCTTTTGCTGTTTAAAAAACACAAAGCAGCACAACACAAAATGACCAGAAATCTCTTCCTGCTTCTAGTGGATTTCACAGCTTGTGCTGCATTTTGCCTTAGTCAACCAAAGATGGCAAACCAGCTACTGCTGTCCCTCTGTCCTTCCTCACTTGGTCCTACTGAGGCACTGCTGGAGAACAGGGTCCAGTTCTGGGCTCCCCAGTTCAAGAGAGACAGGGAACTGTTGGAGAGTGTTCAGTGGAACCTACAAAGTGGGCCTGGAGCATCTCTGTGAGGAGCAAAGGCTGAGAGCCCTGGGGGTGTTGAGCCTGGAGAAGAGCAGCCCCAGAGGGGATCTGAGCAATGCTCAGCAAGAGCTAAAGGGTTGGGCACAAGAGGCTGGGGGCAGTGGTGCCCAGGGACAGGACCAAGGACAATAGGCACAAACTGGAACCCAGGAGGTTCCATCTGAACAGGAGGAGAAACTTGTTTGGTGTGAGGGTGCTGGAGCCCTGGAGCAGGCTGCCCAGAGAGGTTGTGGAGTCTCCTTCTCTGCAGAGATTCCAACTCCCCCTGGCCATTGTGATCCTGGGCAAGCTGTGGGTGCCCTGCTTTAGCAGGGGGTTGGACTGGATGACCTCCAGAGGTCTCTTCCAACCCACCATGCTGGGATTCTGGAATCCAGCAAAGAATTCCGCAGCTGTTGCACAGGATGAGTAGTGTCTGAGAGCTAGTACTGAAGGTCTCTCTGTCAAACACCTCTCCCTCCTCCCTGTTTACAGAGAGCAGTTCTTTGTCCCAGTCTTAGCCCTGTGTGCACTTACTGTTACCAGCACCCCTCCTTGCTCAGAAAGCTCATTTAAGCAAGCTGTTAGGTGGCTCAGAAGATACTGAGAAATGAGTCTTAATCTTTTCACTGCATCTTAGAATGAGCCTAGACTGCATCATTACTCTAATTCTTGATGTTTTCCACTCTCACAGGAAAATGATCTCATTCCTCTCCTGCCTTCCTGTACTGTGAGCTGTTGCCTGTCTTGATCAGCAGTGAGTGTGGGGCTGGTGCTAGGGGGTGGAGAGGGGCTGGTTCCCTCTGGTCTCTGAAATGGCTTCTATAGAATGGTCTGGGTTGGAAGGGATCTCCAAAGCTCATCCAGTCCAACGCCCTCTGCAGTCAGCAGGGACATCCTCCACTAGATCAGACAGCCCAGAGCCCAGTCCAGCCTCACCTTGAATATCTCCAAGGATGGGGCCTCAACCACCTCCCTGAGCAACCTGTTCCAGGGTTTCACCACCCTCAAGGGCTGGGCTCTTGGCAAGGAAAGGATATGTTCATGAAGATTGTTGAAGTTGTGTTCTGCCAGTTTTCACTGGAGTGGCCAAGAATGGCATCCAACAATGAGTTTATTTAGCTTGCTGCTTTCTATGCTCCTGAGCACAATTTTCAAGTGCTTGTGAGCTCCAAACAGCAGGTGATCAGGGATTAAATCCTGAATGCCTGCAAATGCAGGCAGTAGAGTCTGCAGCAGAGTTTCAGATGGAGCTTTGCCATTCACATCTCGAGAGTGAAATTCAAGTTTCATGGAAGTAGGTGTAGCAAACCAAGTTACATTGCTGGTGCTTTTTACTGGAACCATCTGGTGGTGAATCTTTGGCATTAACAAAAAAACCCTTGTTCTTTATGTGAGAAAGGGAAGAAAATCCTTTCTGAACAGTTAACCCAGAAAATGTGAGACTTCCCTCTCTTGCCTCTCCTCTTTCCAGAAGAGGAGTTCGGAGAACCTGAAACAGAGAACATGAAAGACATTTAAAAGGTGCCTGTGACTGCCTGATCTTGCTTAGAAACCTTGCTTAGAAATCTTGCTTAAAATGTTTTTAATCCAAAGTCAGAAATTCCCACTGTGTTCCCGTTGTCAGTACTGGAAGGTGTTTTTCAAGCAGAGGATGTGGTTTATTTTGATTTCACTCAAGCATTTGACACTGGCTCCTACAGCAGCTGTACTGAGGCAGTGTGGTCTGGGTGCTCAGGGGGTGAGGTGGATGGGGACTGGTTGAAGGAGAGAAGTCAGAGAGTTGTGGTCAATGGGATGGAGTCTGGTTGGAGGCCTGTGTCTGGTGGAGGCCCTCAGGGGTCAGTACTGGGACCAGAGCTGTTCAATGTCTTCATCAAGGACCTGGATGAGGGCACAGAGGCACTGTCAGCAAGTCTGCTGATGGCACCAAACTGGGAGCAGTGGTGACACAGGAGGTTGTGCTGCCATTCAGCCAGACCTGGGCAGGCTGAGAGCTGGGCAGGGAGAAATGGAATGAAATCCAACAAGGGCAAGGGGAGAGTCTTGCACCTGGGAAGGAACAACCTCATGGAGCAGTACAGGCTGGGGGCTGAGCTGCTGGAGAGCAGTGAAGGGGAAAAGGCCCTGGGGGTCCTGGTGGATGGGAGGTGACCATGAGCCAGCAATGTGCTCTGGTGCCCAAGAAGGCCAAGGGCAGCCTGGGGGGGATCAGAAGGGCTGTGGTCAGTAGGTCAGAGAGGTTCTCCTCCCCCTCTGCTCTGCCCTGCTGAGGACACATCTGGAATATTGTGTCCAGTTCTGGGTGCCTCAGGTCAAGAAGGACCTCAGGGAACTGCTTGAGAGAGTCCAGCACAGAGCCACAAAGCTGCTGCAGGCAGTGGAAGATCTTCCTTAGGAGGAGAGCCTGAGGGAGCTGAGGGCTCTGGAGCTTGGAGAGGAGGAGCCTGAGAGGTGACCTCATTGCTGGGGATAAAGATGTGCAGGATGAGTGCCCAGAGGCTGGAGCCAGGCTCTGCTGGGTGATGCCCAATGCCAGCACAAGGGGCAGTGGTGGAAGCTGAGGCAGAGGAAGTGCCATGGGAACAGGAGGAAGAATTCTTTCCCTGGGAGGGTGACAGAGCCCTGGAGCAGGCTGCCCAGGGGGGTTGTGGAGTCTCCCTCTCTGGAGATATTCAAAGCCCACCTGGCTGTGTTCCTGTGTGACCTGCTCTGTGTGACCTGCTCTGGCAGGGGGGTTGGACTGGATGAGCTTTGGAGATCCCTTCCAGCCCCTAACACTCTGTGATCTGAAGATCAGATGCTCTGTCTAAAGTTATTTAAGGAGTAGGCTCCTAACCTTTACATGAGGGTTGTTAAATATTTCTTGCATTGTATGCACCTCTGTAAAAGCTGAAGGTGTTGAAAAGCTGGTTGGATTTCAGGAGGGCTGGGTTCAGCTTGTCTAAACCCACTGATTTTCTGCTCCACTGGGGTATAGCAAGCTTAATCTTTGTGGCAAGCTCACCAGTAAATGGGTAACTGATGAGTCTGGCGATGAACACTTAGAATTAAAAGACAATTTACCACTTACAAATTGAAAGGGCAGGGTTGGTAAGGAAGAGAATTGAGGACTTCTTTCCCACATGAATTAGAAGATCACATTCTGAAGTGTTGTGAGGAAAGTTGAGGCCAGAGATCATGGTGACATAATGAGACAATAAGAGTAAGGAGCAGCCTGCTTAGGAATGAATTTGTAGCTCCATTTGGGAACACTTCAGTGGGGGAAATTGGGTACAGAAGCACTGAGTAAACATAACCATAGTGTCTCAAAGCTCTGAAGTAGCTGTCCCTTCCAGAGACCCATGGGCTCAGGGCACTGTTCCAGAGCCAGTACTGGATGCACAAAATTGCCTTCTTCAAAGAATCCAGGAGTGTTCCTAACTTCCCCCTTGAGACTTATTTAATTACAGTGATGAAGTGGGATGGAGGGAAGTGCAGCAGATTGTCTAAGAGAGCTGCATGTCCACAGTAGATTGGGGAATCTGTTTTGTTCTGTGCCTTCCCTGAGTTGCTGGAGCATGTGCAGAGAAGGGCAACAAAGCTGGGGAAGGGTCTGGAGAAACAGGGCTGGGGAGGAGCAGCTGAGGGAGCTGGGGGGGTTCAGTCTGGAGAAAAGCAGGCTGAGACGAGACCTTCTGACTCTCTTCCACTCCCTGAAAGGAGGTTGCAGTGAGGTGGGGATTGGTGTCTTGTCCCAAGTAACAAGTGACAGGACAAGAGGAAATAGCCTCAAATTGCACCAGGGCAGGTTGCACCCAAAAGGTTTGCAAGGCTTTGGAAGAGGCTGCCATCCCTGGAGGGGTTTCAAAGACAGAGAGCTGTGGTGCAGAGGGCCATGGTTTAGTGGTGACATGGCAGTGCTGGGTTAATGGTTGGGCTTAGGATCTGGAAGCTCTCTTCCAAGCCAAAGGACTCTGTGATTCCATGTGTAGCACATTGCTTGGTGTTTCTAATCTCGTGTGTCCCAGGATTTTTAATTCTCAAGGGAATACTCCTTTTCCCCACACTCCTGTTTCCCTGTCTCTAAACAACTTCTCTGCTTATTTGTCACTTCTGATTGCAATCCAATTACAGAAGGTAGCCAAATATAGCCAAAGGGGACTCTGTGTAAGGAAAAATGAAGTTTTATATATATAATATCTATAAGATGTGTCTGTCTGTATGTAAGAATGAAATGGTTACTTTCAGTGACAAGCTGGCAAATGTACATTTTCAACTCCTTTGCTCTAAATGGATAGAACAAGAGCAATTTCCATCTTCCTGCCCTTTCCACTTCTGTCTCTGGCTTCATTTTATGGAGTCACAGAACTGTCAGGGTTGGAAGGGACCTCAAGGCTCAGCCAGTTCCAACCCCCCTGCCATGGGCAGGGACTCCTCACACCCAGTTCTATGGTAGTGGGGTAGCTGTAGTGTTTTAAAGCAGTGCCACTGATCATTCTCTGCACTGAAAGTTCAGCCACCAGGAAGGTGGTCGAATCCCCATCCCTGGAGGTGTTTCAGTCCCACAGAGCTATGGTGCTGAGGGACTGGACCTTAAAGGTCTTTTCCAAGCAAAACAACTCTGTGGTGGTGGGGTAGCTGTAGTGACCCCCTTAATGGATTTTACCCACCCCTTTAATTACCCCTGATGTGGGTGACAGTCTGATACTTTGCTGTTGTTTTGGTGCACCTATTAGCATCCTTTTGCTGGACTTTAATTTCTGTTATCAATTAACACCTCTGTCAGTAACTGCAGACTAAACACAGCTGCACAGTGGTGTAGATGTTGACTTCATTTTGTTTGGATTGCAGTGAGCTTACCCTGGTGAACTTGGAATGCAGTTTTAATACTGAAGTGATGATTCTTCTGTCCTCTCCTGTGTGTTCCAGCAGTAGGCCATGGACCTATGCTCTCCTGTGCCTTTTTATAGCTAAGCCTCCTGTTTCCAGATCATGTGCTTCAGGGCTGTGTGGTGTAACCTTTCCTGGCAAATCAGCTTAACTCAAGTCTGGCTTGCAGGAGGTAGGATGAGACTAGATTTCAAAGTTAATAATGCTAAATGATATAATGTCCTGACAAGCCTCTAACCCTCAGCCCTTGCACATGGGCTCCTTGGTGTTGGGGGGAATTAGTGCAGAGCATAGGGCGGGCTGGGAGGTGAAGTTTCTGGGGAGATCAACAAGCTGCACGTCAGCAGCAGGGAAGTGATTTGAGGGTGCAGAAGCAGCTGAGGACATGGTGGAGCAAAGTGTTGTTAATACAAACCAGCAATGCCTGGGTTTGCTTGGGGGGGGAATCTTTGGAGTTGTGGCATGAGTTACTTTTTTTTTTGTCGTTTGGAGGAAGAGCTGCAGCTGGGGAAGTGGAGAGCTGCTCATTAATAATACAGCAGGCACTTATCTTTGATGTGGAAGAACACATAGGCTGTGCTGGAAACTCACAATGGATGTTTAAGAATAATCCAGTATTAGTGCTCACACAGGAAACGTATTTAGGAGCCCACTTTGTCTTGGAAATTGGGATGGTGCTTGAATAATTTACCAGGCAATGAAATGACTGAGGGCTGTTATACCCTGCTGGAGATGGCTTCTTGTGGAGTAAAATGCTCCAAAGGTGGGGATGACCTTACAGCTCCTCTGTATTTACCTTAAAACTGTGAATGCAACTGCTTTGGGCTTTAAAGGAGCTGAGAATTGCAGGCTGTGGGTTCAAGTGTAGGCTGTTAAGACTCAGAGAATGGCTTAGGCTGGAAGGGGCCTCAGAAGTCATCTACTCTAACCCTCCTGCCATGGACAGGTGTTGCTGTCCCCTGATGCAGGGGCCATTGGGTGACAAATGTACAAACCCCATTGCTGCTCTAGCAATGGAATTCCAGAAATGCAGAAAGCAGGGAACCTCAGAAGTCCTCTCAGAAGTCTTTATTGCAGCGTTGCAGAATCCCCAGCATTAGAGTGTCTTTAACAGAAGTAGTCCTGGAAGCCCTTAACAGAAGCAACAGCTAACTAAGAGAAGTAAAAGTCCCTAGCAGCCCTAACCCCCCAGATCTGTTCTATTGCTCAGAGTGGCTGTTTTTATACTCTTTGTTATCAATCCCTTATCAATCCCTTAACCAGTAAAACCCAACCACATCTATAGGTTCAAGTCTTTTCCCAATGAGAGGTCCCAGTCTATCAGGAACATGCTTCTGCAGCATGTTCCAGTCAAAGAGTGCCAAGATGTGAGAATGTTGTTCTTGGCACACATGGAATGTGATTATTTTGCTCTTCACAGCATGCAATTGGTCAGCTAGAAAGCATTTTGCAATCCCATGCACTCTGTACACATCCCAGCTCTTGTTTGCAGGATAGTGGCTGCAGCAGACAGGGACACCTCTCAACTAGACTTGGTTGGCCAAGGCCTCACTTGGTGGCTCAAGGCCTTGGTTAGGAGTAAATTCTTCTGCACAGTTACTTTAACAATTTGAGCAGCCTTGGGGGTGCTGGTGGAGGAGAAGCTCAGCAGGAGCCAGCAGTGAGCACTTGCAGCCCAGAGAGCCAAGCAGAGCCTGGGCTGCAGCAAGAGAAGTGTGGCCAGCAGGGCCAGGGAGGGGATTCTCCCCCTCTGCTCCACTCTGCTGAGACCACACCTGGAGCTCTGGGTCCAGTTCTAGAACCTTTATTACAAGAGGGATCTGGAGGTGCTGGAAGGTGTCCAGAGAAGGGCCATGAGGATGAGCAGAGGGCTGGAGCTGCTCTGCTCTGAGGACAGACTGAGAGAGTTGGGGTTGCTCAGTTTGGAGAGGAGAAGGCTCCCAGGAGACCTTCTTGTGGCCTTTGAGTACCTGAAGGGGGCTCCAAGAAGGCTGGGGAGGGACTTTTTAGGGTATCAGGGAGTGATAGGACTGGGGGGAATGGAAGAAAACTAGAAATGGGGAGATTCAGATTGGATGTTAGGAAGAAGTTGTTCCCCATGAGGGTGGTGAGAGACTGGCAGAGGTTGCCCAGGGAGGTGGTGGAAGCCTCATCCCTGGAGGTTTTTGCAGCCAGGCTGGATGTGGCTGTGAGCAACCTGCTGTAGTGTGAGGTGTCCCTGCCCATGGCAGGGGGGTTGGGACTGGCTGAGCCTTGAGGTCCCTTCCAACCCTGACAATTCTGTGATTTTATGATTCCTGGTGTTTAGTTTCTCTCAGCAAATTCAGTTAAGTTTGGCATCACGGAGGGCTAATCTGATGTCATCCAAAAGCAGTCTTTAGGTAGGACTGAAGCAGAAGAAAAAGCAACTGTAAAGAGCTTCCAATATCTCTGTTCTACTCCAAGTGAATCTCTTTCCAGCCTCTGACTGAAGCTTGGTAGCTGTGGAGAGAAGCCAGTCCATGGGCAGGAGGGAAGCCAAAGGCAGCTGTCAAGAGGAGAAGCTGGCAGCTGGGCAAAGTCTTTTAAAGTAATTGTGTGGGGGGCAGTGGGTAAAAGCTCTCACATATTTTTCCAGCCATTCTTGTAATTTCACTGCATCACTGATGGAAATAGAAGCAAACAAACCCCAACCCAATACATCTGCAATAGAATAGGAAGATGGGGAGTTCAGTCACCTTGCAGGATGAGGACTGAGTTTGGGCATGGTATAAAAAGAGGGTAAGGAAGTGTTGTTACCTGGGAGGTGTCTCACAGTATTTGGCATTTGAATTCCCACCTCCTACAGTCACACTTCAGAATTCCAGCTTTTCCTTGGAGATGGAGGATAGTTTTAAGATGTGGCACATCCTAACTTTTAATGCTCTGTGTGTGGGGAAAAAAATCATTTGGCTTCAGTGAAGTGCCAGAAGTGAGAGACTGGTCCCTGGTTTTGTTTCCAAAGGAGAATATTTTGTTGAAGCCTTTGCCAAAAAACTTGACACATTAAGGGCAGGAGTGTGAGGAAAGGGATTCAATTTGCAGAGAAGCTCCTCACTGCAAACTCGAGGTTGAAACAGATTGTGGGTTTGAATGGAGGCACCAGAGAGATATTCTGCAAGAGCCTTACCAGCAGCACATAGGAAGTGTTACAGCAGTGAGTTGTCATTTTTATTTGCTGAGACAGACTTTTGTTAGACACTCAGCTGCTGTTGTTTATCAGATGCAAATGTTTGGTTTGTAGCCTTTCTTCCTCCCCTCTCTCCACACCACACCCCTCTCCCCCCCTGCCCTGGGATATAAAGCACAGGTTAAAACTCAGCAAGCTTTGGAGCAGACCTGAAGTGCCCTGGTGTTGGAGGATCTCTGAGCAGTTTATAAACTAAGCATTATCCAGGTTACATCAATCCCTGTTCCTCAGCACTCCCAGATGCAAGGCAGTGATGAGCTACTTCTGTTATGTCACCAGTGTGACCTATTTCCAGCCTTCTCCATTTAGCTTGCCACTGAGACCAGGGCAAAGTTATTTAAAGTGATCTTTTTTAGGCTTCATGCTTCTCATCAGGGGACAACAACTGGCTGGGTGTAACCTGGGATTCAAGTTGTTGATCTTCTGGAGGGTAGGAAGGCTCTCCAAAGGGATGTGGCCAGGCTGGACTGATCAGCTGAAGTCAGTTGAAGGAGGTTTAGCAAAGCTGAGTACTGGGTCCTGCACTTGGGTCACAACCCCATGGATGCTCCAGGCTTGGTGCAGAGTAATTGGAAAGCTGCCCAGCCGAAAAGGAGCTGAGGGTGCTGGTTGGCAGCAGCTGAACATGAGCCAGCAGTGCCCAGGTGGCCAAGAAGGCCACCAGCATCCTGGTCTGGATCAGCAATAGTGTGGCCAGCAGGAGCAGGGAAGTGATTGTCCCCCTATAGTCAGACCTGATGAGACTTCACCTTGATTACTGGGTTCAGTTTTGGGGCCCTCACCCCAAGAAGGATATTGAGGGGCTGGAGCAGGTCCAGAGAAAGGCAGTGAAGCTGGTGAAGGGTCTGGAGAACAGGGCTGGTGAGGAGCAGTTGAGGGACCTGGAGTTGTTTAGTGTGGAGAAGAGAAGGCTGAGAGGAGACCTCATTGCTCTCTACAGCTCTCTGAAGGGAGGTTGCAGTGAAAGCTCTTTGTGCATGCTGCTGGAAACCATGGGACAGATAAGAGCCTTTCCAGCAGCTGATCTACTGGCTGCCCTGTTTACCCTCATCTTCCAGGGACTTACTGGGTATTTCATTTGGTTCTTTGGGAGAGTAGAGAAGCCAAAGGATGCTTTCCTGCATCCACCGTGAGTCTCATTTCTAATGACACATAGGGGCTGTGTCAGCTTTCCACTTGTCCTCATGAAAACAACAGCTTTGGGTGTGTTTGTGATCTCAAGTTGCCCAAAGCCTTGGAAATATTAGGAAGAGCCTCTGAGTTACAGGTTGCATGAACTGTAGCCCTGGGGTTCTTGCACTGCTGTGGGACACTTGGCTTTTCCTCTGGAGTAAAGCAGTTCTGTGCCACGGGGTCTTCTTTTATTTTTAATCCATTTACTGAAACAAGGGGTGGTGATTTTGTACTAAAAGGGAGATTCAGACTAGATGGAAAGAATTTTTTCACACTGGGAGTGGTGAAACCCTGGCCCAGGTTGTCCAGAGAGATGTTAGATGCCCCATCCCTGGAACCATTCCAGGTCAGGTTGTGTGGGGCTCTGAACAACCTACTCTAGAATCACACAATTGTTTTGGTTGGAAAAGTCATTTGAGTCCAACCTTCAATCTAAGACCACCATGGCTCTTAAACCATGTCCCAAAGTGCCATGTCCACATGTTTCTTGAACACCTCCAGGGATGGTGAAAATCTTGTTGCAGATGTCCCTACTGACTGCAGAGAGGTTGGACTGGATGACCTTTAAAGATCCCTTCCAACCTCAACCATCCTCTGGTTCTAAGAAGTAAAAAAACCCTACAGCCCAAAGCAGCCTCTCAATGTAAAGTTGCGTTGGACCTTTAAACTCGCCCAGAAATTGGTTTTATCCATCAGCAGTCCTTGCTAACACCACATCAGTAGGGCTGCCTCCTGACGTGGTTTACTCAACTGCTTCCCAGTAAATACTGATGTTTCAAACAGATGCAAACTCCTTGTGAAAGAGGCAAAATAAACTCACAAGGTGGTGTGGGTGAGGGGAGAAGGAATTAGTGCTTTAAGTGGATGCTATTTTTCTGTATTCCTTGTATCATTGGAGCCTACATATAAAGAGGTAGAAACCCCTTAAAAAAATAGAAAAAAAAACCAAACCAGGATTTGATTTGGAAACTTAAAATTGGATGCTTTTTACAACAGTTTAAATGTTCTGAATAGAATCCAGTTCACAGGATGTTAGGGGTTGGAAGGGACCTCTGGAGATCTTCCAGCCCAACCCCCTGCCAGAGCAGGACCAGAGAATCCAGCACAGGTCACACAGGAACACATCCAGACAGGGCTGCAAAGGCTCCAGAGAAGGAGACTCCACAACCTCTCTGGGCAGCCTATTCCAGGGCTCTGGGACCCTTCCAGTCAAGAAGTGCCTCCTCATGTTGAGGTGGAACCTCCTGTGCTGCAGTTTCCATCCATTGCCCCTTGTCCTATCCCAGGGCACAGTGAGCAGAGACTGTCCCTGTCCCTTCCTTCCTGACCCCCCAGTCCTCAGACATCGATTAGATTATCACATACATGTATTAGAGTAGTTGTATTAATACAGGTGGAGTTTAAATGGCTGGTGGAGATAAAATGGTTCTTCAAATACCAGTAGGTGCTGTGTAACTCCTTTGGATCTTTGTAGTAGGAGGCATCACATCTGAGCAAATGGAAAAGCTCTGGACTCAGGGTGTGCTTATGGCCCCTTCAGCCCTCAGCCTGTGTGTTTTGCTCTTAGGCAAGTGGCTTTCCTCCTCTAGGCAGGACCCCATCACCATAGGAACACAGTGCCTCCAGAATATTCTTCTCAGAGGAAGAGACATTTGAACAGCAGTTTCTTCTCTGCCTCAATGTGTGGGAGAAGTCCCTTCCCTTGTTTGTGCTTTACTGTACATGAATAAATGTCTCTGTGGCAGGAGGCAGGGGAAAAAGAATTTGGACGACAGTTAAGATGAGAGTTTAATGTTCATTTCTAAAGGCCATTGGTTCACTTTTCTCAAGTGAATTTTGTGTCTTGCTTCAGCAGGTTTGAGAACCATCTGCTGTGTTTGCAGGGTGCAGCCCTTCAGGTGATGGCTCAGCTGCTGTGCCTGCAGAGCAGGACAGGGTTTGTGCTCACACTCTGATGGTGGGATCCCTCCCTGCCTCTCACTTTTGTTTGCTGTAGGACAACAGAAGTCACACTGCAGAGCTCCTCAACTTGTCCCAGAGGTCACCAGTGGTGTTTCCCAGTTAACAGTACTGGGGGCAGTTCTGTTAATGTTGATCTGGAAGAGGCCATTGAGGGCACCCTCAGTGAGTTTGCAGATGGCACTAAACTGGGTGGCAGTGTTGATCTCCTGGGGGGTAGGAAGGCTCTCCAAAGGGATGTGGCCAGGCTGGATCGATGAGCTGAGGTCAGTTGGAGGAGGTTTAACAAAGCTGAGTGCTGGGTCCTACACTTGGGTCAACACACCACCAGGAGTGCTCCAGGCTTGCGGCAGAGTGACTGGAAAGCCTTACAGCAGAAATGGAGCTAGGGGGTGCTGGCTGACAGCAGCTGAACATGAGCCAGGGTGTGCCCAGGTGGCTAAGAAGGCCTCCAGCATCCTGGTCTGGATCAGCAGTGGTGTGGCCAGCAGGAGCAGGGTAGGAATTGTCCCCCTGTAGTCAGCACTGGTGAGGCCACACCTTGAGTACTGGGTTCAATTTTGGGCAACTCACTCTAACAAGGACATTGAGGAGCTGGAGCAGGTCAAAGGGCAAAGCAGCTGGGGAAGGGTCTGGAGATCAGGGCTGCTGAGGAGTGCTTGAGGGACCTGCGATTGTTTATTCTGGTGAAGGGAAACCTAATTGCTGTCTTCCACTCCCTGAAAGGAGGTTTGACTGAGGTGGGGATTGGTCTCTTGGGAGGTGATAGAAGGAGAGGAACTGGCCTGAAATCGTGCCAGGGGAGGGTCAGGTTGGAGATTAGGAGCAATTTCTTTGCTGTAAGAGTGGTCAGGGACTGGAAGAGGCTGCCAGGGAGGTGGTGGAGTCCCCATCCCTGGAGGTGTTCAAGAAACCTGTGCCCATGGCAGTTGGGGACATGGTTTGATGGTCTTGGTGATGTTGGGTTGATGGTTGGACTGGATGATGTTAGAGGTCTTTTCCAACTGAAACAACTCTATGGTTCTATGCACATCACCTTGTTCACACTATCAATAGCAGTAGGTGTGTCCCCTCTGCCCTGTTTGCTGTGTCTGGGTGGCTGAGGAGCCCCCAGCCTGCAGAATGTATTTAGCGCTTGCACAGTACCTCTAAGGACAGAACCTGTTTGGAACAATCCTTACTGGTTCTTCACTGAGATGCTGCTTCTGACTGTGGGAAGAAGTGGGCAGCACTGAGATCTGAAGCTGCAGCTCCATGTCACTTTTGCCTTGTCTGTTGAGTTTGTAGGCAAGGGCTCTGATCATGGATGAGGTTTGCATGCCTGAGAATTGAATATTGAGGTCCTTGATAGTTAAGGACAGCCACATCATTCAGTGAGACTTGGACAGACTGAGAGTTGGGCACAGAGGAACCAGATGAGGTTCAACAAGGAGAAGTGCAGAGTCCTGCAGCTGCAAGGAAGGATAAACTGCAGCAGGACAGGTTGGGAGGGGATCTGCTGGAGAGCAGCCCCAAGGAGAAGGACCTGGGAGTGCTGGTGGGCAACAAGTTCTGCATGGGACAGCAATGTGCCCTGGGGGCCAAGAAGGCCAAAGGGGTCCTGGGGGGCATTAAGAGGAGTGTGTCCAGCAGATCCAGGGAGGTTCTCCTCCCCCTCTACTCTGCCCTGGTGAGACCTCACCTGGAATATTGCATCCAGTTCTGGGCTCCCCAGTTCCAGAGGGACAGGGATCTGCTGGAGAGAGTCCAAGGGAGGGCTCCAAGGATACTGAAGGGACTGGAGCACTGCCTGGGGAGGAGAGGCTGAGAAGCCCTGGGGGTGTTTAGTGTGGAGAGGAGAAGGCTGAGAGGGATCTGATCAATGTCTATCAATAGCTGAGGGGTGGGGGGCAAGGGGAGGGGGCCAGGCTCTTCTCAGTGGTGCACAGTAATAAGCCAAGGAGCAATGGATACAAACTTGAACATAGAAGATTTCAGCTCAACATGAGAGAAACTTCTTTACAGTGAGGGTGATAGAGCCCTGGAGCAGGCTGCTCAGGGGGATTGTGGAGTCTCCTTCTCTGGAGACTTTCCAAACCCACCTGGATGCATTCCTGTGCAGACTGCCCTGGGTGACCCTGCTCTGGCAGGGGGGTTAGACTGGATGATCTCTGGAGGTCCCTTCCAACCTCTAATGTGCTGTGGTCCTGTAACACAACCAGTTCAGCAGCCTCAGTTGTTCCAAGCATGAGGTTGATGTTCTTAATACCTGGGCAGGATGTTTGCTGTGGCAGGCTGGGCAGGGCGCCTGTGTGCCGCCTGCAGGGATGCAGCGCTGCTGGAGCAGCTCAGAGCTGGATTAGCTTCAAACCTCTAAAAATAGCCTGGGACCAAGCAACCCCCCCCCGCCATGGTTCCCCCCCCTCCCCCATGGTTTTCCCCCCTCCCCCATGGCTTTTCCCCCAGTGAATCATGTATTCTGGAGGGAGGGACATGAAAATGAATCTGTGCTGTCTTGCCAGTGCAGTCTGGCAGAGCCACCGTCAGGCAGGGTGCTCTGCACCCTTTGCATAGGTGAGCACAGCAAGGCAGCTGCTAAAGCTGATTAGAGCACAATGAAATACTACAACAAATTCTTCTGCTCCTAAATAATTGTGATGTTGTTTGTTTGTTTTTTTTTTTCCCCCCTCAGGCTTCTAAGATTGTCTTGCAGTCAGTTCTGTCCTATTTCATCACTTGGGTTGGTTATGAATACCTTGAATTCATCTTTTTTTCCCTGCAAGCCTTCTATTACTCTTCGCTTGTAATAAGTCTTGTTCTACACCTGGTCATTAGTGAGCTCAGGCATTGATAGGTGAAGTCCAGTAGGTTCTGGAGTGGAGCAGGCTCATTGGAGTCTGCCCTTACTGACATGTTAGTGGTTGAGGGAGCTGGGGGTGTTTAGTCTGGAGAAGAGGAGGCTGAGGGGAGACCTCATTGCTCTCTACAGCTCCCTGAAAGGAGGCTGGAGCCAGGTGGGGGTCATGCTCTTCTTCCCAGTGACATAGAGGAAATGGCCTCAAGGGAGGTTTAGGTTGGACATTAGAAGAAACATCTTCTCTAAAAGGATTGTCAAGCCCTGGAACAGATTTCCTGGGGTGCTGGTTGAATCCCCATCCCTGGAGGTGTTGGATGGAGGCAGAGCTATGGTGCTGAGGGCCATGGTTTAGCCCCATCCTTGGTAGAGTTAGAGAATGGTTGGACTGGGTGATCTGGAAGGTCTTTTCCAGCCAAACAGTTCCATGGTTCTGTGCAGCAGGAAGCCACTTTCTCTTTCTCCTTTTATTGCAAAATGTGAAGCAAGACTAACTTGGCTTTTCTGGGCACTATTACAGCTTCTCAGCAGTGCTTATCCTCTTGATGATGATCTGTGGAAATAAAAACTTGGGCTCTTTGTCAGCACTGTTGCACTGTCTGCTTTTGCCAGAAGAGCCATAACAGTGTCTTGAGTGGTTTGCATAGGTAGTCACTTTTCCTTATCTTAATGCTGTTTGCAGTTCCTTACTGGGTTATAGTATCATCTGTGAGTGTGATTAACTAGCAATTTACACTTTAGAGTTCTGGCTTTTACTTACCAAAGCTATAGAGAAATAAATGACAGACACCAGCTGAGAGTTAACTGTGCTGTCAGAAATAGAAATGTCCAGCTCTAGTCTGACTGCTGCTGTGTCCTGGCTTGAAGGGCTGGTTCTTGCTCAGGCTGGAAGAAGTGCAGATGACACCAAGCTGAGTGGTGCTGTCAATACAGCAGAGGGACAGGAGGGCACCCAGAGGGACCTGGACAGGCTGCAGAGGTGGTGCCCAGGTGAACCTCATGAGGTTCAACAAGAGCAAGTGCAGGCTTCTGAGCCTGGGCTGGAACAATCCTCACTGTCAATATAGTGTTGCCAGCAGATCCAGAGAGGTGATTCTACCACTCTGTTCTGCTCTGCTGAGACCTCACCTGCAGTACTCTGGAGCCCTCAGTATAGGAAGGACATGGACCTGATGGAGCAGGTCCGGAGGAGGCCACAAAAATGCTCAGGGGGTTGGAGTAACTCTGCTGTGAAGACAGACAGAGGGAGCTGGGGGTGTTCAGCCTGCAGAAGAGAAGGCTCTGGGGAGACCTAAAGCAGCCTGCCAGTACCTGAAAGGGGCTACAAGAAGGCTGCAGAGAGACTGTTTGCAAAGGGCTGCAGGGACAGGACCAGGGGCAATGGATTCAAACTAGAGCAGAGCAGATTGAGATTGGATGTGAGGAACAAGTTCTGCACCATGAGGGTGGTGGAACACTGGAACAGGTTGCCCAGGGAGGTGGTTGAGGCTCCTTCCCTGGAGATATTCAAGGTCAGACTTGACGAGGCCCTGGGCAGTCTGATCTAGTTGGGGATGTCCCTGCTGACTGCAGGGAGGACAGACTGGATGAGCCTTGGAGGCCCCTTCCAGCCTGGACCATTCTATGATTCTAAGTGGAATTGCTATCTAAGGCTGCTTTAGTAACTTGATGAATGGCAGAGGTGGTTAAGAGCAGGTAGACCACACTTACTGCAGCTAATCTGGGCACCATTAACCTGGATATTCCCAGCTCCATGTAGTCTATAATGTCCTGATCTGTGGAACTGCAGTTTGTAGCTGATCAGCAACTCCCCTGCCCAGCACTGGTGTGAAAGTACACATTGGCTGCACGTTTAAAAATAACCCAAATGTTACTGTGAGTGGGTTGGAAAGTCCCTGTTCTTTCTGTGCTGGTGAAGAACCTAATTACTGGAGAGCAGATCCTTTTCCAGCTGCTAGCAGTGAGCAGCTAGGAATATCAGAGCCTTGAAGGAATTGCTCCTAAACACACAGTTCCAGTTAATGGGGCTTGGAGTAGCTCATCACTTGTTGCAGCAAGTGCTGTTAGAAGACTCTGATGTCTGCTGGAAGCAATGGTTGCTGTAAATCACTGCAAAACCAATCCAGTTTTTAAGAAGGGTTACTGGAAGCTCTTTAAGAGAGAACTTCTTTAAGTGTGGCTCAGCAGTCTCTTGTGTGCAGCACCACATGAATTTGAGCTAAAGCACTTCCAGCACTTGCCTGTCCTCCCCTCTAGCACCAGGTTGGGCTGTCAGCACCAAGTGAATTTCTTCTCTGTGCTGTCAGGAGTGAGGGGAATGGAAGAGGAATTCTCTTCCCTCTTCACACAAAGGGATGGATGTGTTAAGCCAGCAATCTCATTTTCATGTTGAATTTAATCCAGTCAAACCTTCTGTTACAGTCAGAGTTTTTCTGGTGATTATTTTTTTTTCCTAAGGCCTTGTATTTCTGTCTGCCTTGTGCATTGTTCTCTGCTTCCAGTAAGGTTTCATTTTCTTTCTTGAGAGGTGTTGCAAACAGAGGTGGTTGCTACTATGTGTCTGAAGATGGAAAGCTTCACGACTGAAAGCAAAGTTTTAAAAGGTAGTGAAATGGTTAAAAAACATTTTGCAGAAGAGAAGGCTTTGGGGAGACCTTAGAGCTGCCTTTAAGTATCTGAAGGGGACCTACAGGAAGGCTGGGGAGGGACTGTTCAGAAGGGCCTGTGGGGATAGGATGAGAGGCAAGGGTTTGGAACTGGAACAGGGCAGATTAGATTGGACATCAGGAGGAAGTTCTGCTCAGTGAGAGTGGTGAGGCACTGGAACAGGCTGCCCAGGGGTGTGGTTGAAGCCCCATCCATGGAGACATTCAGGACCAGCCTTGCTGTGTCCCTGTGCAGCCTGCTCTAGTTGGAGGTGTCCCTGCTGCCTGCAGGGGGGTTGGACAAGCTGCCCTTGGAGGGTCCTTTCCAACCTGATGCAGTCAGTGAATCTGTGAATGTGTTTCAGCCCTGCTTGGTGGTTGAAATTAGTTGTATCTTTGAACAGCAGCATACAAGTGATGTATTATTGCTGAGAAGAAACTTGAACTGTTCTTCCATTCTCCTAAAGAGGACGTTTAACTGTAGTAAGTGGTGAAGTGTGGAGGTGCCTGAGCACAGGCATGCAGGGGGGTGGCTTTGTGACACATGGAGAGATGGACCATTGGTCTCCAGGAGAACACACACAATTGTAAACTAAAATACACAACCAGGCTTTTAAACCTTCTGTTGAGAGGCTTTATAAGGACCACTCAGTGCTGTGTCTGCTTTCAGGAGATGTTGATCAACTCATGGTGTTCCTCCTACAAGCTTTCAAAGCTTGAGTGGTGACTCTTTAAAAATAGATGGAGTTGTCTCCTTTGACTTTCAAAGCTTCAAGTTTAATTTAGAAGTCCATGTTTTTTAAAAGTCATGAAGAAATTTGTTCTCAAATGAAGCTGTTTACTAGTCTTCAGGTGAAGATCAGCAGATGTTCTTCACTCTTTCAGCTCCAAGCTTTGTTTTCCAAATAGCAATTTTTTTTTTCAGCTGCCTGTCAAGATAGAAGCGGCTGGATTCTGTAGGAAGAACATACTCCCTTATTGCTGTTCTCATCCCAGTTGCTCATTGCCTCTATTTACCAAACCCTTTATCTGACCTCTGAGAAAGATTGATGGGGCAATGTTAACAGGAGGAGCTTCTACCAGGTCAAGTGCCAGGGCCTGCACTTGGGGCACCACAACCCCAGCAACTGCGCAGGCTTGGCGCAGTGTGGCTGCCAAGCTGCTGGCACAAAGGACCTTGGGGGTGCTAATGGACAAGCAGCTGAAGAGGAGCCAGCAGTGTGCCCAGGTGGCCAAGAAAGCCAAAGGCATCCTGACTGGGATTAGAAATGCTGTGTCCAGCAGGAGCAGGGCAGGGATTGTCCCCTGGGACTCAGCTCTGGGGAGGCCACACCTGGAGTGCTGTGTCCAGTTCTGGGCACCTCAATGCAAGAGAGATATGGAGGTGCTGGAGCCAGGGCAGAGGAAGGCAAGGAAGCTGTGAAGGGCCTGGAGAATAAATCTTGTGAGGAGCTGGCGATGGTTAGTTTGGAGAAGAGAAGGCTGAGGGGAGACCTTATGGCTCTCTACAGATCCCTGATCGTTGAGAGGTTGGTGCTGGTCTCTTCTCACAGGTAATTAGTGACTGAACAAGAGGGAATGGCCTCAAGCTGCAGCAGGGTAGGTTTAGACTGGATATTAGGAAGCATTTTTCCCAGCAAGAGTGGTCAGGGATTGGAATGTGCTGCCCAGGGAGGTGGTGGAGTCCCCAAGCCTGGCTGTGTTTCAAGGTGGTTTGGATGTGGTGCTTGGGGCTATGGTTTAGGAGTGACCCTTGCAGAGTAGGGTTCTGGGTTGGACTTGGTGATCCTGAGGGTCTGTTCCAACCTGAATGTTTCTGTGATTCTGTGAAATGTGTCAGCAGAAGTGACATTGGTAACTGAAACCCTGACAGTGGCATGGGAAGCAACATCAGCTCCTAGTTGATACTGAACTGTTAGCTCCTGGCCTGTTGTAACTTCTCTGTGTTTTTGTACCAGTTACAACAAGAACTTGTAGTCTTTAAAATGCTTTGCTCAGTGACACCTTAAGGCCATTGCACTGTACCTTAAACAGAACACAAGAGACTTGTTCACTTCAGGCTCAGCTCTTCACCTACCCTTTTCTTGCTAAACTAGGGGAGATCTTTTTGGAGGCATCCCTAGGGTAATTGCATGGTTCATTGGTCAGTTGAAGTAAAGCAGCTGCAGACACCTCCAGGCTTGGCCCCACATTTGAAGCGGCTCTGTCCTCAGGAGGAGGATACATGTAAGAGGAGGGTATCTGAGTGAGGGCTTTTCATGTTAGACTGAATAAGTCTGGAGCAAAGGAGGCTGAGGGGAGACCTCTACAACTCCCTGGAAGGAGGTTGGAGCCATTAAGATGGGGTTCAGTTCTGGGCCCCTCACAGCAACAAAGACTCTGGAGTGAGTCCAGAGAAGAGCAATGAAGCTAGTGAAGGGTCTGGAGAACAGGGCTGGTGAGGAGCAGATGAAGGAACTGAGGTTGGTCAGCCTGGAGAAGACTGAGGGGAGACCTCATTGCTCTCTCCAGCTCCCTGAAAGGAGGCTGCAGCCAGGGGTTGGTCTCTGCTCCCTCGTAACAAGTGATAGGATGAGAGGAAATGGCCTCAAGTTGCACCAGGGCAGGTTTAGGTTGGATATTGGATGAAACTTCTTCCCTGAAAGGGTTCTCACAACCACTGGCACAGGCTGCCCAAGGAGGTGGTTGAATGCCCATCCCTGGAGGGGTTTCAGGGCACAGAGCTGTGGTGCTGAGGGCCATGGTTTAGCCCCAGCCTTGGTAGAGTTGGATTTGATCTTAAAGGGTTTTGTTCTTCCAACCAAAACAATGGGTTTGTGTTTTTAAATGACTGCTGAGCTGGTGGCAGAGTACTCTTCTGTGGACAATTTTTGCTGCTGCTGGCTTGTGTTCTTTGCGTGTTTAAGAAGAAGTTAGAGTTTGATGAACAAGAGTTGCTCCATGGATAACACAGAGTAGCTGTGAAGGAAGAGGAGTAGGAAGGGAACGTAAGTGCTGAGCTATTAACGGGGCTGTTAAGGAGCGTGTGAAAATGCCAGAGGTAGGTGGAAAATAGGTCTAACCATCATCACCAAGTTGTGAGACTTAATTTAACCATGGGCAAAACTGAAAGAGCAAATCCTAAACAATTACTTCCTGAGTCATCCCTCTGGGGGCAGCAGCCTGGTGGCAGTGACACATGGAGACGTTCCAACACTGCTCTGGGGAGTCGCTACCAGTTTCTATCAGAGAGGGAAATGGATGTTACAGAATTCCTGTAATAATTTGTGTAATTACTGGCATTTTGGGTAATTAATATAAGTGGCAGTCTGAAAATGCAGAGGGTAAAAATGAGATGCTTAATAACACACTGATAAGAGACGCTGTATATAGAGTCCTGCAGAACTCACCGGTGCGGTTTGGTAGGTGACGTCTGGAGCCTGAATGTGTAAGCACAGCCCAGACATGGGAGAACTTGGGATTTCTGGCTCTTTTTGGGTAATCTTCTTCCTTTACTCTCATTTGTTTACCTACCTAAGTGTCTTTGTTGTGAGGTCTTTATTTGAGCTCTCCTGAATTTATAGAATCATAGAATCACAGAATCATTCAGGTTGGAAAAGACGCCTGGAGTCATCAAGGCCATCCACAGACCTTACTCTGCAAGGGTCACCTCTAAACCAGAGCCCCAAGCACTACATCCAAACAACCTTTACATATCCAGGGCTGGGGACTCACCACCTCCTTGGGCAGCACATTCCAATCCCTGACCACTCTTGTTGTGAACATTTTTTCCTAATGTCCAGTCTAAACCTACCCAGTGGCAGCTTGAGGTCATTCCCTCTTGTTCATCGCCTGTGAGAAGAGACCAGCACCAACTTCTCCACAATCTCCTTGCAGGGAGCTGTAGATAGCCATGAGGTCTCCCCTCAGCCTTCTCTTCTCCAAACTAACCATCCTGAGCTCTTTCAGTTGCTCCTCACAAGATTTATTCTCCAGGCCCTTCACAGCTTCCTTGCCTTCCTCTGCCCTGGCTCCAGCACCTCCACATCTCTCTTGCATTGAGGTGCCCAAAACTGGACACAACACTTGAGGTGTGGCCTCACCAGAGCTGAATCCCTGCCCTGCTCCTGCTGGACACAGCATTTCTGACCCCAGTCAGGATGCCTTTGGCTTTCTTGGCCACCTGGGCACACTGCTGGCTCCTCTTCAGCTGCTTGTCCATTAGCACCCCCAAGGTCCCTTTGTGCCAGCAGCTTGGCAGCCACACTGTGCCAAGCCTGCGCAGCTGCTGGGGTTGTGGTGCCCCAAGTGCAGGCCCTGGCACTTGGCCTGGTTGCAGTTGGTTATTTGTTCTTGTTTAAACTGTGGTGAAAAACAATGTGGCAAATGAAACCCAGACCCAACAGAAGGACTTCAGAGCACTGTCAAATGAATTCAGGCGAGTTCCATTCCTGAGTGGTATCAGGATTTCTGCAGTGATTTAGCAAGTATCTATAAAATGTCACAACTGTAGCAAATATTTTAGGTGTTTATGATTGCAGCATCACACTCTCACTGCTGTCTGTATTAGTTAATCTGCTCCCTGAGCTTGGTGTTTCAATAATAGCCTGACTGAAAAATTCTTGAGTAGGGAATTAACAATGACACCAAGAATCACTGAAGCTGCTCTGTAGAAGTTGAGAGCCCCCAAATGAAATCATCTTGGTTCCAATTCACAGATAGGCACAGTCATAGAACCATAGAGTCATAGAATGGTCTGGGTTGGAAGGGATCTCCAAAGGTCATTTCCAGTCCAATGCCCTCTGCAGTCAGCAGGGACATCCCCAGCTAGATCAGTTTGCCCAGAGCCCTGTCCAGCCTCACCTTGAAGATCTCCAGGCATGGGGCCTCAACCACCTCCCTGGGCAACCTCTTCCAGTGTTCCACCACCCTCATGGTGCAGAACTTGTTCCTCACATCCAATCTCAATCTGCTCTGCTCTAGTTTGAAGCCATTGTCCCTGGTCATGTCCCTGCAGCCCTTTGCAAACAGTCTCTCTGCAGCCTTCTTGTAGCCCCTTCAGGTCCTGGCAGGCTGCTTTAGGTCTCCCCAGAGCCTTCTCTTTTCCAGGCTGAACACCCCCAGCTCCCTCAGCCTGTCCTCGTAGTAGACATGCTCCAACCCCCAATCCTTTTCGTGGCCCTCCTCTGGACCTGCTCCATCAGGAAGGAGGAATTGTTACCAGTAGGTAATGCCATGGTGTTCCCTGAGTGCTGAACAATTTGGAGGGGAAGGCTCAAACACATGGACTGGGAAATGAAGTCTTTGAGAGCTGCATATTATGATATTGATTAGCAGAACCATATTTTAGCCTTGAACTTGAGTCTCACTTGTAGCAGATAAAACCCAATTCCCTTGCACAAACGTGGGTAGCATTATTCCCCTGAACTGTGGGATTGTTTCTGCAGGAATCTAGGATTTCCCCTCCTATCCCAAGGTAACAAAGTCCTACAGTGCTTCGGTGAGCAAAGCCTTCTAGATTGCCAGAAAGTGAAAGTATTTCACACAAAATTGCCTTCTTCAAAGAATCCAGGAGTGTTCCTAACTTCCCCCTTGAGACTTATTTAATTACGGTGATGAAGTGGGATGGAGGGAAGTGCAGCAGATTGTCTAAGAGAGCTGCATGTCCACAGTAGATCAGGGAATCTGTTTTGTTCTGTGCCTTCCCTGAGTTGCTGGAGCATGTGCAGAGAAGGGCAACAAAGCTGGGGAAGGGTCTGGAGAAACAGGGCTGGGGAGGAGCAGCTGAGGGAGCTGGGGGGGTTCAGTCTGGAGAAGAGGAGACTGAGGGGAGACCTCATTGCTCTCTGCAAGTTCCTGGAAGGAGGTTGGAGTGAGGTGGAATTGGTCTCTTTTCCCTAGTGTCAGGCAATAGAATGAGAGGAAATGTCTCCAAGTTGCACCAGGGGAGGTTCAGGTTGGAGATTAGGAACAATTTCTTTGCTGCAAAGAGTGGTCAGGGATTGGAAGAGGCTGCCCAGGGAGGTGGTAGAGTCCCCATCCCTGGAGGTGCTCAAGAAACCTGTGGCCGTGGCACCTGGGGACATGGTTTAGTGGCCACGGTGGTGTTGGGTTGATGGTTGGACTGGATGATCTTGGACTTCATGATAACAATTCTGTGATTCCCCAGTTTGCAGCTGGTCCTTTTCCCTGATGCCTTCAGTGATTTGTGGCCTTACTGGCACTATGCCATGCTGGTAGGGAGATGATTTCCCTTGCTCAGTGGGTGCTTTTGGAGTGTTTGTTTAGATTCAATGTTGAGTTGACCAGCATCTTACCAACAGAACTGCTATCATACATATTTTCTGTACTCTTAAGTAGACAAGAGATTAAAGTCTTGAACTCTTATTTTCTAGGCTTTCAGGGAGTGTTGTGCTTTATAGGGAACAGCAAAATCCCTCTCTTTATCACCTAAGTATGGCCCAAGGTCTGAACACAAGCAGCTGAGTATTTGGTGGTGTGAGTCACTCATTAAATTGTCCTAAACCACATCTAGAACAGGCTGTAGAGGCTGTAACTTTAGGTTTTCATATCAGGAAAATGGGACTGATAGGACTTTTTGTAGCTTGCTGTGGTCCTTAAGGGCTTTACCTAATGCTCTTTGTGGCTAGAAGTAAAGGATGTGATCTGAGGTTTTAGAACTTAAAGCAGAGTTTTGGCTCTGTAAGGGGCTTCACTGATGCTTTGTGGCTAGCTAAATCTCTATTTAACTATGAGTCTCCCCTGGGGAGACACCAGAGTGTTGTTAATGATTGTGCTGAGAACCCTGGGGATGCTGAGCCTGGAGAAGAGAAGGTTGAGAGGGGATCTTCTCAGTGCTCAGCAAGAGTTAAATGGTCAGGGGCAAGAAGGAGGGGCCAGCCTCTTTTCAGAGGTGCCCTGAAGGGACAAAGGGAGAATCGATACAAACTGGAATACAGGAAATTCCATCTCAATCTGAGGAGAAATTTCTTTACTGCGAGGGTGCTGGAGCCCTGGAGCAGCCTGCCCAGAGAGGTTGTGGAGTGTCCTTCTCTGGAGACTTTCAAAACCCACCTGGATGTGTTCCTGTGTGACCTGCACTGGGAGTGGGGTCGGACTCAGTTATCTCCTGAGGTCACTTCCACCCCCTGCCATTCTATGGTTCTGTGGTTTTGTTGTTGTTGTTAATTCTAACTAAAAACATGCCCTGGGTGTTGCAGAACCATCGAGACTTTCATGTATAAAATAACTGTTGGAATAATGATGAAAAGAAGGGGAGAGAAAAAGGTCTTGGTGTAAGAGATGAAGAGACTGGACACTTGTCTGAGACTGGGTTTTTTTGTGGGTTTTTTTTTCCCCTTTTCCCAGCTCTTCAGAGGCTGTGGCATTGGTCTGTCACTGTTGGGCAAATACCTCTCTTTCAATGCAGCATTTGTATGCTACATAATTAGGTTCTGAGCAATCTTAGTGCTGATTGTCTTGTAGAATCACAGAAACATTCAGGTTGGAAAAGACCCTCAGGATCAAGGCCAACCCAGAACCCTACTCTGCAAGGCTCACCTCTAAACCATAGCCCCAAGCACTACATCCAAACCACCTTGAAACACAGCCAGGCCTGGGGACTCCACCACCTCCCTGGGCAGCACATTCCAATCCCTGACCATTCTTGCTGGGAAAAATGTTTCCTAATGTCCAGTCTAAACCTACCCAGCTGCAGCTTGAGGCCATTCCCTCTTGTTCTATCACTAATGACCTGTGAGAAGAGACCAGCACCAACCTCTGCACAACCTCCTTTCAGGGAGCTGTAGACAGCCATGAGGTCTCCCCTCAGCCTCCTCTTTCTCACACTAACCATCCCCAGCTCCTTCAGTTGCTCCTCACAAGATTTATTCTCCAGGCCCTTCACAGCTTCCTTGCCTTCCTCTGCCCTGGCTCCAGCACCTCCACATCTCTCTGGGACTGAGGTGCCCAAAACTGGACACAGCACTCCAGGTGTGGCCTCCCCAGAGCTGAGTCCCAGGGGACAATCCCTGCCCTGCTCCTGCTGGACACAGCATTTCTGATCCCAGCCAGGATGCCTTTGGCTCTCTTGGCCACCTGGGCACACTGCTTGGTCGTATTCAGTTGCTTGAATTAAGCTTGAATAGAACTTGAATTAAGCTTAGTCAACCTGCTGATAATTCTTGTCACTTGGAGACACCAGGGTGGTATTATCTAGGAGATAAACAGACTTCCTGGCCCCATGTCTGAAATCTGTCATGTTCCACGTTGGGCAGAAAGGTTTTCCTCATCTCTCTGTCAGTCTTTAGTGTGAGGTGCTTTTGATCCACGTGCAGTGTTCTCCAAAAATAATTTCCTAAGTGGAACAGATTTCCATTAAGTCATTCCTGAAATACATTTCTCATGAGTTCTTGCTGGGAGGAGGTGGCACATTTGGAACAGATAGATGTTGATCCAATATTCTTGCACCTGGAATCATCTGGGTGGCAAAAGACCCTTCAGATCAGTTGTTGCATGTCTGTCTTGGATGGAACAACTTATGAGCACACGTGCTTGGATGGCTAACTACACCTCAACAAGGCCCTTCAGTGTCACTCCTGATGTGGCAGGAGAAGAGTTTAGGTTATTCTTGATGTTAAGTTATCTCATTGCCTTTACAAGTTGTGGTCATTCAGAGGGTTGTGTGCTGGCAAAGGGTATAGTGATTGTTCTTCTTCAACAGATCAGAGACCCTTCTCTTTAGAAACACCCATGGAGTTCTTCTGCCCTGATTGATTTTTCTCACAGGGATGCTTTTTTCCCCAGAGTTGAAGGGTTGGTGAAAGTATGGTTCATGGATTTTGAAAATTAAATTCAGGAAGGATGGAGAGAGACTGTTTGCAAAGGCCTGTAGTGACAGCACCAGGGGCAATGGCTTCAAACTAGAGCAGACCAGATTGAGATTGGATGTGAGGAACAAGTTCTGCACCATGAGGGTGGTGGAACACTGGAACAGGTTGCCCAGGGAGGTGGATGGGGTGCCATCCCTGGAGATCTTCAAGGTGAGGCTGGACAGGGCTCTGGGCAAACTGATCTAGTTGGGGATGTCCCTGCTGAGTGCAGAGGGGTTGGACTGGATGAGCTTTGGAGGTCCCTTCCAACCCAGACCATTCTATGATTCTATGCTTCCATGATTGTATGGTTCTATGGTTCTGTGATTCCTTGGTTCTGTGATTCCTTGGTTTTGTGGTTCTATGATCCCATGATTCTGTGATTCTATTCATTATCTGCTAGAAATTAATGTCCTGGTCATTTAAAATAATATCTCATTGGCAAGTTCCTTCCCTGGATGGGTGGATGTTGTCCCATGCAGAACTTGCTGCCCACCAGCACTCCAAGGTCTTTCTGATAGCTTCAGGCTGGGTTCTGCCTTCCTGCACCATCAGATGTTGTTGCCTGGTGCTGATGAATCCCTGCTGTGGTGACTCAGGTGTGGGCATTGCTGCTATTTATAGCTGCTCTGGTTTCATCCAGCACACAGCCAGGGACTCCAGCCTGCCTGCTTCTCTTGTGATCGATCTTGCTACTCATTAGCTTTGCCATCTCATTCTCTGCCTCTTGAGAGTGCCTGCCAGCGGTGGGGATCCATCTGGATTGGGCACCTGCTCCTGCTTTCCTTTCCAGTGCTGCTACCTAAAGGCTCAGCAACTCAGTGGCTCTGCAGGACTGCCCACAAATACTTAGCTTCAGGTGTTGAAAAGCTGTTCAGACAGGGGAAAAAAAAATTGGTTCAATTTGACAGCTTTGCAGAAGAAAACTGCTGTCTTTTTGCTTCCACTTTTGGGATTATTTCTGATGGATGCTGGAGCAGAGCTATTGGATTTTGTGTAACCAAGTACAGCATCATAAACCATATGGACTCTTGTGAGGCTTAGGAACAGAATCTCTTCAGCAAGTAACTGAGCTAATCTCTTGTGGGGTGCTGCTTTTGCATCTCATTGACAGTACACCAGGCAGTGGCCTGGTTGAGGAGGAAAACAAATCCAGCTTCCCAGTTTCTTCCTTGCCTGAAGTGAATTCATAATGCTGCTCAGCAGGAGAGCTTCCACAGAAGGCTCTGTGCAAAGAGCCAGGCAGAGCAAGGTGACCTCTTTGAATAGGTGATGTTCTCCCAGAGCCAGCATCCTTGCCCCTCTGGGGCTGGGTAGGCTTTGATGCTCTTGCATCCAGTTCAGACCTGTCTTTAGCTGCTAAATGGGAAATCACAGAGCATTAGAGTTTGGAAGGGACCTCCAGAGGTCATCCAGTCCAACCCTTCTGCCAAAGTAGTATCACCCAGGGGAGTCTGCACAGGAATGCATCCGGGTGGGTTTGGAAAGCCTCCAGAGAAGGAGACTCCACAACCCCCCTGGGCAGCCTGCTCCAGGGCTCTGTCACCCTCACTGTAAAGAAGTTGCTCTCATGTTGAGGTGAAATCTTCTATGTTCCAGTTTGTATCCATTGTTGCTTGACTTATCACTGTGCACCACCCAAAAGAGCCTGGCCCCCTCCCCTTGACCCCCACCCCTCAGCTATTGATAGACATTGATCAGATCCCTCTCAGCCTTCTCTTCTCCAGACTAAACAGCCCCAGGGCTCTCAGTCTCTCTTCACAGGGGAGATGCTCAAGTCCCCTAAGGATCCTCATGGCTCTCCCTTGGACTCTCTCCAGCAGGTCTGTCTCTCTTGAACTGGGGAGTCCAGAACTGGACACAGGATTGCAGCTGTGGTCTCAGCAGGGCAGAGTAGAGGGGGAGAAGAACCTCCCTAGCCCCATTGGAGATATTTCATTTTCCTTGCTGCACCCCAGGATCTCATTGGCTCTCTTGGTCACAAGGGCACATTGCTCTCCCATGCAGAACTTGCTGCCCACCAGCACTCCAAGGTTTTTCTCCATGGACCTTCAGGGAGAAATATATATTCTCCATATAATCTCCATGAAGGTTATATTTATTTAGGTCTTCCTCCTGAAGAGATGTTATGCAGTCAGCATACAGCCTGGGCATCTCCTGGAGAAATGCTTAGCCTTTCCTTCTTGCCCTGTGAGTATATTAAAGCTCGGTAGAAAGCGTGTGAGTTCTTTGGTGTGTTTATGAGTGCTGTGCAAAGGTAGGAGGTGTGATTGTTTGTGTTTCACAGAAAATATGTTGTAGAAATGATGTTCAGCAACAGCCCAATCAGACTGCACAACTGGGAGGCAAATCAGAGTGTACCTTGAGTTTTGTTTATTTAATCTGGAAGGAGGTAGACTGGAGATGAGGAAGAAATTCTTTCCACTGAGAGTGGTGAGACACTGGGACAGGTTGCCCAGAGAGGCTGTGGATTCCCCCTGCCTGGAGGTGTTTAAGGCCCGGTTGGATGAGGCCTTGAGCAACCTGGGCTGGTGTGAGGTGTCCCTGCCCATGGCAGGGAGTTGGATTTAGATGATTTTTAAGCTCCTTTCCAACCCAAACCAGTCTGTGAGTCTATGATTCTACTCTTAATCAAAGAATGGCTTGGGTTAGAAGGGGCACTCGAAGGCACTGGGGTTGGAAGGGGCACTCGAAGGCACTGGGGTTGGAAGGGGCACTCGAAGGCACTGGGGTTGGAAGGGACACTCGAAGGCACTGGGGTTGGAAGGGGCACTCGAAGGCACTGGGGTTGGAAGGGACACTCGAAGGCACTGGGGTTGGAAGGGGCACTCGAAGGCACTGGGGTTGGAAGGGACACTCGAAGGCACTGGGGTTGGAAGGGGCACTCGAAGGCACTGGGTTGGAAGGGACACTCGAAGGCACTGGGGTTGGAAGGGGCACTCGAAGGCACTGGGGTTGGAAGGGGCACTCGAAGGCACTGGGGTTGGAAGGGGCACTCGAAGGCACTGGGGTTGGAAGGGGCACTCGAAGGCACTGGGTTGGAAGGGGCACTCGAAGGCACTGGGGTTGGAAGGGGCACTCGAAGGCACTGGGGTTGGAAGGGGCACTCGAAGGCACTGGGGTTGGAAGGGGCACTCGAAGGCACTGGGGTTGGAAGGGGCACTCGAAGGCACTGGGGTTGGAAGGGGCACTCGAAGGCACTGGGTTGGAAGGGGCACTCGAAGGCACTGGGGTTGGAAGGGACACTCGAAGGCACTGGGGTTGGAAGGGGCACTCGAAGGCACTGGGGTTGGAAGGGGCACTCGAAGGCACTGGGGTTGGAAGGGGCACTCGAAGGCACTGGGGTTGGAAGGGGCACTCGAAGGCAATCCATTCAAGCCTCCAGCAGTGAGCAGAGACATCTTTGTTGAAGATGTTGGCATCTCAGAGCCCTGTCCAACCTGACCTGCAATGCTTCCAGGGATGGGGCATCTCCCACCTCTCTGGGCAACCTTGGCCAGGGTCTCACCACCCTCAGTGTCAAACATCTCCTCCTTCTCTGCAGTCTGAATCTCCCTCTTAGTTCAGACCATCACCCTTTGTCCTGTCACATCAGGCCCTCCTCCAAAGTCTGTCCCCAGCTCTCTGCCTCAGCCCCTTGAAGGACTGAAAGGCTGCGGTAGTAGTAAGCACTAATGATGCAGATAAGCCACACAAGGCTTGTTTACTGCCAGATTGTGCTAAATCTGCTTGATAGAAAGCTAATCTCTGTTTAATGGATCAGAATGATTAATACCTGATCAGAGGAGAAGCACTGCTGTTGTCATCCCAGACGCTGGAAAAACAGAATGAGGGAAGCCTTGCTGGGGTCAGTGGTTAGCCTGAGCCTGTGCTTTCCATGTAATGATCATTTACTCTGAGAGTAATTAATGAACTGTTTAAGTTATGGAGGGCATTCATATTCCTGACACAGGCACATGGATGAGTTGAATCGAGTGGATGTGCTGTCTGTGGATAAGTCAGGCTTCACTTTTGTGCTCTCAGTTGGTACTTAGGCCTCTAGAGGTGTTTGTTTAGAAGCAGATGATTTCCATACTCATTTAATAATGCCCATTTCAAGAGTGAGAAGTGGTGTTTGTCTGCAGATTGCACTTAGCAGCTTCCCCTGCCACTGCACAAGTGGTGTTCCCCAGGGCTCAGTGCTGGGGCTGCTTCTGCTTGACGTCTTTATTGCTGATCTGGGTGAAGGAATCAAGTGCACCCTCAGTGTGTTTGCAGGTGACACCAAGTCAGCTGCCTGTGTCCATCTGCAGGACAGAAAGGCTCTGCAGAGAGCTCTGGATGAGCTGGATCAGAGGATGTTAGGGGTTGGCAGGGACCTCTGGAGATCTTTGAGTCCGACCCCCCTGCCAGAGCAGTACTGTAGAATCTAGCACAGGTCACACAGGAACACATGCAGATGGGTCTTGAAAACCTCCAGAGAAGGAGACTCCACAGCCCCTCTGGACAGCCTCTTCCAGTGCTCTGGAACCCTTACAGTCAAGCAGCTCTTCCTCATGTTGAGGTGGAACCTCCTGTGCTGTAGTTTCCATCCATTGCCCCTTGTTCTATCACAGGGTGCAACTGAGCAGAGCCTGTTCCCTCCCTCTTGATCCCCCAGCCCTCAGACATTTAGAAACATTTATTAAATCCCTTCTCAGTCTTCTCCAGTCTAGACAGCCCCAGGGCTCTCAGCCTCTCCTCATAGGGCACATGGATTCATGGGCTGAGGCCAGTGGCATGAGATTCAATGAGGTCAGGTGTTGAATGCTGTCCTTGGGCCACAACAACCCCATGCAATGCTACAGACCCGGGGTAGAGTGTCTGGAGAGCTGCTCAGCAGAAAGAGACCTGGGGGTGCTGGTCAAAAGCCAGCTGAAGATGGGCCAGAAACGTACTCAGGTGGCCAAGAAGTCCAACAGGATCCTGGCCTGGGTCAGCAATGGTGTGGCCAGCAGGCCTAGGGATGTGATTGTCCTTCTGTACTCAGCTCTGGTGAGGACAGACCTTGAGTACTGAGTTCAGTTTTGGGCCACTCACTACAAGAGGAATGTTGAGGTGCTGGAGAGTGTCCAGAGAAGAGCAAGGAAGCTGGTGAAGGGCCTGGAACACAGGTCTTATGAGGAGTGGCTGAGGGAAATGGGGTTTAATATCCAGAAAAGGAGGCTGAGAGGAGACCTCATCACCCTCTACAACTTCCTGAGTTGGAGGTTGGAGCCAGGTGGGGGTTGGTCTCTTTTCAAATGCAAGAAGTGATAGGACAAGAGGCCTCAAGTTGTACCTCAAGGGAGGTTCAGGTTGGATATCAGGAAAGCATTTTTCACAAAAGGGGTTCTCAGGCATTGAAACCAGCTGCATGGGGAAGTGATTGAGCCACCAACCCTGCAGGTATTCAGAAGCTGTGTGGATGTGGTGCTGAGGGCCATGGTTTAGTGGCAGTGCCTTAGTAGTGGTGGGATTGTGAGCTCTAGGTGAGAGGTTGGACTGGATGAACTCAAAGGTCCCTTCCAACCTCCACAGTTCTGTGATTTGAGGCACACAAATGCTGTCTTTGCATCAAATATATTAAAGAACATAGGGAGGGAGAGGGAAAAAGGTAGCCAGAGGCTGTGCATGTGATGCTGAGGTATACCTTGGGAAAAGGTAATGACTTGCAGCTTGTTTAGATGTTGTTGTCCTGTGCAGATCCTCTGCTGGTTGGGCTCTTGATCACCTTTCTCTGTACTCACCATCAAAAGTTTCCCCCTTTCCCTGGCACAGAAAACTTGGTTTGTAGTTCTCTGCCACTGGAGAAACAGGGGAAAAAAAAAAAAAAAGATAAAACTGAATTATCTCCAGAAAAGAAACAACCAACAACAAACCCCTAAAATCCCTTTTGGCATTTGAAATGAAAATTGTTTAAACTTGGAGCATCAATCTCAAGTGGTGTTTTACTTGAAGTGTTCTCTGCCCTGATAAATAATTTCTGTGGTACTTCTTTATTGCTGGGTTGGAGTTGTGATTTTGAGATGAAACAAAGCAGCCAAGTGCTCTGCTCTGGAAGCTGAGAGAACATCACTCAGCATCACAGCACAACTCCTCTAAGTGCTGAAGTAGCCACCAGCCTTGACTTGCTCTGAGTCTGGGCCGCTGGAGATGTTGGGTGAGTGATGGAGGCAGGACACACAGATTACAGGTGAAAAATGAGATGCAGAGATCCTACTGCCTTGGAAGTAATGATGCTGTGTGCAGTGTATTGGTAAGAAGTGAATCACAGATTCAAAGACTCTGTCAGGCTGGAGGGGACCCTCAAAGGGCAGCTTGTCCAACCCCCCTGCAGGCAGCAGGGACACCTCCAACTAGAGCAGGTTGTACAGGGACACAGAAAATTTGATCTTGAATGTCTCCAGGGACAGAGCCTCAACCACATCCCTGGGCAACTTGTTCCAGTATTTCTCCACTCTCACTGTGCAGAACTTCCTCCTGATGTCCAACCTAAATCTGCCCTGCTCCAGTTTCAAACCATTGCCTCTCATCCTATCACTACAGCACAGGAGGTTCCACCTCAACATGAGGAGGAACTTCTTGACTGTGAAGGTCCCAGAGCCCTGGAGCAGGCTGCCCAGAGAGGTTGTGGAGTCTCCTTCTCTGCAGCCTTTGCAGCCCTGTCTGGATGTGTTCCTGTGTGACCTGTGCTGTGCTATGGTCCTGCTCTGGCAGAGGGGTTGGTCTGGAAAATCAGAATTCTGAGGTCCCTTCCAACCCTTCACATCCTGTGCTCCTGTGATCTTGCTTCTTATTTGGAGAGGAAGCAGTGCTTCCATGTGTTGATTTTATGTGAGCCTGGGAATGCTTCCTGTTTGCATTGAGTAGCTTGACTGAGCTCCAGGGTCAGTAAAAATGATGGTCCTGGTCTGTGCTTTGAAGTGACACAGGTCTGAGGCTGGCAGACTGTGCTGGGCTGGGCAGAGCTCATTCTTAGCTATCTTTGGTTCCTCTGATCACATATGAAGGTTTTCTCTTGTGGTTTGCTACTCATACTAAGACTTGACTTGAAGCTGACCTCTGTTGTGGGTGTGAAGGAAGCTATTGCAGCTTTACCTTTCACCAGGTGCTTTTGGCTGGTGAAACAGACAAGGCCAGGGCAGCGCCATGTGCCTACCACTTAACCTCCCAGGTCAAATGGAACAGGTCTGGAGTATTTTGCATTCAGAGAGTGCTCCTTCAGTTTAGTGCTACCCAGAAGATGATGTGCATGGCTCTTTTACACTGTTTGGGAACTTGTGGTTGCCCCTTCCCTGGGAGTGTTCAAGGCCATGTTGGATAGGGCCTTGAGCAACCTGGGCTGGTGGAAGGTGTCCCTGCCCATCTAGTTTCAACCCCCTGCCATGGGCAGGGACACCTCCCATGAGCCCAGGTTGTTCAAAGCTTTATTGAGCCTGGTCTTGAACACCTCCAGGGAGGGGGCATCCACAACTTCTCTGAACAACTCATTCCTGTGTCTCACCACCCTCACAGCAAAGAAACATTCTTTGTAATGTAAGTCTAAAAACCACCAAAGCAAGGACATTTTGTGTGCAGCCTGTCAAACACCACCCCCACCCCCCCAAATCAGTTGATTTTCCGTGCTGAATAACTTAGAGAGTGGAACTGGAAACTGTGGCTGTGGTGTTTCAGGCTGTGACTCATCTTGGGGAATGCTAAGCCCTGGAATAAATCCTGCTGCAAGAAATGGTTCTCATTAGCTGCCTCTGTGCCGGAATTCCTCCGGTCTTTGCTTGTAGGTAAATTTCCTTTGCTGATGGGAGAAAAATGTGTAGGATCTGATTCAGTGAGATGTTTCAGCAGCTGTCATCAGCTTCAATCATGTAGACACAGAGCTGGAAGGGATGCTGTGCTGCAGCTCAGCTCCACACAGTGGCCCAGGGGGGTAAATCACTCTTCAAACAAGGGAGGATTTTAGGGGTGAGTGAAGCTGTGCTGGAGCATCCAAAGCATGGGTAGGGCAGAACTGCTGTGGGCACTGAGTTCTGCTTTTCTTCTCTGCAGGTTTGCAAAGTCAGGCTTCAGTTCTTTCACAGATTTGAAAGGACCCTTGAAGGTCATCCTGTCCAACCCCCCTGCAGGCAGCAGGGACACCTCCAACTAGAGCAGGCTGCACAGGGACACAGCAAGGCTGATCTTGAGTGTCTCCAGGGATGGGGCCTCAGCTACCTCTCTGAGCAACCTGTTCCAGTGCCTCACCACTCTCACTGTGCAGAACTTCCTCCTGATGTCCAACCTAAATCTCCCCTGCTCCAGTTTCAAACTATTTCCCCTCATCCTATCCCCACAGGCCCTTCTAAACAGTCCCTCCCCAGCCTTCCTGTAGGTCCCCTTCAGATACTTAAAGGCTGCTCTAAGATCTCCCTGGAGCCTTCTCTTCTCCAGGCTGAACAGCCTCCATTCTTTCAGCCTGTCTTTGTAGCAGAGGTTCTCCAGCCCTCTGATCATCTTTGTGGCCTTCTCTGGACCCACTCCAGCAGGTCCATGTCCTTCTTGTGTTGGGGTCCATAGAGCTGAACAGAGTGCTCCAGATGAGGTCTCACCAGAGCAAAGTGGCAGAAGCACCTCTCTTGATCTGCTGGCTATACAGGATAGAAGTTCCCTTGAGGTTACTATGAAACAGAAATATTTGTGAATATTGCTAAGACTTACTGAGAGAAACTGATGAAGTTCTGGCAGTGCTGGCACTTAAATTATTGCTTCAACTTTGTGTCCCATTTTTCATCCCACAGAGTTAACCAGGGGGCTGGGTAAACCATGTCTGTGTGTATGGGGAGCCAGTTTCTGATGTTTAGAAGGAAAGGGAGACCATTTGTAAGAAATTCCCTTCAATTGCACCTCTATTCAATCCTTCTCTAACTTGAAATGAAGCATGACAAACACACAACAGATACCCATCTGTGATTCTAGGTGATCCTGATGGCAGTTGACATCCCTGTATGGAGCAGCAGCACTGACTCCTCTAATGGCTCCAGTACCTACTATGATCTGTAGCAGTGGGACCCAGCATCACTCTTCCAAATATCTAAGATAATTGATGTTTTTTCCCCCCCCTTCTTCTTCTGTGCTCTTGGCTGATCATGAGGGTAAACTTCTTTGGTGTGAGGGTGACAGAGCCCTGGAGCAGGCTGCCCAGAGAGGCTGTGGAGTCTCCTTCTCTGGAGAGATTCCAACTCCCCCACCCCCACCCCCGTAGCAGGGGGTTGGACTGGATGATCACCAGAGGTCCTTTCCAACCCCACCATGCTGGAATTCTGGGATTCCAACAGTTGTCAGTGATGTGAGCCATTCATTTGTAACTTGCTCACCAGTTGCTGCATAGAAAATCTACAACCTGGTCCTGGCTGTTAGCAACCAGCTGAAGAAATGCTGGCCCTTGTTCTCACCATTGCTTCAACAGAAATGTTCTTGGTATTGGATATTAGAAGAAACTTCTTCCCTGAAAGGGTTCTCAAACACTGAAACAGGCTTCTCAGGGAGGTGCTTGCATTCCCGTCCCTGGAAGTGTTTAAAAGCCATGTGGATGTGGTGCTGAGTGCCATGGCTTAGCCCCAGCCTTGGTAAGATTAGAGAGTGGTTGGACTGGATGATCAAAAAGGTCTTTTCCAATCAAAACCATTCTGTAATTGTTCTCTCTCTCCACCCACACACTAACATAGCTCTTCTGCTCTGTGTGGCTGAAGCACACCTGGACGTGCTTCATCAGATTAAAACACAAGCCCTGTGAGGAGAGGCTGAGGGAGCTGGGGGTGTTCAGCCTGGAGAAGAGGAGGCTCAGGGCAGACCTCATTGCTCTCTACAACTACCTGAGGGGAAGCTGTAGCCAGGTGGGGGTTGGGCTCTACTCCCAGGCAACAGTGACAGAAGGAGAAGACACAGTCTCAAGCTGCACTAGGGGAGGTTTAGGTTGACGTTAGGAAGAAATTCTTCACAGGAGAGATTGGCCATTGGGATGTGCTGCCCAGGGAGGTGGTGGAGTCACCATCCCTAAAATGAGACTGGATGAGGCACTCAGTGCCATGGTTTAGTTGATTAGATGGTGCTGGGTGATAGGTTGGACTTGATGATCTCAGAGGCCTTTTCCAACCTGGTTAATTCTGTGATGCTGTGAAAACACAAACAGAAGCTGAGCACATGCAGTGTGCTGGTCTTCATAGCTTCCAAAGCAGCTCCTGCTGCAGGTGAGGCTCTAGGGTGAGGAAGGACACATGCTGGGGGTGGAGGTGGTCCCTTGGCTGAGGGACTGGCCTTGCAGGGTGCTTTGCCAGCTTGCATTGTTGATAAGCAAAGGCTTCTCCCAGAAGATACCAGTGCTCCATGCTAGCAACTGTCACAGACTGATTCTGTTCCTGCTGAGGCAGGAATGCTTCTGGCAGCTTGAGAAGGCAGCTGAGGAGGAAAGCTGTCAGGGGCTGATGGCTGCACTTTTGGGGGAAGCATAATGACAGGAGCACAGAGGAGGAGAAGCATGCTGGGAAATTTCTTAATGCCTCCTTCAGCAGGGGAATTGGTACTAAATGCTTGCTGGCAAGGGCTGTGGCTGCCTGCCTTGGCAGGCCTGCTCATCTGGAGCCTTCTTGTCAGGCTCACATCTTAGTGGCTTCCACTGACTTCCTTAAAGTTCTTAATATGGAAAAATGAAGCACACTGCAGTAGTCAAAGCACAAGAAGGAGTTAAGTGTCTTAGGTGTTCCTAAGTGTCTTAATATTTTGGGCAGTAGTTATTAAGTGAAATACTTGGAGGGTTCCTGTTCCTGGAAGAAGGAGCCTCTTTCTTTTAAAGATCTCCCTTTCAGCAGCTCAGTTGCAGCCTCCTGTGCTGTGTTTGGGTTTTTATTTTGATGCTTTTGGGGAAGGGCAATGAAACTGGTGAAGGGTCTGGAGAACAGATCTGCTAAGGAGCAGCTGAGGAACCTGGGGTTGTTTAGTTTGGAGAAAAGGAGTCCAAGAGGAGACCTCATTGCTCTCTATAGCTCCCTGAAAGGAGGTTGGAACCAGGTGGGGGTTGGTCTCTTTCTCTCTAGTGTCAGGTGATAGAACGAGAGGAAATGACCTGAAATTGTGCCAGGGAAGGTTTAGGCTGGAGGTTAGGAACAATTTCTTTGCTGCAAGAGTGGTCAGGGATTGGAAGAGGCTGCCCAGGGAGGTGGTGGAGTCCCCATCCCTGGAGGTGTTCAAGAAACCTGTGGCCATGGCACTTGGGGGCAGAATTTAGTGGCCATGGTGGTGTTGGGCTTATTGTTGGGCTGGATGATCTTGGAGGTCTTTTCCAACCAAGACAATTCTATGAATTTAATGTTTGTTTTCTATCATTATTTTTTTTCCTGTGAGGAAAAGCTTGCTTAGGATTTAGCATCTTGAGCAGCTCACCTTCCCATTGGAGATGGATTCACCCTTAGATCACAGAATCAACCAGGTTGGAAAAGACCTCAGAGATCAGCAAGTCCAACCCATCAGCAGATAATCCTGGGCAGAGTAAAAGCGACTCTGTAACTCAGTCAGGAACAACCTGTGGCATGCAGCATGCTGCTGAGCATCATTTCTTTGCCTTTAATACTCAATTTGAGATTTTAGAAACAAGATCCAAAACAATTTAATATAATCTTTGGAATTTGTTTTTTATCTTTTTCTGACCACAAGCCTGTAAGCAGAAGAGAGCTAGGGCTCTTTTGAAATCCTAAATCTGTGTGAACCGATGAGTGTTGCAGGTTTTTTAAGCTATAGAGGAGCACAGACTAAGATGTGGAGAAATGTGAGCCACTGGAAAAGGGTCAAGAAGCTGAAGATTGATCTGGCACTGAGGGGGCTCATAGTTTTCCAAGGAAAGCTGCTGCAAATAGAAGATGTTTCCTCTATGCTCTGGAAAGAATTAGGTTTAGGCTGAAGCAGAGACTTGAAACAGCTCTTGGAGTAGAGTGTTTAAGGAATGAGTTGGAACAATCTTGGAATAGAAGGTTTAAGGAACGGAGCTGAAGCAGCTCTTGGAGTAGAGTGTTTAAGGAATGAGTTGGAACAGTCTTGGAATAGAAGGTTTAAGGAACGGAGCTGAAGCAGCTCTTGGAGTAGAGTGTTTAAGGAATGAGTTGGAACAGTCTTGGAATAGAAGGTTTAAGGAACGGAGCTGAAGCAGCTCTTGGAGTAGAGTGTTTAAGGAATGAGTTGGAACAGTCTTGGAATAGAAGGTTTAAGGAACGGAGCTGAAGCAGCTCTTGGAGTAGAGTGTTTAAGGAATGAGTTGGAACAGTCTTGGAATAGAAGGTTTAAGGAACGGAGCTGAAGCAGCTCTTGGAGTAGAGTGTTTAAGGAATGAGTTGGAACAGTCTTGGAATAGAAGGTTTAAGGAACGGAGCTGAAGCAGCTCTTGGAGTAGAGTGTTTAAGGAATGAGTTGGAACAGTCTTGGAATAGAAGGTTTAAGGAACGGAGCTGAAGCAGCTCTTGGAGTAGAGTGTTTAAGGAATGAGTTGGAACAGTCTTGGAATAGAAGGTTTAAGGAACGGAGCTGAAGCAGCTCTTGGAGTAGAGTGTTTAAGGAATGAGTTGGAACAGTCTTGGAATAGAAGGTTTAAGGAACGGAGCTGAAGCAGCTCTTGGAGTAGAGTGTTTAAGGAATGAGTTGGAACAGTCTTGGAATAGAAGGTTTAAGGAACGGAGCTGAAGCAGCTCTTGGAGTAGAGTGTTTAAGGAATGAGTTGGAACAGTCTTGGAATAGAAGGTTTAAGGAACGGAGCTGAAGCAGCTCTTGGAGTAGAGTGTTTAAGGAATGAGTTGGAACAGTCTTGGAATAGAAGGTTTAAGGAACGGAGCTGAAGCAGCTCTTGGAGTAGAGTGTTTAAGGAATGAGTTGGAACAGTCTTGGAATAGAAGGTTTAAGGAACGGAGCTGAAGCAGCTCTTGGAGTAGAGTGTTTAAGGAATGAGTTGGAACAGTCTTGGAATAGAAGGTTTAAGGAACGGAGCTGAAGCAGCTCTTGGAGTAGAGTGTTTAAGGAATGAGTTGGAACAGTCTTGGAATAGAAGGTTTAAGGAACGGAGCTGAAGCAGCTCTTGGAGTAGAGTGTTTAAGGAATGAGTTGGAACAGTCTTGGAATAGAAGGTTTAAGGAACGGAGCTGAAGCAGCTCTTGGAGTAGAGTGTTTAAGGAATGAGTTGGAACAGTCTTGGAATAGAAGGTTTAAGGAACGGAGCTGAAGCAGCTCTTGGAGTAGAGTGTTTAAGGAATGAGTTGGAACAGTCTTGGAATAGAAGGTTTAAGGAACGGAGCTGAAGCAGCTCTTGGAGTAGAGTGTTTAAGGAATGAGTTGGAACAGTCTTGGAATAGAAGGTTTAAGGAACGGAGCTGAAGCAGCTCTTGGAGTAGAGTGTTTAAGGAATGAGTTGGAACAGTCTTGGAATAGAAGGTTTAAGGAACGGAGCTGAAGCAGCTCTTGGAGTAGAGTGTTTAAGGAATGAGTTGGAACAGTCTTGGAATAGAAGGTTTAAGGAACGGAGCTGAAGCAGCTCTTGGAGTAGAGTGTTTAAGGAATGAGTTGGAACAGTCTTGGAATAGAAGGTTTAAGGAACGGAGCTGAAGCAGCTCTTGGAGTAGAGTGTTTAAGGAATGAGTTGGAACAGTCTTGGAATAGAAGGTTTAAGGAACGGAGCTGAAGCAGCTCTTGGAGTAGAGTGTTTAAGGAATGAGTTGGAACAGTCTTGGAATAGAAGGTTTAAGGAACGGAGCTGAAGCAGCTCTTGGAGTAGAGTGTTTAAGGAATGAGTTGGAACAGTCTTGGAATAGAAGGTTTAAGGAACGGAGCTGAAGCAGCTCTTGGAGTAGAGTGTTTAAGGAATGAGTTGGAACAGTCTTGGAATAGAAGGTTTAAGGAACGGAGCTGAAGCAGCTCTTGGAGTAGAGTGTTTAAGGAATGAGTTGGAACAGTCTTGGAATAGAAGGTTTAAGGAACGGAGCTGAAGCAGCTCTTGGAGTAGAGTGTTTAAGGAATGAGTTGGAACAGTCTTGGAATAGAAGGTTTAAGGAACGGAGCTGAAGCAGCTCTTGGAGTAGAGTGTTTAAGGAATGAGTTGGAACAGTCTTGGAATAGAAGGTTTAAGGAACGGAGCTGAAGCAGCTCTTGGAGTAGAGTGTTTAAGGAATGAGTTGGAACAGTCTTGGAATAGAAGGTTTAAGGAACGGAGCTGAAGCAGCTCTTGGAGTAGAGTGTTTAAGGAATGAGTTGGAACAGTCTTGGAATAGAAGGTTTAAGGAACGGAGCTGAAGCAGCTCTTGGAGTAGAGTGTTTAAGGAATGAGTTGGAACAGTCTTGGAATAGAAGGTTTAAGGAACGGAGCTGAAGCAGCTCTTGGAGTAGAGTGTTTAAGGAATGAGTTGGAACAGTCTTGGAATAGAAGGTTTAAGGAACGGAGCTGAAGCAGCTCTTGGAGTAGAGTGTTTAAGGAATGAGTTGGAACAGTCTTGGAATAGAAGGTTTAAGGAACGGAGCTGAAGCAGCTCTTGGAGTAGAGTGTTTAAGGAATGAGTTGGAACAGTCTTGGAATAGAAGGTTTAAGGAACGGAGCTGAAGCAGCTCTTGGAGTAGAGTGTTTAAGGAATGAGTTGGAACAGTCTTGGAATAGAAGGTTTAAGGAACGGAGCTGAAGCAGCTCTTGGAGTAGAGTGTTTAAGGAATGAGTTGGAACAGTCTTGGAATAGAAGGTTTAAGGAACGGAGCTGAAGCAGCTCTTGGAGTAGAGTGTTTAAGGAATGAGTTGGAACAGTCTTGGAATAGAAGGTTTAAGGAACGGAGCTGAAGCAGCTCTTGGAGTAGAGTGTTTAAGGAATGAGTTGGAACAGTCTTGGAATAGAAGGTTTAAGGAACGGAGCTGAAGCAGCTCTTGGAGTAGAGTGTTTAAGGAATGAGTTGGAACAGTCTTGGAATAGAAGGTTTAAGGAACGGAGCTGAAGCAGCTCTTGGAGTAGAGTGTTTAAGGAATGAGTTGGAACAGTCTTGGAATAGAAGGTTTAAGGAACGGAGCTGAAGCAGCTCTTGGAGTAGAGTGTTTAAGGAATGAGTTGGAACAGTCTTGGAATAGAAGGTTTAAGGAACGGAGCTGAAGCAGCTCTTGGAGTAGAGTGTTTAAGGAATGAGTTGGAACAGTCTTGGAATAGAAGGTTTAAGGAACGGAGCTGAAGCAGCTCTTGGAGTAGAGTGTTTAAGGAATGAGTTGGAACAGTCTTGGAATAGAAGGTTTAAGGAACGGAGCTGAAGCAGCTCTTGGAGTAGAGTGTTTAAGGAATGAGTTGGAACAGTCTTGGAATAGAAGGTTTAAGGAACGGAGCTGAAGCAGCTCTTGGAGTAGAGTGTTTAAGGAATGAGTTGGAACAGTCTTGGAATAGAAGGTTTAAGGAACGGAGCTGAAGCAGCTCTTGGAGTAGAGTGTTTAAGGAATGAGTTGGAACAGTCTTGGAATAGAAGGTTTAAGGAACGGAGCTGAAGCAGCTCTTGGAGTAGAGTGTTTAAGGAATGAGTTGGAACAGTCTTGGAATAGAAGGTTTAAGGAACGGAGCTGAAGCAGCTCTTGGAGTAGAGTGTTTAAGGAATGAGTTGGAACAGTCTTGGAATAGAAGGTTTAAGGAACGGAGCTGAAGCAGCTCTTGGAGTAGAGTGTTTAAGGAATGAGTTGGAACAGTCTTGGAATAGAAGGTTTAAGGAACGGAGCTGAAGCAGCTCTTGGAGTAGAGTGTTTAAGGAATGAGTTGGAACAGTCTTGGAATAGAAGGTTTAAGGAACGGAGCTGAAGCAGCTCTTGGAGTAGAGTGTTTAAGGAATGAGTTGGAACAGTCTTGGAATAGAAGGTTTAAGGAACGGAGCTGAAGCAGCTCTTGGAGTAGAGTGTTTAAGGAATGAGTTGGAACAGTCTTGGAATAGAAGGTTTAAGGAACGGAGCTGAAGCAGCTCTTGGAGTAGAGTGTTTAAGGAATGAGTTGGAACAGTCTTGGAATAGAAGGTTTAAGGAACGGAGCTGAAGCAGCTCTTGGAGTAGAGTGTTTAAGGAATGAGTTGGAACAGTCTTGGAATAGAAGGTTTAAGGAACGGAGCTGAAGCAGCTCTTGGAGTAGAGTGTTTAAGGAATGAGTTGGAACAGTCTTGGAATAGAAGGTTTAAGGAACGGAGCTGAAGCAGCTCTTGGAGTAGAGTGTTTAAGGAATGAGTTGGAACAGTCTTGGAATAGAAGGTTTAAGGAACGGAGCTGAAGCAGCTCTTGGAGTAGAGTGTTTAAGGAATGAGTTGGAACAGTCTTGGAATAGAAGGTTTAAGGAACGGAGCTGAAGCAGCTCTTGGAGTAGAGTGTTTAAGGAATGAGTTGGAACAGTCTTGGAATAGAAGGTTTAAGGAACGGAGCTGAAGCAGCTCTTGGAGTAGAGTGTTTAAGGAATGAGTTGGAACAGTCTTGGAATAGAAGGTTTAAGGAACGGAGCTGAAGCAGCTCTTGGAGTAGAGTGTTTAAGGAATGAGTTGGAACAGTCTTGGAATAGAAGGTTTAAGGAACGGAGCTGAAGCAGCTCTTGGAGTAGAGTGTTTAAGGAATGAGTTGGAACAGTCTTGGAATAGAAGGTTTAAGGAACGGAGCTGAAGCAGCTCTTGGAGTAGAGTGTTTAAGGAATGAGTTGGAACAGTCTTGGAATAGAAGGTTTAAGGAACGGAGCTGAAGCAGCTCTTGGAGTAGAGTGTTTAAGGAATGAGTTGGAACAGTCTTGGAATAGAAGGTTTAAGGAACGGAGCTGAAGCAGCTCTTGGAGTAGAGTGTTTAAGGAATGAGTTGGAACAGTCTTGGAATAGAAGGTTTAAGGAACGGAGCTGAAGCAGCTCTTGGAGTAGAGTGTTTAAGGAATGAGTTGGAACAGTCTTGGAATAGAAGGTTTAAGGAACGGAGCTGAAGCAGCTCTTGGAGTAGAGTGTTTAAGGAATGAGTTGGAACAGTCTTGGAATAGAAGGTTTAAGGAACGGAGCTGAAGCAGCTCTTGGAGTAGAGTGTTTAAGGAATGAGTTGGAACAGTCTTGGAATAGAAGGTTTAAGGAACGGAGCTGAAGCAGCTCTTGGAGTAGAGTGTTTAAGGAATGAGTTGGAACAGTCTTGGAATAGAAGGTTTAAGGAACGGAGCTGAAGCAGCTCTTGGAGTAGAGTGTTTAAGGAATGAGTTGGAACAGTCTTGGAATAGAAGGTTTAAGGAACGGAGCTGAAGCAGCTCTTGGAGTAGAGTGTTTAAGGAATGAGTTGGAACAGTCTTGGAATAGAAGGTTTAAGGAACGGAGCTGAAGCAGCTCTTGGAGTAGAGTGTTTAAGGAATGAGTTGGAACAGTCTTGGAATAGAAGGTTTAAGGAACGGAGCTGAAGCAGCTCTTGGAGTAGAGTGTTTAAGGAATGAGTTGGAACAGTCTTGGAATAGAAGGTTTAAGGAACGGAGCTGAAGCAGCTCTTGGAGTAGAGTGTTTAAGGAATGAGTTGGAACAGTCTTGGAATAGAAGGTTTAAGGAACGGAGCTGAAGCAGCTCTTGGAGTAGAGTGTTTAAGGAATGAGTTGGAACAGTCTTGGAATAGAAGGTTTAAGGAACGGAGCTGAAGCAGCTCTTGGAGTAGAGTGTTTAAGGAATGAGTTGGAACAGTCTTGGAATAGAAGGTTTAAGGAACGGAGCTGAAGCAGCTCTTGGAGTAGAGTGTTTAAGGAATGAGTTGGAACAGTCTTGGAATAGAAGGTTTAAGGAACGGAGCTGAAGCAGCTCTTGGAGTAGAGTGTTTAAGGAATGAGTTGGAACAGTCTTGGAATAGAAGGTTTAAGGAACGGAGCTGAAGCAGCTCTTGGAGTAGAGTGTTTAAGGAATGAGTTGGAACAGTCTTGGAATAGAAGGTTTAAGGAACGGAGCTGAAGCAGCTCTTGGAGTAGAGTGTTTAAGGAATGAGTTGGAACAGTCTTGGAATAGAGTGTTTAAGTCACGGAGCTGAAGCAGCTCTTGGAGTAGAGTGCTTAAGGAATGAGTTGGAACAATCTTGGAATAGAGGGTTTAAGGAACGGAGCTGAAGCAGCTCTTGGAGTAGAGTGCTTAAGGAATGAGTTGGAACAATCTTGGAATAGAGGATTTAAGGAACAGAGCTGAAGCAGCTCTTGGAGTAGAGTGTTTAAGGCCTGGAGCAGTGTTACTACCTTCTTAAAGTCCTGTTTCAGTCATGCCTTGTGTGTTTGGAAGTGTGTGTATGTATCCTACCTCACTCCAGCCCTGAACTGAATTTTCTAGGAGTCACGGAACATTCTAACCACAAAGCAATAGCTTTTCCCTCTCCAGTGTGCAGCCTGTTGGAGCTGTTTTGCCTGTGACAGTTCTCTGGTGTTCAAACTGGCAGCTAAGTCAATCTGAACTGCACACACTCTGCATTACTCAGCTGATGTATTAATGTTGTTAATCTTTAAAGGCTTCATCCTCTCAAGGCTTCAAGTCAACGTTCCCAGTAATTGGCACCCCAAAAAAGAGACAGTTACTCTAGTTGGCAGCTCTGCAGCAGCATCAAGAATTAATGTTCCTTTTTAATCTTCTAGAGTCAAACTGAGTTAATTGATGCAATGCAATGAGTGTCTTATGTAAAACAGTTTCCTTCTGGCACATAGAAGGTTCTGGTACTTCTCAGTTTCCATGGATCCAGTTTGTATTCCTGCCCTGTGAAGAATAAATAGGCCAGAGAGAGGACCCTGTGAAACAGATGTCTCTTAGAGTCTTAGAATTGTTTTGGTTGGAAAAGCCCTTTCAGATCATCCAGCCCAACCATAAATCTGCCAAGGCTGGGTCTAAATCAGCACCACAGCTCTGCCTCTTTCAAACACCTCCCCATCCTGGATGGGGATTCAACAACCTCCCTGGATAGCCTGTGGCCAGTGTCTGAGAACCCTTTCAGGGAAGAAGTTTCTTCCAATGTCCAACATAAACCTCTCCTGGTGTAACTTGAAGCCATTTCCTCTCAACTTACTAGAGTCACTGCAGGGTTTTTCTAGTACTCCTCTTCCTGTGCTGGACATAGGGAAGTGTCTCTAAGGCTCCATTCCTCATCAGTTTCTTGTTCTGATCTTAGAATCACAGAATAACAGAATTGTCAGGGCTGGAAGGGACCTCAAGGCTCAGCCAGTTCCAACCCCCCTGCCATGGGCAGGGACACCTCACACTACAGCAGGTTGCTCACAGCCACATCCAGCCTGGCTGCAAAAACCTCCAGGGATGAGGCTTCCACCACCTCCCTGGGCAACCTGTGCCAGGCTCTCACCACCCTCAAGGGGAACAACTTCTTCCTAACATCCAGTCTGAATCTACTCCTAGTTTTGCTCCATTCTGTCCAGTCCTATTACTACCTGACACCCTCAAAAGCTTTCTTGTAGCTCCCTTCACATACTGCAAGACCACAAGAAGGTCTCCTCAGAGCCTTTTCTTTTCCAGACTGAATAGCTCTCAGTCTGTCTCCATCTTCTGTTATGTCCCTTCCATGAGACAGACTCTGACCAGGCAGGGGGTGTTGTATGCGTTTCAGGTGTTGCAGCCTCACTCTGGTGAACTACATGGCTGAGTTGTTCTGGCATTAAACTACTCATTGTTTGACATCAGAAGATAACAGAGGACAAGGCTTTACCCAAGAATTAGATCTCACTACTCCCCAAACCCCACAATAAGTTCTGCCTTTGGCACCCCAATGGCCACAGCAATTATTGCAGAGACTGTGGAATATCTCAGTGCTGGGAACACTTAACAGTGTAAGCCATGCATGAAACTTAAACCAAAGCATATAAAAACTCTCTTGTCACAGAGAACATTAAGCATTATCTATCCCAGCGTGGCTGTTAAGAGATATAGGTTTGGATATCTATTAAACATTTACAGTGTGTTGGAAAGAGTTGTTTTGGGTTTTTTTGTCTTTTCCAGTAGATTGGGAATTATTTAGGAGAAGTGCACTAAAGCAAAGTTGATGTTGTGGTTTCAGTTGCCTGAGGATTTGCTGCATCAGAATTTGTTCTAGATGGGGTAATCTTCTTTACAATCCTAACTTCCTGCAAGCTAATTTTGGGGCAATCCCAGGCACTGATACAGGCTGGGCAGGGACTGGCTGGAGAGCAGCCATGGAGAAAAGGACTTGGGGGTGCTGATGGATGAGAAGCTCAGCATGAGCCAGCAGTGAGCACTTGCAGCCCAGAGAGCCAAGCAGAGCCTGGGCTGCAGCAAGAGAAGTGTGGCCAGCAGGGCCAGGGAGGGGATTCTCCCCCTCTGCTCCACTCTGCTCAGACCACACCTGGAGCTCTGGGTCCAGTTCTGGAGCCTCTGTTACAGGAAGGATCTCGAGGTGCTGGAATGTGCCCAGGCAAGGGCCATGAGGATGAGCAGAGGGCTGGAGCTGCTCTGCTCTGGAGACAGACTGAGAGAGTTGGGGTTGTGCAGTCTGGAGAGGAGAAGGCTTTGAGGAGACCTTCTTGTGGCCTTGCGGGATCTGAAGGGGGCTCCAAGAAAACTGTGGAGGGACTTTTTAGGGTGTCAGGGAGTGACAGGACTGGGGGGAATGGAGCAAAAGTAGAAATGGGGAGATTCAGATTGGCTGTTAGGAAGAAGTTGATCCCCATGAGGGTGGTGAGAGACTGGCAGAGGTTGCCCAGGGAGGTGGTGGAAGCCTCATCCCTGGAGGTTTTTGCAGCCAGGCTGGATGTGGCTGTGAGCAACCTGCTGTAGTGTGAGGTGTCCCTGCCCATGGCAGGGGGGTTGGAACTGGCTGAGCCTTGAGGTCCCTTCCAACCCTAACAATTCTATGATTCTAATTGTTTTAAAGCAACTTCCCTCTGAATATAGAACATATTTTGATTCAGATCTGCATTGCACAGCTCCAGGTTGTGAAGAACTCTCTGTGCACTGCCTGGCTCTCTTAAAAAACACCCCAAACCAAACCCTCTGTGATGTGAAAGAATCCAATAAGCTGGGCAGAATTGAAGTGTCCCAAGACTTGATTTTTCCATGTGGAGATGTAAGAATGCAATCTATTGAACATTGGTTCAAAATGTGTATAGCTCTCAGGTGGCCACTCAGGGAAGGCTCTGGGGAGTTTACAACTGAAAAGAACTGATGAAGGAGTTACCAAAGGCAAGAAATGGAACAGTTCCTCTTGGTTTTTGTGTAAGAATTAGCAAAGAGTGAGGGAAATGAAGCACTGGATTGCCTTAGCAAATCATAAATTTAAGGAAAGCTTGTTGACTGATCAGGAAGAAATTGCACTTTGAGTACTGGGTTGAGTTTTGAACCCCTCACTCCCAGAAGGACATTGAGTGGCTGGAGCAGATCCAGAGAAGGGCAACAAAGCTGGGAAAGGGTCTGGAAAACAGGGCTGCAGAGCTGGGGAGGAGCAGCTGAGGGAGCTGGGGGTGTTCAGTCTGGAGAAAAAGAGGCTGAGGGGAGACCTCATTGATATCTAGGACTCCTTGAAAGGAGGTTGCAGTGAGGTGGGGGTTAGTCTTTTCTTACTAGTATCAGATGACAGAACAAGTGGAAATGGTCTGAAATTGTGCCAGGGGAGGGTTAGGTTGGAGATTAGGAAACATTTCTTTGCTGCAAGACTGGTCAGGCACTGGAACAGGCTGCCCAGGGAGGTGGTGGAGTCCCCATCCCTGGAGGTGTTCAAGAAACCTGTGGCCATGGCCCTTGAGGACATGGTTTAGTGGCTGTGGTGGTCTGAGGTTGAAGGTTGGACTCTCTTTTGAGGTCTTTCCCAGACAAAATAATTCTGTGATTCTAAATTCTTCCCCCTGAGGGCTGCCCAGAGAAGGTGGGGAAGCTTCAAGCCTGAAAGTGTTCAAAGGTGGGTAGGATGGGGCTTGAGCAAGCTGCTCTAGTGGATCATGAAGCAGGGGGGTTGGAACCAGATGAACTTTAAGTCCCTTCCAACTTAAACCATTTGGGGATTCTGTTATCACAAAGCTCACTTCAAAATTCTTTTGGGGCTCATGAAATATTATTAAATCCTCTTCCTTACAGGGGAAAAATGAACTTTCTTGCCTGAAAAGCAAAGCAGGGGTGGTAGGACACAAACCCAGTAGATGGGCAGCCTGAGCAGCCCCTCTGTGCACTGCAGGCCCACTCTGGAGCCCAGCACAGCTTGTTCTAAGCGTGGCACTCAGGGGGGAGTGCAAAGCTAATCCCGGGAAAGTTTGTGGCTCTCTCAGGAAAGCCTGAAGTAGAGAGCTGTGCTGTCAACTTTCTGTGCTGCTCAGTGGCACTTGCTGAGAAGCTGTTGTGCCTCTTCAGCTGCAGCATTGTGCCATTGGGGGGTTCAGCTGCAGGCTTCTCAGGGCTCTTGCTTTCACGTGCTGCTGCCTCTGCCTTAGATCTGTGCTCTTTGTGTCAGTAGTGCCAGCCCCTGGCTGGTGCAAACAGAGCATTTCTCAGCTTGGTTCCAGTGGAGATCACTTATAACTCACTCTAGCTAAGGCTCTTGACTGCCTGGATTGGCTCTTCCATTAGGACAATTCCTTAGCTGTAAACTGAGGCAATCCTCCAGCCTGCAGCCTGTTACGATCAGCTCTGGTTGTGCAATGTGTGGCTGTTTCAAGTCAACAGTTTCACTCTTTAAGGTGGTAGCAGTGGCAGAGGAGGCCATGGCACTGTGGAATGGGCTGCTGAGGACTGGGTCTGGTGGCTGGTGACCTGGGGGTGGTACCCATGGCCAAGCATCCCCCATAGGACAAGCCAGTTTATGTGTGAGGAGGAACCTTATGAGTTCATAAGGTTGCAAAAAATATTCTCAAAGCAAACTTGGTTTCAGCCTCAGTTGATCTGAACATTTGGGGATATTTCTACTTCTATCCACCAGTGAACTGACCTGAAGACTCCTCCTGGAAACAAGTTAAAGGGTGTGGGAGCTGAAAACCCAGCAGTCATAGAATGGTTTGGGTTGGAAGGGGCTTAGTCTGGAAAAGTTCTCTATAGTTTAAGAATCATAGAATGGTAGGGGTCAAAAGGGTCCTGTGGAAATGGAGTGCAACCTCCCTGCCAAAGCAGGGTCATCAAGGACAGGTCACACAGGAACACATCCAGATGGGTCCTGGAAGTCTCTGAAGAGGGAGACTCCACAGTGTCTCTGGGCAGCCTGCTCCAGGCCTCCAGCACCCTCACAGCAGAAATGCTTTTCTTCATGTTGAGATGGAACTTCCTGGGTTCCAGTTTGTGTCCACTGCCCCTTGTCCTGTCGTAGGACACCACTGAAAAGAGCCTGGCCCCTTCTTCTTGACACCCAGCCTTCAGAAACTTACAGACAGACTACACAGCCCCAGGGCTCTCAGCCTTTCCTCATCAGGCATGTTCCAGTCCCTTCATCATCCTCATAGCCTCCATTGGACACTCTCTAGTATATCCCTGTCCTTCTTGAGCTGGGCAGCCCAGAATTGGACACAATACTCTGGATGTGGTCTCACCAGGTCAGAGCAGAGGGGGAAGAGAACCTCCCTTGACTGCTAGCACATGAAGAGCTTCTAAGGACGTGTGCATGCTTGTTGAGATGTTCTGAATGCAAAGCAACCAAGAAATTAAATCTTATCCTTGCTTCTTGTGTTCCTAATTCACTGTTTCAGTGTTGACAGATTTATTAGCAGCTTTCCCATGGGCTGTTCAGAAGATTGTGTGGTTTACAGGTGTAACCTTAATGTGCGTTGAAGCAAATGGAAGTTGTTCTTCCTGCAAGACACCCAGGTTTATTAATAAAACTGTCCTTTCAGTTGTACTTGGTCAGTCTGTGCCCAGGCAGCCTGTGGGTTCTGTGCTCTGAGGTGCTAGAGAAAATGTCATAAACCTCTGGGAAATTAAGGAATTACTATTTCCCTTATCTTGCCTTCAGTGCAGTGTATCGGGCCTTTAGTGGTGTTTCCTGCCTGCTCAGGTAGTGATAGGACTGGGGGGAATGGAGAGAAAGGGGAAGATTCAGATTGGATGTTAGGAAGAAGTTGTTCCCCATGAGGGTGGTGAGAGACTGGCAGAGGTTGCCCAGGGAGGTGGTGGAAGCCTCATCCCTGGAGGTTTTTGCAGCCAGGCTGGATGTGGCTGTGAGCAACCTGCTGTAGTGTGAGGTGTCCCTGCCCATGGCAGGGGGTTGGGACTGGCTGAGCCTTGAGGTCCCTTCCAACCCTGACAATTCTATGATTCATTTCTGTTAGCAAGATCACTGCTGCCTTTTACTTTGGCCTCCCTTCAGTTCAAAACTGACTAGTTAAATATGAGTGCATTTAAAGGATAAGAGCTGGCAGAATAACAAGGATTTGGGCTGCCTTCTCATTATTTTACTGCTGCAGCTGCTTGCTAGCCTTTATCTGTCTTGATTTGCTGCTCCTGACACTTGCTTAGGAAACAAGCTGCGGAACGGAGGATGCTTCTTGTCCCAAGGTGCTAGAACTAAGACACTGATATATAAAAGCTTTATGTAAGCTCCCCATGGTACGTGGTGGTGAGATGAAAAAGGGAAACTAATGTGTGTTCTCAGGAAAAAGAACTCCTGTGTGACTTGGGGACTGCCAGCAGATGACTCAAATTCATAGATTTGAAGCTACCCCAAGGGTGGAGTTTGTTTGGAAGTGCTGAGCTGTTAGCTGATGGTGTCACCTGTAGCCAGCTGGTCCCTGCAGCAGGCTGCTCTTGCTGGGACAGTGCTTGGTGAGCTGGAGCAGGACAAGGAGCAGTGAACACAAACTGGAACCCAGGAGGTTCCATCTGAACAGGAGGAGAAAGTTGTTTGGTGTGAGGGTGCTGGAGCCCTGGAGCAGGCTGCCCAGAGAGGTTGTGGAGTCTCCTCTGGAGAGATTCCAAACCCCCCTGGTCATTGTGATCCTGGGCAAGGCACTGTGGGTGCTCTGCTTTAGCAGGGAGGTTGGACTGGGTCATCTCTACAGGTCTTTTCCACCCCACACCATGCTGGGATTCACTGAAAGCCTGCTAGAGAAGTGCAGTATGAGGCAAACACCTTTGAATTCCCAATAGCTCTCTGATGTACAGCTCCAAAAATGCATTCTGGTCATGCCTGTCTGTTTGCATAGAGCTGCTGGGAATAGAGCAAAAGATGAGAATCACAGAATCCCAGTACATTAGAGGTTGGAAGGGACCTCCAGAGATCATCAGGTCCAACCCCCCTGCCAGAGCAGCATCACCCAGGGGAGTCTGCACAGGAATGCATCCAGGTGGGGTTGGAAAGTCTCCAAAGAAGGAGACTCCACAACCCCCCTGGGCAGCCTACTCTAGGGCTCTGTCACCCTCACTATAAAGAAGTTTCTCCTCATGTTGAGCTGAAATCTTCTATGTTCCAGTTTGTATCCATTGTTCCTTATTGCTGCACACCCCTGAAAAGAGCCTGGCCCCCTCCCCTTGACACCCACTCTTCAGCTATTGACAGACATTGATCAGATCCCTCTCGATCCCTCTCAGCCTTCTCTTCTCCACACTAAACAGCCCCAGGGCTCTCAGTCTCTCTTCACAGGGAGATGCTCAAGTCCCCTAAGCATCCTCCTGCCTCTCCCTTGGACTCTCTCCAGCAGGTCTGGACACAGTACTGCAGGTGTGGTCTCAGCAGGGCAGAGTAGAGGGGGAGGAGAACCTCTCTAGCCCTGCTGGACACACTTCTCTTAATGCACCCCAGGATCCCTTTGGATCTTTTGGCCACAAGAGCACATTGGTGTCCCGTGCTGAACTTGCTGCACACCAGCACTCCAAGGACTTTCTCCATGGAGCTGCTCTCCTGCAGGGCAGCCTCTAACTTTTGTCATTTGTATCAGTGCATTCTAGCTCAGTGCAGGAGTGGAGTGAGAAGCTCCTTGTGTACTTGGTACTGTTGTGAGGCAGCTCTGTCAGAGGTGCTGAGCCCCAGAGCAGTAACTGACCCCTTTCTACTTGAGGTGGGTTGGTGTATGTGAAATCAGACTGAGGTACACTTCTGACACTGTGGGTGTTCAATGGTGCTTCTGATAACCCTACCCTGAGTCCTTCTTTGCCATCACAGAATCATTGAAGTTGGGAATGATCATCCAGTCCAGCTGTCAACCCAACACCACTAAACCATGTCCCATCTGTATGGTTTTTGAACCCCTCCAGGGTGGTGTCTCCACCACTTCCCTGGGCAGCCTGCTCCAATGCTTGGCCAGAAGAGTCCTCACTACAGAAGAGCTGAGTGTGGTGTTCCAGTGAAAGGGATCCCAGAGTGACCTGGCTGGGGTTTTTACAAGGGTTACTCTCAATCCTTTAACTAAGATCAAAGCTAGAGCTGGATTTGGAACCAACCCAGGCCCTGACCTTTTCTGAGCTTGGAAGTTCGAGTTGGAATGCTTGGGTTTGGTGTACTTTTGACCCATCTACAGGAATGACAGTCAAATGTAAGTACTGACTTCTTTCAATGGAGCTATGAATATTGGCATATGAGGAAACTTGTCTGAAACTACTGAAAATGAAGCTGTGATCTGAGATGTCCTCCCTTCCTTCAGGAATCTAATGGTAATATATTCAAATCTATGCCAAGTACTTTTCCAAGTGATTTTAGCTCTGTGAGCCCAGAAGGATAACTTTACTCAGGAAGGGAAAGGCTTTTGTTAACTCTGTGCTGGCAGAGTGTTAGTCTTGCTGCTTCAAAGGCCCTTGACTTGGTTTTATTTCAGCTGGATATATTTTACTCTGTTGATTATAAAAGGTTGAGGGAGGTTCTCCTGCCCCTCTGGAGTACTGGGTCCAGTTCTGGGCTCCCCAGTTCAAAGAAGGACAAGGACTTGCTGGAAAGGGTAGAGCAAAGGGCTGCAAAGATGCAGAGGGGACTGGAACATAGACTTGTTTCAGCTGGAAAGGCTCTTTAAGATAATTAAGTCCAACCATCAACCCAACACCCCCGTGGCCACTCAACCATGTCCCACAGCGCCATGGCCACAGGTTTCTTGAACACCTCCACGGATGGGGACTCCACCACCTCCCTGGGCAGCCTCTTCCAATCCCTGACTACTCTTGCAGGGAAGAAATTTATTCCTAATGTCCAACCTAAATGTCCTTGGCACAATTTCAGGCCATTTCCTCTCATTTTATCATCTGATACTAGGGAGAAGAGACCAATCCCCACCTCAGTCCAACCTGGAGTTTCAGAGAGCAATGAGGTCTCCCCTCAGCCTCCTCTTCCCAAGGCTAAACACCCCCAGTTCCCTCAGCTGCTCCTCCCCAGCCCTGTTCTCCAGACCCTTCACCAGTTTAATTTTCCTTCTCTGGACCTGCTTCAGCCTCTCAATGTCTTTCTCATATCGAGGGCCCCAGAAACTGAACCCAGTACTCAAGGTATGGTATCACCAATACCAGGGGACAATCCCTGCCCTGCTCCTGCTGCCCACACTATTGCTTTTAGAAGCTTTTCCAGCATTTCTCAAGGGTTTTGTGTCAGATTTCTAGTGAAAGGTTTGTAGAATTCTCCTCTGGTTTGCTGCCCTGGTCTGGTGCCATTGAACAGGTGTTGGAGCAGTATTGCCTCTGATGAAATGGTTGCACTGGTTTGTCAGCAGTACAGAGATTACTCTCAAATGAGCATTTATGAGATTTAACCAGCTGGCTTCTAAATGTGTCTCAAAATTGCAGTGTAGGTCAGGTACCTGCAGCTCCTGTGAGTGGAGATAGGAACTGCAGGGAGAAAAGAGCAGGAGCAAGCTTACAGGGTGGAGTGTGCTATGGTGTTGAGGCTGCCAGTGCTCTGACACAGAGGATAATGACAAGGAGCAGATTCCTGATGTCCTTTGAGCTTTTTCTCTTGTGCATAGAGTTCAGCTGCCTTACAGGTTGTGCTGCACGAGAGTAAGCTTTGGTGAGGGGCAGTGGTGGTGTAACTGTTACAAATCACTGTGTAGGGAAGGCTGGAAGGGACCTCCAAAGGTCATCCAGTTCGACCTCCCCACAGTCAGCAGGGACATCCCCAACTAGGTCAGGGGATTTAATAAATGTTTATAAATATCTGAGGGCTGGGGGTCAGGAGGGAGGGGACAGGGACAGCCTCTGCTCAGTTGCACCCTGGGATAGGACAAAGGGCAATGGATATAAACTCCAGTACAGGAGGTTCCACCTCAACATGAGGAGGAACTTCTTGACTGTGAGGGTCCCAGAGCACTGGAACAGGCTGCCCAGAGAGGTTGTGGAGTCTCCTTCTCTGGAGCCTTTGCAGCCCTGTCTGGATGTGTTCCTGTGTGACCTGTGCTGGATTCTCTGGTCCTGCTCTGGCAGGAGGGTTGGACTGGAAGATCAGCAGAGGTCCCTTCCAACCCCTGACATCCTGTTTGCCTGTGAAATAACAAAATATGACATTTTTTCTGGTGTCCACTTCCTGGGCTGCCTAGTCCCTGGAGGACTTTTCTTCTCTCTGGCTCTTAAGCCCATAACACATATGCACTCCCTGCAGCCCTGGCCTGCTGCTGGACTTGCAGTCACAGTGAAATCTGCAGGCTCCTCTGGCTCTAGGGCATTGTTTTTGTGGCTCTCTCACCCTCTGAGCAGCCTCTAGCTGTTTGTTTGTTTGTTTTTTTTAAATCTGGCAGCTGAACAGCAAATAGAAGCTAACTAGAAGAAGGTGTGTCAGAGTATTGTAACCTACTAGTTGGATATTCATTTGTTCATGGAATCACAGAATGCATTGAGTTGGAAGGGACCCTAGAAGGTCATCCAGCCCAAGCCCCCTGCAGTAAGCAGGGACATCTGCAACTAGATCTTGTTTCTCAGGGCCACATCAAGGCTGATCTTGAATGTCTCCAGGAACAGGGCCTCCACCACCTCTCTGGGCAACCTGTTCCAGTGATCCACCACCCTCATTGTAAAGAACTTCCTCCTGATGTCCAACCTAAATCTCTACCCTGCTCTAGTTTCAAACCAGCCTACTACTGCTTGAAGGAATGTGGAGATGAAGCTTTAAATCTGTGAATTCAAAAAGAACACGTAAAATACTGCAATATCTTGTCTTCCTTAAAAGGAACTCTGTGGTTTTATGGCTACATGACAGACCATGAGGCCTCACCTGGAGCTGGGTGTGCAGCTCTGGGCCCTCACTGCAAGAAAGATCTGGAGGTGCTGGAGCAGGTGCAGAGGAGAGCAACAAGGCTGGGGAAGGGACTGGAGGGAAAGGCTGATGAGGAGAAGCTGAGGGAGCTGGGGGTGTTCAGCCTGGAGAAGAGGAGGCTCAGGGGGGACCTTGTCACTCTCTACAACTCCCTGAAGGGAAGGTGCAGTAAGGTGGGGGTCAGGCTCTGCTCCCAGGCAACTTGTGACAGGACAAGAGGGCAGAGCCTGAAGCTGTGCCAGGGGAGGCTTAGCTTGGATGTTAGGAAGCAATTCCTCATGGGAAGCGCAATCAGAGGCTGGAATGGACTGGCCAGGGTGGTGGTGGAGTCGCCCTCCCTGGAGGTGTTTAAGGCAAGATTGGATGTGGCACTCAGTGCCATGGTCTGGTGGATGTGGTGGTGTCAGGTCTAATGTTCTGTGATACTGTGAAGTTGAGATTCCCTTGTGCACATTTAATGGAAAGCAACAATGACCAAGAACCATCAAAGTGATGACCTGTACTTACGTTTGACCTGGGTGACTGACAGAGCTGTGCCTTGTCACTGCTGCTAGGGGTTAACTGTCCTGGATCACTTGCCTGTGAGTCATCTTGTTCCCTGAATCTGAAAGCCTCACCTCACAGCCACCTCTGCCTCTGACCTTAACCATTGCCTACAACTCTGTGAATGAACTCACCAGACCCAGCCCAAAGTGCTTCTGGTCTCCTACAGGCAGGAAGTTGCTGTGTGAGGCATGGAATCATCAGACTGAGTAACACTGTAGGTGTGCATCACAAGGCTGCCTTTCAGCAAGAGCAGGGAACATGAGCACTCAAGTGATTATATCCACGTTCAGTGGAAAGGACAAAAAGTCTGCAGTGTGGGGTTTACATCTGCCTCCAGGGACCTGCCACATCCTTTCCTGTCTCTTTGCTGTTAATGCTTGGCACCAGTGTGCAAGCAGGTGGTGCAATCCAGCTGTGGATTCCTGGGATTGAATTAGAGTTGGAACGACTTGGAATTGGTTTCTAAGTGCTGTATGGTGAAATGTTTTCAAAGAGAGGGGGAGTGAAAGCAGAAGGCTTGGATAAGTACACTCTGCACTGGATGGCCAGGCAAGCCCGAAGGGTGGTGCTGAATACTGAAATGTGGAGACATTTTCCCACCCTGTCTATAGATGGTTGATGTTTTCATATCACATCTCTTCCTCAGGCATAAAATTCTTACTGAAGTCTTCTCTTTGTTTTGGGTTGAGTGGTTTGAGACAGAAGGGCAAGGAAGCTGGTGAGGGGTCTGGAGAACAAGGCTGGTGAGGAGCAGCTGAGGGATCTGTGGTTGGAGAAAAGGAGGCTGAAGGGAGACCTCACTGCTCTCTATAGCTCCCTGAAGGAGGCTGGAGTCAGGTAGGGGTTGAGCTCTTCTCCCTAGTAATAAGACAAGAGGAAATGGCCTCAAGTTGCACCAGGAGAGGTTTAGATTGGATGTGAGGAACAATTCCTTCCCCCAAAAGGGTTGTCAGACCTGGACAAGGCTTCCCAGGGCAGCAGTGGAGAGCTCATCCCTGGATGGGTTTAAAAGCTGTGGAGGTGTGATGCTGAGGGATGTGTTTTAGTGGTGACTTGTTGGTGTCTCTTCCAGCCAAACCAAGCAAAGCAAATGTGTGATTCTAAATAGGATTTATCTGTAAATGATGTCTGATATATTGCAGTTTAGAGGGACTCTGCAAATTAAGTATTCTCTTAGACTAACCTGGAACTCAGACTAATTATGTCCAGTAATTGCCTTTTAACCTTGCACTAATTACTAAGAGATAAGGTAAAAGAGTTCAACCCTTCCACAGGGAAGCTTCCCTGCATAATATCTCAAAGCCAACAATCCCTGGTAAGTGGCACAACAAATAATGTGGGACCACTTCAGAAGTGGCTGACAGGGACTTGGGGAGGGACTTTTTAGGGTGCCAGGTAATGATATGATTGGGGGAATAGAACAAAACTAGAGATGGGTAGATTCAGATTGGATGATAGGAAGAAGTTGTTCCCCATGAGGGTGGTGAGAGACTGGCACAGGTTGCCCAGGGAGGTGGTGGGAGCCTCAGAGCAGTAGGAGTCAGAGGCTTCTGCTCCTTTAGTCAGAGCTGCTTGGGGTTTAGAGTTCTCTTGTGGAGTTCAAAGTTAAGAAGGTTGCAGCAATGTGAGGGTTGGGCTCTTCTCCCTTAGTAACAAGGTACAGGACAAGAGGAAATGGCCTCCAGCTGCACCATGGGAGCTTTAGGTTGGACATTAGAAGAAAATTCTTCCCTGAAAGGGTTCTCAGACACTGGCACAGGCTGCCCAGGGAGGTTGTTGAATGCCCATCCCTGGAGGGGTTTTGAAGAGCCAGAGCTGTGGTGCTGAGGGCTATGGTTTAGCCCCAGCCTTGTTGGAGTTAGAGAATGGTTGGGCTGGAGGAGCTTGCAGGGCTTTCCCCACCAAAACAATTCTGTGATTCTGTGTGTTTTGGTGACAGCAGTGTGGGAGAGGATGATTGTAGAATTGTTTGGGAGAAGGCATCTAAGATCAAGTCCCACAGTCAGCCTAAGAAAAGCCTCTCCCCAGGTGCCATGGCCACGGGTTTCTTGAACAGCTCCAGGAATGGGGACTCTACCACCTCCCTGGGCAGCCTGTTCCAGTCCCTGATGACCCTTTCAGGGAAGATGTTTTCCCAAATATCTAATCTAGACCTTCCCTGGCACATTTCCAGGCTCTTTCCTCTAATTCTATCACCTGATACTAGGGAGAAGAGACCAACCCACACCTCACTCCAGCCTCTTTTCAGAGAGCTGTAGAGAGCAATGAGGTCTCCTCTCAGCCTCCTCTTCTCCAGACTGAACACCCCCAGCTCCCTCAGCTGCTCCTTCTCAGCCCTGTTCTCCAGACCCTTCCCCAGCTTTGTTGCCCTTCTCTGGACCTGCTCCAGCCTCTCAATGTCCTTCTTGTTGTGAGGGCCCCAGAACTGCTCCCAATATTCAAGCTGTGACTGATACTATCTCTGGCCAAGCCTAAGGATGAATTTGCAAGTTCTCTTGCCTTCTCTGTGCAGCTCACCCTGAGGGTGCTGAAGCCAGAATTGCAGGCTGGATAAACTGTACCACATGGCTAATTGGGGAGGGGGGATGGGGGGAAAAACAATCAATGCAACTTAATAGTCAAATGAGCAGAATGCAGAGGACATCCAGCCCTGTGAAGTTTGGTGCAAAGAGCTGCATCCAAAATAGCCCAGTGACAAAGCCTATGGATCCTTTGTTTGTCCCCAGGCAGGATGACTGAGCTGCCAGCTCCCAGCTGCAGCCTGGCTCCTGCTGCACAGCACTCACACAGTAAACACAGTGCTGGAGAGCCCTCTGCCCAGTTTGCCTTCCCTGGGAGCCTGCTGCAGGCACTGAAGGGATGTTTGCAGGAAGGCAAAACTACCTCTGCAGTTCAAGGGACGTTCAGCCTGCAGAAGCCCTGTTACAGGAAGGATCTGGAGGTGCTGGAAGATGTCCAGAGAAGGGCCACCAGGGTGGGCAGAGGGCTGGAGCTCCGTTCCTATGAGGACAGACTGAGAGAGTTGGGGCTGTTCAGTCTGGAGAGGAGAAGGCTTGCAGGAGACCTTCTTGTGGCCTTGCAGTATCTGAAGGGGGCTCCAAGAAAGCTGGGGAGGGACTTTTTAGGGTGTCAGGGAGTGACAGGACTGGGGGGAATGGAGCAAAAGTAGAAATGGGGAGATTCAGATTGGATGTTAGGAAGAAGTTGTTCCCCATGAGGGTGGTGAGAGACTGGCAGAGGTTGCCCAGGGAGGTGGTGGAAGCCTCATCCCTGGAGGTTTTTGCAGCCAGGCTGGATGTGGCTGTGAGCAACCTGCTGGAGTGTGAGGTGTCCCTGCCCATGGCAGGGGGGTTGGGACTGGCTGAGCCTTGAGGTCCCTTCCAACCCTGACAATTCTCTGATTCTATAAGAAGAGGCTGAGTGAGGGGAGACCTTCTCTCTACAACTCCTTGAAAGGAGGTTGGAGCTAGGTGGGGGCTGGCCTCTCCTCCCAGGTAACAAGTGGTAGAACAAGAGGAAATGGCCTCAAGTTGTACCAGGGGAGGTTTAGGTTGGGTATTTGGAAATATTTCTTCACTTAAATTATCATCAAGCATTGGACCAGGCTGCCCAGGGCAGTGGTGGAGTCCCCAGTCCTGGAGGTGTTAGAAAGATGTTTGAAGAGCTTAGGAACATGGTCTAAGCGTTGTGTACAGGGAGGTGTTAAGTTATGGTTGGACTCAATGATCTTAAGGTCTTTTCCAGCCAAAGTGAGTGTGTGGGAGAAAATACTGACTGGTGGGCTCTGTGCAGTGGACATGGTCAGGAGTGTTCCCAGGAAGGGGTTAGCAGTGCTGTTTCCCTGGCCTCTGCCCCCTCAGCAGAAGTAAACTGTGTGAAAAAGAGAGGAGAGAGTCCTAACAAGATGTAAATCTGTGTTCTGTGCACTTTGTGTACAACAGTAACAAGGACCAGAAGTCCTCTGTGTCCTGTATTCATGGAATTCTGGAATGGGGCTGTTGACTCTGGAGAAGGGAAGGCTGAGAGGGGACCTGATCAATGTATATCAATAGCTGAGGGGTGGGGGTCAGGATGAAGGTGCCAGGCTTTTTTTCAGTGGTGCCCTGTGACAGTACAAGGAATAATGGGCACAAGCTAGAACCCAGGAGGTTCCACCTCAGCATGAGGAGACACTTCTTCACTGTGAGGATGCTGGAGCCCTGGAGCAGGCTGCCCAGAGAGGTTGTGGAGTCTCCTTCTCTGGAGGCTTTCAAACCTCACCTGGATGTGTTCCTGTGTGACCTGCCCTGGGTGGTCCTGCCCTGGGAGGGGGGTTGGACTGGATGATCTCCAGAGATCCCTTCCAACCCCTAACATGCTGTTTCTATGATCTACCTCCAACCCATGGGTTGGGACATGGGTAGGGACACCTCCCACTAGCCCAGGTTGCTCAAGGCTGGGAGTGTTTAGCCTGGAGAAGACTCCAGGGGGACCCTAGAGCTGTCTTCCAATAGCTGAAAAGATCCTACAGGAAGGCTGCAGAGAGACTTTTCCTGAGGGTGTCTAGAGACAGGACAAGGGGGAATGGTTTGAAGCTGAGGGAAGAGTAGGTTTAGACTGGATCTTAGGAGGAAGCTCTACAACATGAGGGTGGTGTGACTCTGGAACAGACTGCCCAGGAAGAGTTGTGGATGCTTCCTCCCTGGGGGTGTTCAAGGCCAGGCTGGATGAGGCCTTGAGCAGCTGAGTCTAGTGAGAGGCATCCCTACCCATGGCAGGGGGGTTGGAGCAGATGACCTGTGAGGTCCCTTCCAAGCTGAGCCCTTCTGCATCTGCAGACACATGTGCTGCCATAGAAATGCAGGGATGCCTAATCTATGCTAAAACCTGAAAAGCTTTTGTTTATCTAAAGAAGGGGATTGTACTGAAAATATTCTGGTTGCATGACACTTGAGTTGACCCAGAAGTGTAAAGGTCTCTCTAAACAACCATTTGTGGAGCAGCAGCTCCGTCCCACTTGCAGATGCAGATGGTTTCCAGCCAAGTGCTCTTACCCTATCGCAGCTCTGCTCTCCTTGGTCTCTGTTCATCAGTGATTCAATTCCACACCTGCAGCAACCACAACTGGAGGCTCTGGAATCATCATCCAAAAAGAGCTGCATTTTATGAGGCCAGATTGGTTTGGGAACTCGTTGTGCCAGGATGCAGTGATCCATCAAAATCATTTCATACACTGAAGTGACTATTCAAATGGAGACAGTTGAGTTAATGTTAAAAGAAGGAATCTTAAATTTCAATATGTATGTAAAGAAGCCTCTGGAGTGTCATCAACATTTGATCTTTGAGCTTAGCAAGTTCCAGGAGTGGAATGTGATTGCTTTACTGGTGCCAGAGTGCTATAAAAAAGGGCTCTGGATGCAGCCCTGGAGTACTCAGTACAGAAAGGACATGGACCTGATGGAGAGGGTCCAGAGGAGGCCATGAAAATGATCAGGGGGTTGGAGCAGCTCTGCTCTGAGGACAGACTGAGGGAGCTGGGGGTGTTCAGCCTGCAGAAGAGAAGGCTCCAGGGAGACCTCATAGCAGCCTGCCAGGACCTGAAGGGGGCTGCAAGAAGGCTGCAGAGAGACTGTTTGCAAAGGGCTGCAGGGACAGGACCAAGGACAATGGACTGAAATTAGAGAAAGGAGATTTAGACTAGATGAGGGTGGTGGAGCACTGGAACAGGTTGCCCAGGGAGGTGTCTGAGGCCCTATCCCTGGAGATATTCAAGGTGAGGCTGGACAGAGCTCTGGGCAACCTGATCTAGTTGAGGATGTCCCTGCTGAGTGCAGAGGGGGTTGGACTGGATGAGCTTTGGAGGTCCCTTCCAGCCCAGCCCATTCTATGATTCTGTGTCTGAACATCTGAAAGGATCCTCTTCTTCCATCTCTGCACCTCTTGCATGTAAAGTTGGGCTGGTTTACAAAGTTGAGGATGTTGAATTTCTTACACATGTTGAGTGTTGCCCCCTAGAAGGCAAAGCTTGGGTGAGCAATTAATGCATGGAACACCAGAGAAATATTCTCATTATTTGCTTTGTTTCTGCCAGTGCTGCTGGTTGGGCATTATTTGTAGTTTTGCTAGCAGCTCAAGCACTGCTAAAAATAGATTCATTTGTTTACAGACTCCTTTGGCAACAGGCAAGTAAAGCCACGTTCTCATAGGCTTGACCAGCAAGCAACAATCCCACCAAGTGGTGCCTTTGAACTTGGCTGTAGCTTTGCTGTTCCATGGCTGAGGTTGGGCAGACACCTGCTGTCTCCTCTCCCACCCACATTTTGTTTTCTGTGGGAAGTTTTTCATGCCAATGTGCTTCTGTCTGAAGCCCAGCACCAGCACAGCTGAGGGGCTGAGCTGCCTGAGAGCAGCTCCACAGAGAAGGACAGTGGAGTGCTGGTGGATCGTAAGTTCACCATGAGCCAAGAAGGCAAATGGTCTCCTGGGGTGCATTAAGAAGAGTGTGGTCAGCAAGTTGAGTTCTCCTCCCTCTTTACTCTGCCCTGCTGAGGACATGTTTGCAGTACTGGGTCCAGTTCTGGGCTCCCCAGTTCAAGAGGGACAGGGAACTACTGGAGAGAGTCTAATGGAGGCTACAAAGATGCTGAGGGGCCTGGAGCAGCTCTGTGAGGAGCAAAGGCTGAGAGCCCTGGGGGTGTTGAGCCTGGAGAAGAGCAGCCCCAGAGGGGATCTGAGCAATGCTCAGCAAGAGCTAAAGAATATTGATATCAAGAGGCTGGGGCCAGACTCTTGTCAGTGGTGCCCAGGGACAGGCCAAGGGGCAATGGGCACAAACTGGAACCCAGGAGATTCCACCTGAATATGAGGAGAAACTTGTTTGGTGTGAGGGTGCTGGAGCCCTGGAACAGGCTGCCCAGAGAGGTTGTGGAGTCTCCTTGTCTGGAGAGATTCCAACCCCCCCTTGGATTGTGCTTCTGGACAAGCTGCTGTGGGTGCCCTGCTTTAGCAGGGGCTTGGACTGGATGAGCTCCAGAGGTCCCTTCCAACCCACCCCATGCTGGGCCCCTGTGGTAGTTTGTTAGGTCGCTGGATGAGCAGCAGGTCCTATTCTGTACTGTTAATGGGGAACATTGCAGAGCAAAAAGGGACTAAAAAGTGTCAGCAAAGGTACAGTTAAAGATTCTACTTGGGGCTGGAAATGCAGGGCAGAGGCCATGAGTGCAAGTCTGTAAATCAAAAGAAAGGAGCTTAGGGCAGCTGGAGTGCAGGGACAGTCAGACTCTGCTGCAGTGAAGTTTGAGAAGTTCAGTAATGGCCCAGAGGTCACCTGGGTGTTCTTGCAGTGGGGAACAGAGAGAGTCTTCACGTGGTTTCAGCATGGTAAGGAAGGGTAAAAGGAGGTGAAGGAAGACTGTGAGGAGGACAAATGACATCTGCTCTGATGTCTTCAGTTGTGTGACACTGAGGTTTCAGCATCCTGGGGCTGCAGGGTCAGGGCTGAATGCAGCTTTGAAGGAGTGGCAGTGCTGTGGCAGGAGGTATTGGCAGTAAAAATGATTCTGGAAGTGGCACTGTGGGAATAGTTTCTCTTGCCCTAAAAACTGAGCTTCTGAACCTCTCTCTCTAAGGAATAGATAGAGAAGATGCAAAGTTACTGCACAATCTGGCAGCCAACTCTGCCTTTATGTCTCCATCCTGCCCTTGGCTTGCTGTGCCAAGGGAACAAGAGTCCTTGTGGGAATCAGGGCTTGGATCCTCTGAGCTGGGGTCGTGGTGGCTTTGGCGAGGCTGCAGGACCTGTATCCACAGGCATCAACCTGAGAAATGATGCTTAATGAAGGCCTGGTGTCCCTCTGCTTTTAAATAACTACTTTTAGAGGTTTGGGTTGTTGTTTTTTTTTTTTTTTTGGAGGAGGAATGGAGGTGATTATAAAAGGTTCCAGAGTGCTTTTTAGCAGGAAGACCTGTCCTCAAATGTGTGGAGCCATGAATGTGCTCTTCCTGCAGGCAAATGGATCTACACATGATCTGCTTTCACTTAGGGCTTCCAAACACTAGGACTCAAATCTATTGCTGTGAATTGTGGCACAAAATGTGATCTAGCTTTGTAATATTGTGAGGACTTAAACCACCAGAATAGCCTAAAAATAAAACCCCACCCCAAATCCACAATCCTCTCATTGGTTGTGTCTGGGTCAGTGTGAGATGTTGGGGAGTGCTTTGATCTAAAGAAACAAACAAAAAAAAACTCAATCTATCAATGTCAGGAGGTGATAGAAAATGTCAGCAGTGAACTGAGGGAAGAGCAGAGAAGGCTGAGAGTGCAGGGATCTGTCAGGGAGTGTTTGAGGAACTCTTAGGGAGGATAAAAAAAGGTATTTCAAATAAAGCTTTTAGAAGCTGAATGGATTAGTCATTAAAACTCTCCCTGGAAGTGGTAATTGTGCTGAAGCTTGCTTTTGGGGGACCAGGCCAAACACTGTCCCTCCCCAAAAGAGCTAAAAGAAAACAAAAAACGAGCCCTGAAAAAAACACAAAGCAAAACACCACAGCAAAACAAACCACAACCAAACCTCTCCAAAGCTCAAAACCACAGCAAAACAAACCACAACCAAACCCCTCCAAAGCTCAAAACCACAGCAAAACAAACCACAACCAAACCCCTCCAAAGCTCAAAACAAACCACAACCAAACCCTCCAAGCTCAAACAGCAAACAACCACAACCAAACCCCCAAGCTCAAACCAGCAAAACCACAACCAAACCCCTCCAAAGCTCAGAACCAAAGCAAAGCAAACCACAACCAAACCCCTCCAAAGCTCACGAAACCAAAGCAAAGCAAACCACAACCAAACCCCTCCAAAGCTCAGAACCAAAGCAAAGCAAACCACAACCAAACCCCTCCAAAGCTCAGAACCAAAGCAAAGCAAACCACAACCAAACCCCTCCAAAGCTCAGAACCAAAGCAAAGCAAACCACAACCAAACCCCTCCAAAGCTCAGAACCAAAGCAAAGCAAACCACAACCAAACCCCTCCAAAGCTCAGAACCAAAGCAAACCACAACCAAACCCCTCCAAAGCTCAGAACCAAAGCAAACCACAACCAAACCCCTCCAAAGCTCAGAACCAAAGCAAACCACAACCAAACCCCTCCAAAGCTCAGAACCAAAGCAAACCACAACCAAACCCCTCCAAAGCTCAGAACCAAAGCAAAGCAAACCACAACCAAACCCCTCCAAAGCTCAGAACCAAAGCAAAGCAAACCACAACCAAACCCCTCCAAAGCTCAAAACCAAAGCAAAGCAAACCACAACCAAACCCCTCCAAAGCTCAAAACCAAAGCAAAAAAACACAGCAAAGCAAACCACAACCAACCCCCACCAAAGCTCAGAACCAAAGCAAACCACAACCAAACCCCTCCAAAGCTCAAAACCAAAGCAAAAAACCACAGCAAAACAATCCACAACCACACACCACCCCCCAAAGCTCACAATCAAACCAAGCAAACCCACCAGAAACTTGTAATGGGGTTTTCAGAAGGTAAGAACCAGGCTGTGTTGCTCCCTCCAGTGCCAGAATGACTTCAGGAAGTGGTAACCTCAAGATTGCCTCCAGAAGGACATTTATATTGGGGTTGGCTGAGTCAATAACCACTGCAGGTTTTTGGACAGATGGAATCTGATTAATAGCAAGAAAAGCCTTAGCTGTGACTATAGCCATTGTAATTGAAACTGAGGCCTCCAGGCATCCCAGAAGAAGCCAAGAATCCTGGCTGTGGGATTTGCTTCTCTACGAGGGCAGGTTTTTAACTTCTGCCTGCAAAGACTTGGTGGTTACAGATGATGGTGCATCTACAGAGTTAACTGAATAGAAGAGATCAATTGTGAGACTCAAATTCCATTCTTTATGCCTTCTGTCCAATGATTTATAGTAGAATACACACTTGGGTTTGTTTTCGTTGCTTCAGGTTTTCCAGGTTAGTCTACACTGGAGAAAAGGTTTATAGCAATGGCAGCCAAGCTCAGCCTGTTGTTGGTATGTCCAGGTGGCCACTGAAATCAGGCTGGCTTCAAGGGGCAGATTAACAGTTAGCAAAGCACAGCTGGGACGTAAACATCTACCAGCAATGGTCTGGGAAGTTAAACAGCTCCTGTCATGCCCCTTCCCTGTAAAGCCCTATTAAATCCATTGGGAGCAAGTTTTATGTCTCCTGATGTTTCAGATCATCTTCATATTTGGAGCCATATGATACACTGTCCCTGCCTGTGGGGATGATCCTTGAGGTCACTTCCAACCCTAAGCATTCTATGATACTGAGGGTGTTGATCAAGAGCCAGCTAAACATGGGCTAGCCTGTGCCCAGGTGGCCACGAAGGCCTCCAGCATCCTGGTCTGGATCAGCAATGGTGTGGCCAGCAGGGGCAGGGAAGGGATTGTCTTCCTCTAGTCATTGGTAAGGCCATCCCTTGAGTATTGTGTCCAGTTTTGGGCACCTCACTCCAAGAAAGACATTGAGGAGCTGGAGCAGGTCCAGAGAAGGGCAATGAAGCTGGGGAAGGGTCTGGAGAACAGGGCTGGGGAGGAGCAGCTGAGGGACCTGGGGATGTTTAGCCTGGAGAAAAGGAGGCTGAGGGAAGACCTTCTGGCTCTCTACCACTCCCTGAAAGGAGGTTGGAACCAGATGGAGGTTGGCATCTCCTCCCAAGGAACAAGTATTAGGCTGAGAGGGAATGGCCTCAAGCTGCACCAGGGGAGGTTTAGGTTGGATGTTAGGAGAAACTTCTTCCCTGAAAGGCTTCTCAAAGGCTGGCACAGGCTGCCCAGGGAGGTGGTTGAATGCCCATCGCTGGAGGGGTTTGAAAGAGCCAGAGCTGTGGTGCTGAGGGCCATGGTTTAGCCCCAGCCTTGGCAGAGTTAGAGAATGGTTGGAGGGGATGATCTGAAAGGGCTTTTCCAGCTGAAATGATTCTGTGGTTTTTTCTCCTGGCAGTGCAGACCATGAGGTTAATCCAGAGGTTAAGTGTGTTAAGGGTTTAGTACTTTTCTAACATCTTAGTGTGAGATCGAGTCTGGGCTCTGATTGTACCCTTCCCCTGTTCTCAAAAGATAACTTTGCCATTTCAATGACAAATCCCTCAGCCTTCCAATAATCTGTGAGTGGAATTTAGTGCACAGATGCCTCTTGTGCAGTCAGACTGAGGTGTAGTTGACCCTGGAAGTCCTTTGGTTTAAATTGCTCAGGGAGGTTTCAGATGTGGGCTTTTGATTTGCAGTTATTGTTGGATCAATGACTGAAAGAATTCCTGGGATGGAAGGTCGACACCAGCTGTGTGTCCTCCCCCCTCCCACCATAAGTTTTATTGTTTGTTCTTTTCTCCTTATAGAATAAACATGGTGAGGTCTTGTCTGCTATGAAAGATAAGTGTGGAAATGTAATGGTCTCCAAAGGCTGGGGATTAAAGACATAAATTCCTTGGGTAGAAAATTGCTCATTCTCATTGAAGGCTTCTTGGCTGCTTGCTCTGGCTCTAACTAATCCACATATGAATCTAAAATACATCTTGACAACAACCCTCTGCAGACAGATAATTTTATTAAGGAAAACACAAATACTTGATACAAATGAAGGATGAAGCTTGATTTGATCATTTTCTAAATGTTTATGGCTGATGATTGCATGTCTAGAGGCTAAATTGGTGATGAAGTGCTCTGCTATGGATATTTTCATGTTCTGAAAAGCATTTAGCTGCCATTAGAGGCTAGGACCTCGATAAGGGAGCATTTTAACTGGAGCCAGGACTGTGTTCCTTACTCACAGAGTCACAGGTTAGTTGGGGGTTGGAAGGGGCCTGAGTTAAAAATAACTTATCAGAAACTAATAGACATATTTCAGCAGATGTGTGGCTACGTTAGATATGGGTGTGCAGAGTAACACAGAATGGTGAGGGGTTGGAAGGGACCTCTGGAGATTATCTATCCAGCCCCCCTGCTACAGCAGGGTCACCCACAGCAGCTTGCCTTGGACTGGTGTTTGAAATGTGGAATTTAAAAATGCAAATGAAATTTAAAAACTCCAGTTGTCAAGAGATCTTTCTCTTCTTCTTTCTCTTCTTCTTTCTCTTCTTCTTTCTCTTCTTCTTTCTCTTCTTCTTTCTCTTCTTCTTTCTCTTCTTCTTTCTCTTCTTCTTTCTCTTCTTCTTTCTCTTCTTCTTTCTCTTCTTCTTTCTCTTCTTCTTTCTCGTCTTCTTTCTCTTCTTCTTTCTTTCTCGTCTTCTTTCTCTTCTTCTTTCTTTCTCGTCTTCTTTCTCTTCTTTCTGTCTTTCCTGTCAATGGAAAGGCAATCAGAAATAATCATAGCATCATAGAATTGTCAGGGTTGGAAGGGACCTCAAGGCTCATCCAGTTCCAGCCCCCCTGCCGTGGCCAGGGACACCTCACACTACAGCAGGTTGCTCCCAGCCACAACCAGCCTGGACTTAAAAAGTCCACTGCTGGCTTGCCACTTAAGAGGACTCTTAATTTAAGCTAGAATAATGCCTTCTGTAGATATATTTAATACAGAGGAGTCACAGAATGGTGGAGGTTGGAAGGGACTTCTGGAGATCATCCAGTCCAACCCCCCTGCCAAGGCAGGGTCACCTAGAGAAGGTCACACAGGAACACATCCAGACAGGCCTTGAAAGTCTCCAGAGATGGAGACTCCACCACCTCTGTGGGCATCCTGCTCCCAGGGCTCCAGCAGCCTTGAATTAAAGAAGTTCCTCCTCACGTTTCAATGGAATTTCCAATGTTCAAGTTTGTGCCCATTACCTCTTCCCCTGTCACTGGGCACCATTGAGAAGAGTCTGGCCCCACCCTCCTGACACCAACCCTTGAAGTTTTGATCAGTGTTGATCAGATCCCTCCTCAGGCTGCTCTTCTCCAGACTAAACAGCCCCAATTCCTCCTCACAGAGCAGTTCCAGTGCCCTCAGCATCTTTGTAGCCCTTTGCTGTGCCCCCTCCAGCAAGTCCCTGTCCCTCTTGAACCAGGGAGCCCATATACTAAAGCTTCTATATGCTTCTTTCTTCCTCAGAAAGGTTTGTCTGCCACTTGCTCATAAAGCAAAGGTGGTCACAACACTGACCTTGCTTAGAGATTTCTGACATGCAGTTGTGTGTTAACCCCAGTAGGAAGGAGGAATGATGAGTAAATGGCTAAGTCACCTCCTTAGCCATTCAAAAAGATCTCACTCAGTTAACTGTGCTGTAAAGAAACCTCCAAATGAGTTTTGAATGTGAAGTTGCTGGTCCCTCAGCTGTGGTAGGGATAGGCAGACCTCCAGGAGAGAGGACAAATAGTTCAGTGGTTTGAAAAGTTTTGGCTGCAGGGGATTAAAAAAAAAAATTGGCTCATTTGTAAAATGATTAATGCAACAAGAATGAGATGGTTTGCAAACAGAACAGGAGCAGATGCACCTCTTCCATTTTTGTAATTCTGATTGTTTTCTTCTAAGCAATTGCAAATTAAAACCAATTAAGGGAAAAATTAAGGGAAAAAAAATGAGAGCAGGTGAAATCATAGAATCACAGAATATTTTGGATTGGAAGGAACCTTGAAGGTCACCTAGTTCCAACCCCCCCCGCCATGGGCAGGGGATACCTCCTACTAGACCAGCTTGAGCAAGGCCCCATCCAACCTGGCTTTGAACACTTCCAGGCTTGGAGCCTCCACAGCTTCTCTGGGCAACCTGTTCCAGTGCCTCACCACCCTCATGGGGAAGAATTTCCTCCAAATGTCTCATCTGAATCCATCTTCTTCCAGTCTAAAGCCATTGCCCCTTGTCCTGTCACTCCAAGCCTTTGTAAAAAGTCCCTCTCTAGCTCTCCTGTAGCCCCCTCCCAATCCTGCTGAATATATCCAAAATGCTTTTGAGAGAGAGATGGTAAATGCAAGATATTTTAATCAGTTGTCTCTTCAGTTTCAAGCCTTTCTTCTGATGCTGACTTTAAGAGCACCCCCTGCTTATCAAAGCAAAATATTTACTTCCCTTCCATCTGGCTCCTTGGCAATCTTCTGACTTAGATCATGAGTTGGCTTCGCTGCAGAGTCTAATTGCTTGCTCTCGTGAGACAGGAGCTGGTGCTGGACAATGGGGTAGAGCAAATGGAAGCTGCAGAGCCTGTTCAGCACAGGGATGCCTTGGTCTGCTACCTGCTGCAGGGAAGGAGAACAGAAGATTTTACTAAACACAGCTTTTTTTTTTTTTTTCCCTCCCTCTGTGTTGTGCTTGGCTGTAGTTCCTGGAGCCTGGATTTGTCTTTCCTGCTCTGTAGTGCACATGAAGGGATTGCATTTGGAATGAGCCTGTCTGTGAGGAGACCAAGTGCTCAGAGATGGTGACACTCAGGTGACATGTGCCAGGCTTCTTGGGGGTAGGGCAGGCAGGATGCTTCTGTCCTCTCACTTAATTGCTTCCCCTTCCTGGGATGGACAGAAGGCACCATGGACAGAGGCATAAAAGTGTTTCTCAGTTGCTGTGTTCTCGAACCACTGCTACTTCAGTCTGCATGCAGCTGGTGAAGGGCCTTGAACTCAAGTCCCGTGAGGAGAGGCTGAGGGAGCTGGGGTTGTTCAGTCTGGAGAAAAGGAGGCTGAGGGGAGACCTCAAGGCTCTCCACAACTCCCTGAAAGGAGGTTGGAGCCAGGTGAAGACTGATCTTTTCTCGCATGCAACAAGTGACAGGACAAGAGGAAATAGCCTTAAGTCGTTCAAGGGGAGGTTTAGGCTGGATATTAGGAAAAATATCTTCACAAAAAGGGTTACCAAGTCCTGGAAGAGGCTGCCTGGGGAGGTGGTGGAATCACCACCACTGGAGGTGTTTAAAAGGTGCATGGATGTGGTGCTTAGGGAAGTGGTTTACAGAATCACAGAATGGTAGGAGTTGGAAGGGACCTCAAAAGATCACCCAATCCTACCCCCCTGCCACAGCAGGGTTGCCTAGGGCAGGTTACCCAGGAAGACATCCAGGTGGGTTTTGAGTGTCTCCAGGGAAGGACTCCACCACCTCTCTGAGCAGCCTGCTCCAAAGTTCTGTCACCCTCACAGTGAAAACGTTTTCCTTATGTTCATGTTGGAACCTCCTCTGCATCAGCTTGCACTGGTTGCCCCTTTGTCCTGTCACTGGCCATCACTGAGCAGAGCCTGGCTCTGTCCTCCCAACTCTGCCCTGCATGTCTTTATAAGCATGAATGAGGGCACCCCTCAGGCTCCTCTGCTCCAAGCCAGAGCGCTCCAGTTTAGTGGTAGCAGCTTAGCAGTAGGAGTAGGATTGTGAGCTCCAAGCAAGGGATTGGTCTTGATGATCTCAGAGGTCTGAGAGGGGACCGAGAGAGGATTCAATAAATGTTTATAAATATCTGAGGGCTGGGGGTCAAGAGGGACAGGACAGGGTCTGCTCAGTTGGACTAGAATATTTCTGTGCCAAATATCTTACTCCTTACCCTAATATCCCCATTTCAAGAGGGACAGGGGGGAGCGTGTGCCCGGGGCAGGAGGGAGTGTGGCGCTCTGCTTCTCGCCGAGCGGACAGATGGGATCTCTAACCTTGGTGGAAAGCAGGGGCAGAGACTGCAGAGGGGAGGGCTTTCTGTGAAACCCTGGGGGCTCTGCATTCTGTCCTTGGCTGCAAACTCTTCTCAGGCATCTGTAAGCCACTAAAAAATGGCATCCTGGCTGAAGAGGATGAGCACAGAGGGAGGATGCACTCCTCCACCTGCTAGCCTGCCCGCAGCCCAGCAGCATATGCAGCAGAGGGACGGCTGGGCAAGGGAACCAAGCTGGTCTTTTTACCAGCCTCTCATCAGAGAGTGCTGGGAGTTTGGAATAGACATTTCTTGGCCAGTAGTGGCTGCAGACACTCCAAGAATAGATCTAACAAGCTCTTTATGGAGACCATATGCCAGTAGCTGCACTTCTGTGGCATTTCTTGTGGAATGTAGGAAGTTTTCTATGGAGAGAAATTTTTGCTGCTTCTCGGGGATGGTGACAGGCCTGCCTGGATTTAACACTTCAGTTTTGAAAGAGGAGGTGAGAGTGAGCTGGGGGTTGGTCTCTTCTCCCTCATCTCAGCTGTTAGAACCAGTCTTAAGAGGAGCAGCTGAGGGAACTGAGGTGGTTTAGTTTGGAGAAAAACAGGCTGAGGGAGCAGTGAGGTCTCCCTTCAGCCTCCTCTTCACCAGACTGAACACCCCCAGCTCCCTCAGCTGCTCCTCCCAAGCCCTGTTCTCCAGACCCTTCCCCAGCTTCATTGCCCTTCTCTGGACCTGCTCCAGTCCCTCAATGTCCTTCTTGGAGTGAGGGCCCAACACTGAACCCAGTATTCAAGAGGGACAGGGATCTGCTAGAGAGAGTCTACAGGAGAGCCATGAGGATGATTAGGGGACCCTGTGAAGAGAGACTGAGAGCCCTGGGGCTGTTTAGTCTGGAGAAGAGAAGGCTGAGAGGGATCTGATCAATGTCTGTCAATAGCTGAGGGGTGGGTGTCAAGTGGAGGGGGCCAGGCTGTGTTGGGTGGTGCACAGTGATAAGTCAAGGAACAACAGGTACAAGCTTGAACATGGAAGATTTCAGCTTAACATGAGGAGAAACTTCTTTGGTGTGAGAGTGACAGAGCCCTGGAGCAGGCTGCCCAGAGAGGTTGTGGAGTCTCCTTCTCTGGAGACTTTCCAACCCCACCTGGATGCATTCCTTTGTGGACTACCCTAAGTGATGCTGCTCTGGCAGGGGCGTTGGACTGGATCATCTCTGGAGGTCCCTTCCAACCTCTGCCATTCCATGAATCTGTGATTCAAGATGTGGCCTCACCAGTGCCAAGTACAGGGGGGGCACTCCCTGCCCTGGTCTTGTTGGGTCTGTACTTCCCTACAGAACTCTTCTGTCATTGTGTCTCCTCCCTCCCTCCCCAGCACAGTGGAGTCACTGCACTGTTTACAGCTGTGTCCCTGGGGAGCGTTGCCATAAAGCAGTAATCCTCTGTTTACAAGTACGTGCCCCGGGCTGGTCGCAGGGAACAGCTCCAGCAGCATAACTGGTAATTACCTACTGTGTTGCTATGGTATACAATTGGAATTGGGCACCTGCTGTCTTTCTTTTCCTTTCAAAATGGTGCCTGAAAATGGTTCTTATATAACCTCCATTGGATCTTGCAGCTGGTGATTCATGTGTTTACCCTTTAACTTATCTCTGTGATGCTGTTTCATGTGGGAGATGCTGTGCTTTCCTGCATGATCTGCAGTGAGATCTATTAGTCTTAAGTACCAGCCCGAATTTAGTGTCTGGATAGTTCTGATAGGAGTTTTAAGCTTTATACTGCTTGGGTTTTCAACTGAAACTCCTTTTTTGACTCTCCCCCTGCTTTTGGTAATGAGAAATGTGCTGGAAGGTGTCCAGAGAAGGGCCACCAGGATGAGCAGAGGGTTGGAGCTCCTCTGCTATGAGGACAGACTGAGAGCCAGCAGTGAGCACTTGCAGCCCAGAGAGCCAAGCAGAGCCTGGGCTGCAGCAAGAGAAGTGTGGCCAGCAGGGCCAGGGAGGGGATTCTCCCCCTCTGCTCCACTCTGCTGAGACTACACCTGGAGCTCTGTGTCCAGCTCTGGAGCCTCTGTTCCAGGAAGGGTCTGGAGGTGCTGGAAGGTGTCCAGAGAAGGACCACCAGGATGAGAAGAGGGCTGGAGCTGCTCTGCTATGGAGACAGACTGAAAAAGTTGGGGTTGTTCAGTCTGGAGAAGAGAAGGCTCCGAGGAGACCTTCTTGTGGCCTTGCAGTATGTGCAAGAAAGCTGGGGAGGGACTTTTGAGGGTGTCAGGGAGTAATAGGAACTAGGGGGAATGGAACAAAACTAGAAATGGGGAGATTCAGATTGGATGTTAGGAAGAAATTCTCCCCCATGAGGGTGGTGAGAGACTGGCAGAGGTTGCCCAGGGAGGTGGTGGAAGCCTCATCCCTGGAGGTTTTTTGCAGCCAGGCTGGATGTGGCTGTGAGCAACCTGCGGTAGTGTGAGGAGTCCCTGCCCATGGCAGGGGGGTTGGAACTGGCTGAGCCTTGAGGTCCCTTCCAGCCCTGACAATTCTACAATTCTGTGATTCTAAATCAAATCTAAACTCTTTTTGCTGTTCTGCAGCCAAATTGTATTCATGGTTTGGTGAGGGTATGAGCACAGAGCGTGTGTGAGCAGTGCAGCGGTGCCCAATGAGCTGAAGAGTGTGAAGCATTAAGGGTAATGGAACAGAAAGCTTGCAATCTATCCGTCAGAACATGAAACCAGTATTTCTAAACTTGGAATGCTAGCAAGGAAGACTGTTTTTCTCCTGGCTTGGAGTGACTGAGAGTCCTGAGGCCTTGCAGGAGTTTGGAACCATTATGATTCATGTGGAATTTCTTAGAATCACAGAATTGTTTCAGTTGGAAAACCCCTCCAAGATCATCCAGTCCAACCATCAACCCAACACTACCGTGGTCACTAAACCACATCCCCAAGTGCCATGGCCACACATTTCTTGAACACCTCCAGGGATGGTGACTCCACCACCTCCCTGGGCAGCCTGTTCCAGTCCCTGACCACTTCTGTAGCAAAGAAAGATTTCCTAGTATCCACCATAAACCTCCCCTGCTGCAACTTGAGGCCATTTCCTCTTGTTGTATCTTGGAAGCTTCTGCATCCTGTGATGGGTTTGGTTTCATTATGGTGATGAAATGTTGTGTCCTCGCTTTGACAGCAGGAGCACTGCACTAATAGAAGCAGCTGCTGCACTGTGTTGGAAAAGAGCTGCTCACTTGCTAGAGACAATGCAAAGCTGTACATCCCATAAGCATATCATGAGTAAACTGCCAAAAGGCTCTCCTTAAAGGGCCAATGCTGCTGCACTTACAAACTTCTGAGCTACAGTTTTGTTGCACAATATGGAGATGTCAGCCTTTGCTGATGCCTCTGCTGTGTTTCTCTTCTGTGACAGAAAGTCTCCAGATAGAAGCATTGGACTGGAGCACTTCTACAAGGACAGGCTGAGGGAGCCCCCATCCCTGGAACCATTGGAGGTCAGGTTGTTTGGGCCTCTGAGCAACCTGCTCCAGTTGGGGATGTCCCTGCTGACTGCAGGGAGGTTGGGCTAGATGAGCTTTAAAGGTCTCTTCCAACCCAACCCATTCTCTGATTCTTGTTTTGAGTTGCTGCTCAGAACATACTCCCATAGAAACCTTGGACTGAAGCTTGCTAAGCCCTGCCTGTGATAGATGCAGTGTCCTTTGTACAGCCATTAATGAATTCCCCCCAAAGCCTTTTGCCTGGAAAGTGATCTCTTCATCTGCATCACAGGTGCTGAAAGGTTTCCTGTGCTACAAAAGGCCAGCCTGTAACAGGTGGAGTTTTCTTCCTTCGGGCAAGTTCTGTGCTCAAAGCAAGGTTTAATCAAATACATTGATTCTGGTATTGCTCTGTGAAGGTTTGGCTTCCATTTTCTCCCCTTGTGAAAAGCAAAAAGAGAATTTAGAATGCTCCTATTTGGTTACTCCAGGCTCATGCATGTGGTTACTCCAGGCTCATGCATGTGGTTACTCCAGGCTCATACCTGTGGTTACTGTAGGCTCATACCTGTGGTTACTCTGGGCTCATACCTGTGGTTACTCTAGGCTGATACCTGTGGTTACTCTAGGCTGATACCTGTGGTTACTGTAGGCTCATACCTGTGGTTACTGTAGGCTCATACCTGTGGTTACTGTAGGCTCATACCTGTGGTTACTCTGGGCTCATACCTGTGGTTATTGTAGGCTCATACACGTGGTTACTCTAGGCTGATACCTGTGGTTACTCTAGGCTGATACCTGTGGTTACTCTAGGCTCATACCTGTGGTTATTGTAGGCTCATACCTGTGGTTACTGCAGGCTTATACCTGTGGTTATTCTAGGCTTATTCCTGGGGTTACTCTAGGCTCATACATGTGGTTACTCTGGGCTCATTATGTGGTTACTCTAGACTCATACCTGGGGCTGCTCCAGGCTCATACCTGTGGTTACTCTGGGCTCATATCTGTGGTCACTCTAGACTCATACCTGTGGTCACTCTAGGCTCATGCATGTGTTTACTCTAAGCTCATTATGTGGTTACTCTAGACTCATACCTGGGGTTACTCTAGACTCATACCTGGGGTTACTCTAGGCTCATGCATGTGTTTACTCTAAGCTCATTATGTGGTTACTCTAGACTCATACCTGGGGTTACTCTAGACTCATACCTGGGGTTACTCTAGGCTCATGCATGTGTTTACTCTAAGCTCATTATGTGGTTACTCTAGACTCATACCTGGGGTTACTCTAGACTCATACCTGGGGTTACTCTAGGCTCATGCATGTGTTTACTCTAAGCTCATTATGTGGTTACTCTAGACTCATACCTGGGGTTACTCTAGACTCATACCTGGGGTTACTCTGGGCTCATGCATGTGGCTGCTTTAGGCTCATACCTGTAGTAGCTCTCCTAAAATAGAACTAAGTTGTTGCAGAGACAGTTGTGTGCTTCAGGCTCTCTAATATGCCTTGATATGTTCTGAACAATATTTTGTTGTGGAAAGGATGACTTTCATGAGTCAGATGGAAAGCTGGTCCTGAAGCTGCTTCTGGAAGCTGCTTCCCATGGTGCTTTTTTGTTTCTAAGTATAGCTCTGAGTGTAAACAACCAATCCGATGGCCTCAGACTTTCCCTTTGCTTATTGTAACTTTCAGGGGAAGCAATAACGGAGAGAATTGAATATTGCCTGCTGGGGAGAGCCAGGCAGCTGTAAAGCCTTCTGGGCAAGGAGGAGCCATTGAATGAGCTCCAGTGCTGGATCTCTGCTGCTTCTGGGATTTCAACACCCTGTCCTCACCTAAGTACAGACCTAAACTGTGCCTGGGAGCCTCTCACATTCCTACTTTGCAGAGCTTTTCTGTCTCGTGCTTTTCCCAGAGATTTCTTCAGAATCATCATATTCCTGGCAATGGCTTTCAGGTTTTGAGCTGACAACCTCCCACTGAGAGCACTTTGTTGGAAAATTGCCAACCAACTCTGCAACTGGAAGCCAAGATATGTACTTTATCATTTTCCTACTTGGTGTATTTATAGGATGTTGGAGAAGACCACTCTCAAAATCTACCAAGGCTGGGGCTGAACCATGGCCCTCAGCACCACAGCTCTGCCTCTTTGAAACACCTCCAGGGATGGGCATTCAACCACCTCCCTGGGCAGCCTGTGCCAGTGTCTGGGAACCCTTTCAGGGAAGAAGTTTCTTCTAATGTCCAACCTAAACTTGCCCTGCTGCAACTTGAGGCCATTTCCTCTCATCCTCCATCTGGTTCCAACCTCCTTTCAGGGAGTGGTCCCTCAGGCCTCCTCTTCTCCAGACTGAACACCCCCAGCTCCCTCAACTGCTCCTCCCCAGCTCTGTTCTCCAGACCCTTCCCCAGCTGCTTTGCCCTTCTCTGGACCTGCTCCTGTCCCTCAATGTAGTGAGGGCCCCAAAACTGAACTCAATACTCAAGGTGTGGGATCACTGCTGAGACAGGATTACTGCCTTGGTCCTGCTGGCCACACCATTGCTGATCCAGACCAGGACACTGGTGGCCTTCTTGGCCACCTGGGCACACTGCTGGCTCATCCTCAGCTAGCTGTCAACCAGCACTTCCATATCTTTCTCTACTGGGCAGTTTCTAGCCACTCTTTCCCCAGCCTGGAGCATTCAGGGGGTTGTTGTGACCCAGGTGCAGGACCCAACACTTGGCCTTGTATGCAGAAGATGCTTAGTCATTTTGGTAACATGAATGGAGATGTTTTCTGAACATCCCACTTTGCACTGATGTGGCCTGATGGGGAGAAGGGGATGGCAGTGTTTCATTCAACTTCAAAATCAGTCAGGACAAACCAGTCACTCTGGTTTGTGGCCTGATCTAAGTGTTTGCTCTAATGCTTTGCATTTATTTTGGTTCAGGGTTTGTTGTCATAGAATGGTTTGGCCTGGAAGGGAACTTAGAGGTCATCTGTTTATCATAGAATCATAGATTAGTCTGGGTTGGAAGGGGCCTCCAAAGCTCATCCAGTCCAACCCTCTCTGCAGTCACAGGGACATCCTCAACCAGATCAGGTTGCCCAGGGCCCTGTCCAGCCTCACCTTGAATACCTCCAGGGATGGAGCCTCAACCACCTCGCTGAGCAACCTGTTCCAGTGTTCCACTACCCTCATGGGGCAGAACTTGTTCCATATGATGGTACCTGCTCCTCCTTGCCTCTCCTTGCAGTGGCACACCAGTAAATGCTGGTGATAGCAATGTCTTTCTGCTTCTGCTGGCTGAACCACTCCTACAGAGGGTGTGTTCTGCTGCATTTCCTACTGAAAGTGAAGTTCCTGGGGTCAGGAAGAAGGCAAACTTGTACTTGATTAGGGGATGTGTGGGTTAGGATTTAGTTTCACTCAAAAAAATATTGGAAACCACCAGGAGGTGAGAGACCTTGGTGGAAGTTCCATAGCATTTTTCAGAGATATATTCTGCTTAAAACCAAGCTCTCTAGCCTATCAGGGATTAGGTATACTGTAGCCTTTTCCTCTTTTAAGCTCTGCCTTCAAAGAAATGATGCAAGATGCTGCCAGAAATGTTGTCACCTTCCCTCATTTCATCATTTCTTTTGCCTGGCTTGAAAGGGAAAAATCAATCCAGAGCTCAGCATATGCTTACAGCCTAAATAGAAACATTGAATATTGATCCACAAGCCTGGCTTTTGAAGAAGGCTTAAAGAATATCCAATGCTTTATTTCAAGCTACAGGGAGTGGCTTTGTTTGTTTGTGTTTTGGTTTTTTTTTTCTTTTCCCAGCAGTGTTTTCATTCAGCTCTGCAAAGCATTTACTCATTCCCTGAGTACAGCTGACCAGCTCTGGATAACATTGGGGAGTTTACTTGAATAAAATTTAGCCTTGGAAATGCAAATTTAGCAGTTACAAAACTTAGCAACTGTTTTTGTTTTTGTTTTTTTTAACTTTGGGGATCTTGAAAATAAAGAAGGGATGGTGGGCCATCATCCCTTGCTGTTAGCTGTGCTGAGCTGGAAAGTGCTCAGCTTGGGTGAGAGATTCGTTCCAGCCTTGCTGCCAGGGCATAGACTCATAGAGGTCTTCTCCAGCCAAGGCAATTCTAAGATCATCCAGTCCAACCATCAACCCAACACCACCATGACCACTAAACCATGTCCCCAGGTGCCATGGCCACACATTTCTTGAACACCTCCAGGGATGGGGACTCTACCACCTCCCTGGGCAGCCTGTTTCAATCCCTGACCATTCTTGCAGCAAAGAAATTGTTCCTGATGTCCAACCCCCCGGTGCATCTTGAGGCCTTTTCCTCTTGTGCTGCTGTTAGTTGCTTGGAGAAGAGTTCACCCCCTAGCTCTCTGCAGCTTCCTTTCAGAGAGCATCTCTCCAGGAAGATGCTGGTAACCACTCAGAGCTGTCAGCAAACACATGAAGGTGTGAGCACTGCCTGCCTGATTCCAGTGCTTCCTGTTGTGTCTTCTCAGGACAGCATGGGCTCATAAACTGGACTGGAATATTTCCATGCCAGATATCTTACTCCTTACCCTAATATCCCCAGTTCAAGAGGGACAGGGATCAGCTGGAAAGAGTCCAATGCAGGGCTACAAAGATAGTGAAGGGACTGGTGCACTGCCTGAGGAGGAGAGGCTGAGAGCTCTGGGGAAAAGGGAGAAGATTGAGAAAGGATCTGATCAATGTCTATCAGTATCTGAGGGCTGGGGGTCAGGAAGGAAGGGACAGGGACAGCCTCTGCTCACTGTGCCCTGGGATAGGACAAGGGGCAATGGATGGAAACTGCAGCACAGGAGGTTCCACCTCAACAGGAGGAGGAACTTCTTCACTGTAAGGGTCCCAGAGCCCTGGAACAGGCTGCTCAGAGAGGTTGTGGAGTCTCCTTCTCTGGAGCCTTTGCAGCCCTGTCTGGATGTGTTCCTGTGTGACCTGTGCTGGGTTCTCTGGTCCTGCTCTGGCAGAGGGGTTGGACTGGAAGATCTCCAGAGGTCCCTTCCAACCCCTGACATCCTCTGATCCTGTGAACCCAAACCTCCCCTGGCATAATTTCAGGCCACTATTCATCAGAGAGGACCTTGGAGAGGCCCAGCCTGTGCCTTGGGACTTTCCCTTGCCTTGTTTAAAATTCCTCTTCAGCTGTAGAGAGAGAGGTGGTCTAGAATTGCTGGTTGGTGCTTCTGGGGACTTCCCAATGCTTTGAGCACTTAGAGATGTTCTCCCTGTTTGGGTGGTTCAGGTGGTTTTGTTACTCAAGGGGGAAGGCAGCTGATGAAGGCATTCAGACTTCCCTTGCCTGGGCTGTATTTGAAGACTCAACAGCACAAGCAATTAGGTGTAACAACTTTGTTAATGGTGAGATGTGTGTTCTGCAAGAGGAAATGTGCTGAGCGCCTGCGTGTGGGAAGGTGTCAGTTAAACACTTCATTAGTTGATTCTTTTCATTACTCAGGGGCATGCACAGGTGAGCTCATTTCTCTTCCTTCCCTTGTGCTCACATAACCTTCAGGGGTAAGGGAACCATGTAGAAAAAAGCTGCTTAAAGTTGCCTCTTCTCTGTCAGAGTACAGCTGGAGACAGCAAGTTCACTGCCAGCCAGCAAAGTGTCCTCCTGGCCAAGAAGGCCAATGGTCTCCTGGGTGCACTAAAAAGAGTGTGCCCAGCAGGTTGAGGGAGGTTCTCCTCCTGCTCTGCCCTAGTGAGACTGCATTTGGAGGACTGTGCCCAGTTCTGGGCTCCCCAGTTCAAGAGACAGGGAACTACTGGAGAGAGTCCAGCAGAGGCTGCAAAGGTGCTGAGGGCCCTGCAGCATGTCGTGAGGAGGAAAGGCTGAGAGCCCTGAGCCTGGAGAAGAGCAGCCCCAGAGGGGATCTGAGCAGTGCTCAGCAAGAGCTAAAGGGTGGGGGGCAAGAGGCTGGGGCCAGACTCTTGTCAGTGGTGCCCAGGGCCAGGACAAGGGGCAATGGGCACAAACTGGAACCCAGGAGGTTCAGGAGGAGAAAATTTGTTGGTGTGAGGGTGCTGAAGGCCTGGAGAAGGCTGCCCAAAGAGGTTGTGGAGTCTCCTTCTCTGGAGAGATTCCAAACTCACCTTTTTGGAACACAGTTAAGCTCCACAGCAAACCCTTTGAGTTTCACATCTGTTGGGTGTTCCAGCCTGATGGGTTGTGCAGTACAGATGCTTACAGCATTCTTCTTTCTGGGCAGAAGTTGATTCATTTTGCTCTGGGCAAGAAAATTTCCCACTATGCAAATTTCTTTTGTTTGGAGAGACACCATGATGATAACTGCCAGGAACATCCACTTAGATTCCTACTTCTGGATGTACCTGGCCACCTTTGGGACCCATACTCAGTCTGCTTTTAGTTACTCTTCCTGCTGCTCAAGCATCTCATGGGACAAGAGGTGAAACTAAGTTTTCCTTCTTTCTTCTCATCCTGTGCTGAGAGGAATAATTCAGGCTTCTTTGAGACTGAAGAGAAAAAAAATACTCGAGCATGTAATGAGGGAGGGGGAGAAGAAAATGTCCATTTTTGGTGTCTATTGCTGAGTCTGGAAGTTAGAATTTAATACTGTTTGCTTTCTGACTTTAAACTTACGGAGCTTCTGCTAGCTGTAACCTCTACTGCCTCTGGCACTCTACACAAGTGGTCACTGGAGATGGGAGTCATTCTAGTAAGGAATTGGTCTTTTCTGTTTTTCAGTTAAACTAAGGAATGTTCTCTTCATTCTTTAGATCCTATAGATCACAGGGTCAGAGGATGTTAGGGGTTGGAAGGGACCTTAAGAGATCTTCCTGTCCAACCCCCCCTGCCAGAGCAGGACCAGAGAATCCAGCACAGGTCACACAGGAACACATCCAGACAGGGCTGCAAAGGCTCCAGAGAAGGAGACTCCACAACCTCTCTGGGCAGCCTGTTCCAGGGCTCTGGGACCCTTCCAGTCAAGAAGTTCTTCCTCATGTTGAGGTGGAACCTCCTGTGCTGGAGTTTTCATCCATTGTTCCTTGTCCTATTCCAGGGCACAAGTGAGCAGAGGCTGTCCCTGTCCCTTCCTTCCTGACCTCCAGCCCTCAGATCTTGATAGACATTGATCAGATCCCCTCTCAGTCTTCTCCTCTCCAGACTAGACAGCCCCAGGGCTCTCAGCCTCTCCTCCCCAGGCAGTGCTCCAGTCCCTTCAGCATCCTTGGAGCCCTCCCTTGGACTCCCTCCAGCAGATCCCTGTCCCTCTTGAAGTGGGGAGCCCAGAACTGGATGCAATATTCAAGCTGGGGCCTGACTAGGGCAGAGCAGAGGGGGAGGAGAACCTCCCTGGCTCTGCTGGACACACTCCTCTGAATGCATCCCAGGACCCCCTTGGCCTTCTTGGGAGGGCACATTGCTGTCCCATGCAGAACTTGCTGCCCACCAGGACTCCTTGGGGCTGCTCTCCAGCAGATCCCCTCCCAACCTGTCCTGCTGCAGTTTATTCTTCCTCCCCAGGTGCAGGACTCTGCACTTCTCCTTGTTGAACCTCATCAGGTTCCTCTGTGCCCAGCTCTCAGTCTGTCCAAGTCTCTGAATGGCCTCACAGCCTGCAGGTGTCTCAGCCAAGCCTCCCAGTTTGGTGTCATCAGCAAACCTGCTGAGAAACCTCTGTCTGTGATTTTGGTGCTGGTATCTTTTCTCCTAAGTACTATAGGCTGCAAGCTCATACTAATGCCCTTTTTATTTGTGTCCCTGGTCAGATTATGACACAGAAATGGTGTTTGGCAACTTTGCTTTGGATTCTGCTGCTTTGCTCTGTAGGTTTGACTCCTGGTTTGCAGTGCCCTCTGATGTGTTTAAGGTGTCTGCAGCACTGAGGCTGGGAAGTTTTGGAGTGACAGAGGAAAAGAACTGGACAAGGAGTTGTCTATTTTCTTCTGGATTTTGGGTTCATCCATGCAATGCTGGGAGATACCTTTCTGCCTCTCTTCAGAGGAGGAAACCTTGTCAGTGTGAATGACACTGAATTAAATTTCCTCACTTAAAAATATTGAGGGGGAAAAGCTTTGTTCCAGTTTTGATTGATGAAATTACCTCACCTTGAGGAAAAGGTCTTCTGTAACTTGGTTTATCTTGTCCCTCATTTCTGCACATTTATGAAATCTTTTTAAGGTGTCAGGGAGTGACAGGACTGGGGGGAATGGATCCAAGCTAGAAATGGGGAGATTCAGATTGGATGTTAGGAAGAAGTTGTTCCCCATGAGGGTGGTGAGAGACTGGCAGAGGTTGCCCAGGGAGGTGGTGGAAGCCTCATCCCTGGAGGTTTTTGCATCCAGGCTGGATGTGGCTGTGAGCAACCTGCTGGAGTGTGAGGTGTCCCTGCCCATGGCAGGGGGGTTGGAACTGGATAAACCTTGAGGCTCCTTCTCAACCCTGATAATTCTGTGATTCTAAGATCAGACAAATGTGGGCTTTGAAATATTTTAGATTCCTTTTATCTGCAAACCTTTCTGAGCAATGCCTAATAAGCCTGGGGATTAGCTTCCTAAATAGAATTGCTTGTGACCTTTTCATCTAAAAAGTGAAGATAGGCTAAGAAAAAGGATTCACAGGGTGTCAGCATATAATTTAATAATGCAATTATTGGCCAGCTGTAAGCTGCGTTTTAACTTCTCAGATGTTTCTTCTAAACCTAAGCAGACTGCTTTCTGTTTGAAATGTTTTATTAGCCCTAGAGTCATAGAATCACAGAATGGTCTGGGTTGGAAGGGACCTCCAAAGCTCATCCAGTCCAATGCCCTCTGCAGTCAGCAGGGCCATCCCCAACTAGTTCAGATTGCCCAGAGCCCTGTCCAGCCTCACCTTGAAGATCTCCAGGCATGGAGCCTCAACCACCTCCCTGGGCAACCTGTTCCAGTGTTCCACCACCCTCCTGGTGCAGAACTTGTTCCTCACATCCAGTCTCAATCTGCTCTGCTCTAGTTTGAAGCCATTGCCCCTGGTCCTGTCCCTGCAGCCCTTTGCAAACAGTCTCTCTGCAGCCTTCTTGTAGCCCCTTCAGGTCCTGGCAGGCTGCTATGAGGTCTGCCTGGAGCCTTCTCTTCTCCAGGCTGAACACCCCCAGCTCCCTCAGCCTGTCCTCAGAGCAGAGCTGCTCCAACCCCTTGAAAAATGAACTGAAATACAAAGGGGGAGAGAATGCATGAGGAAGTTGACCATTTTTAGGCTGTCTTCTAAACGCTGAAGTAATCCTGTCCTAAGTGTCTGTGTTTTCCTTTACAGGTCTGAAGGGGAAAGTTCAAGAAGCATCAGGTATGTGCACATGGCTTTCTTTCTCTCTCCAGCTCTCTGTTCTGAGAAAAGACTTCATTTCAAAAGCATGATTTGGTTGGAAAGCATTCCATTGAAAGAGATTTTCCTTACGAGGTGGGGTTTGTTGGTTCTACTTAGCATGCCATTTGTGTTTGGGATGCAGGATCTTCTACCCAAGCTCAGGCCTAGCTTGAGATGACCTTTCCTGAATGCTTCTGTCTCCAGTGTGGTTTAAGACTCATGCCTTAGTTGTGTTAGTTGCAAGTTGTTTATACCTTCCAGTGGGTTTAATTACATTGGATGACAAATAGTCATTTGTACTACTGGGGGAGCTGCAAGCCAGCTGCCTGCTTTGGGGGCAGCATTTGTGCTGAGCAGAAGTCCAGGTGCTTGTTGAGGCTGGCTGAGCAGTTTGCTCTTCTTTGCTTGACAGCAAAACCCTTGGTTGACTCCTGATTGCATTACTCATTGTGCACTTGGAGGATTCAGAGATTTGAGAGGATTTTCTGTCTCAGAACTCGACTTTTAACTCATTTAGTCTTTTTTTTTTTTTTTTTTTTTTTTGCTTGTTACTGCGAGGGTTGGTTTTGGGTTTTATTTTTTTAAGCCTACATCTCGAAGCTGTTTCTCTGTGAGTCAACTCTGTAGGACCTGTAACCATGCTCTAAATGGGACTGGAACCTGAAAATGACATCTTTGAGTCTGAAAGTCTCCCAGTGTTCATGAGACCATTACAATGAAGTGGATGCCTTGATTCTCCAGGAATGTGACCACTGAGCAGTGATGACAAGGTGCAGAATATTGGCTGTGGGATCACCATAGCACCCTGCAGCTTCTTTGGGGGCTTGTCAGGACTTTGTACCTGAAGATGTTGTATTTTATTTCTTTAAAAACAAACAAACAAAGCCAAGACCTTCTCTTGTAGAATCAGAAATGCAGTTCTTAGCCACAGGTCTGCAGGCTGTCCACAGAGCCAGGTGAACTGCAGAATAATCCATCAGATATCACGGAGCCAGAAGTCTGTAGGAAGTGGGCAAAGATCCTTTGAAATGCTTTTGTCTTGCCACTGGCTGTGTGGGCAAGAGCTCTGGGCTCTGCAGGGCAGGCTGGTAGCATGTTTTTAATATACAGCAACTGAGCTGGACAAAAATCCCCAGCTGCTGCCCTTCAGGCTGTGGTAAGATGCCTGTGCTTTACCCCTCGGTTAATTTTGACTCCCAGGAGGGTTTCCAATCCCCTGGCAAGCTGTGGAAGGACTAATGCTGATTACTCAAAGTAGTTCCAGTGGCATGTGAGTTGACAGAACTGTAACTGAGGTCACATTCCAGCCTGTAGTAGTCTTGGTTTCACCTGTGGGCACTCCTGTGGGATTCTTTTGCCCAAATGAAGGGTTGGGGGCAGGGGGAGAAGTGGCATCTCTGCTGCTGAGAAGAGTTGAGTCCATCTCTTGCAGACCATATTTTGAGGTACTTTAGTGATGTGTAGGCATAGCTGGAAGGCAGTTACTTCAGATGTGGTTTGGTTGCTACCTATAAACCCTAGCCCTTGCCCCTAACATGCATCTTAATCAGCTGGGATGATTTCAGTGTGTGTGTTGTTTGGCTGATAGACCAAGGGACTGGGCTGCAAGACTGCTGAAATATCATTAGGATGTTGAAATGTCATCAGGATGTCTTGCCAGATAAATTCCACACCTCAGAGGAAGGGTCTGCTCAGCTCTGGTGTGTGAGGAGACAGTGGCAGTACTGCCCAGGGTATGTTTCTGCTGTATTCCACCTGGATGCATTCTTGTGCAGACTTCCCTGGGTGATGCTGCTTTGGCAGGGGGGTTGGACTGGATGATCTCTGGAGGACCATTCCAGCCTCTAATGTGCTGTGAATCTGCATGCAGCCTTTAGGGTTGTGTTGGGGAGAATCAGCACCATGTGTTTCCTCCAGAAAGCTGCAGGTAATCATCAGCATGGCTTTTGGAGCACTGATGAAAATCTTCCAGATTGAGGATGTTCCCTGAATTAATTCTGGTGTTCAGCATGAACCTGAGTTACTCCAAGACAGTTCCAGACTCTTATGATAGCCTAAAATTAGACTTAACAGATGAATGCAGGAGCAGGCAGCTCGAGCAGAAGGCATAGCCACACTGCTCCTGAAATGCTCTTGCAGTTCTGCTCCTCCATCCTCCCCCTTAAACTGTATTTCTTCAGAGCAGAGGTGAAATGTCACTGGGGATGTGCTTTTATGATGCTACCTGCATAAACCCCTGGCCAGCTTTTGTCTTGTCTTGGGCAAAAAAGCTCACTTAGCTCTTTATCTATGTCTACTGCCTCCTTTACCTTGTGGTTAAATTGCTTCCTCCTGTGTTTTCCTTTATTTTTGGCAAATGAAGATGAAATGCAATCATCTCAAATGCAGGGATACGTCAGCCTAGGGATTAGTGCTCAAACCCTGGAGAGAAGAAACCATCCTTCCTGCCCACAGGAATATCAGCAAAATGCCAGCAAATCGGTATGCTGCCCATACTGTGCCAGTGCCTCCTGCCAAAGTGTTCAGCTGGAGCCATGAAATAAAGTATAGGAAGGAGCTGCAAGAGGTGGGAAGCCAGAGATGAAATGTACTGGCTCAGCAGGGACTGGGCAGGCTTGAGTGAAAGCAAGAGAAGGGCTTATGGTTGTGGGGAAGTTGCTCTACAACTCCTGAAAGGAGGTTGCAGTGAGGCTGTGGGTTGGTTTCTCCTCCCTAGCATCAGGTGATAGACCAAGAGGAAGGGGCCTGGAATTGTGCCAGGGGAGGCTTAGGTTGCAGATTAGGAACAATTTCTTTGCTGCAAGAGTGGTCAGGGAGTGGAACAGGCTGCCCAGGGAGGTGGTGGAGTCCCCATCCCTGGAGGTGGTCAAGAAACCTGTGGCCATGGCTCCTGGGGATATCTGTGGTGGTGTTGGGTTGGTGGTTGGACTGGGTGTTGTCAGAGGGCTTTTCCAACCCAAACAATTCTGTGGTTTAGTTGGTCAGGACTGCAGGGTTTGACTGTCACTAGCACTGGCACTTCACATAAAAGCATCACTCTGGATTAATGGTGAGATCACAGAATCACAGAACCATTCAGCTTGGAACAGACCCTCAGGATCACCAAGTCCAACCCAGAACTCTACTCTGCAAGGGTCACCCCTAAACCATAGCCCCAAGCACCACATCCAAACCACCTTGAAACACAGCCAGGCTTGGGGACTCCACCACCTCCCTGGCCAGCACATTCCAATCCCTGACCACTCTTGCTGGGAAGAATGTTTCCTACTGTCCAGTATAAGCCTAACCCAGTCATAGATTGAGGCCATGCCCTCTTGTTCTATCACTAATTACCTGTGAGAAGAGACCAGCACCAACCTCTCATGATGTCCTTTCAGGTAGTTGTAGAGAGCCAGGAGATGTAACCATTTCTTTGTTCCCTCCTTTCTGCCAGCAGATGACTGTGAGATCAGCTGGGTGATAGTTTTGCAGATATTCCCTGCTCTCCAGCAGCCTGTGGCTGTGACATTTCAGTGCCTCCTTACACAGAATCCCAGATCTTCCTTGACTGTGCAGTGCTGCTGGGTACCAGCCCAACCAGTGCAGGAACTGCCTTGTATCTTTGTGCTTCCAGCAGATGCAGAGAGGAAAATGCCTCAGTTTTGAATCCAGTGTAGGGCAGAGCTGGTGCCCTGCAGTGACTTGTAGAGTGGGTCTGCTCTGAACCAGACCTATCTTCCTCTTTTCCCTCCTTATGTCCTGTCAAACCTGTCAGCTATTGTCATCCTCATTAAACTTGTTAATCCTTCTAGGAGGGCCCAGCAGTGAAGAATTTGGATCCAAAAGGGCAGATAAATGAATACACCTTGGGGGGGCTTTCTTTTCTGTCCTTATCTTTTTCTCCACCCTCCTCCTGATCCCAAGCTGTGATGTGCAGTGGGACTGGGCAGGCCACATGGCTCCACTCCTGGGTTTGGGAATCCTGAGGGTCAGGGTAGTCTCTTGCAGCTGAGTGAGTGGAATCAGGCTCCTGCCCAAGAGGTCTTTTGGGAAAGGCTGGGTTTTGTTTCATGCTGGAATGGAATACCCAAAGCAAGTCATGCCCTAGAGGCTCACACTCAGTTACTCAGCTGCAAAAGCGATTTTTTTGGTGGCTTTGTTTTCAGTAGCTTTATAGAATGTCAGAAAGATGAAAAATTACCCCAAAGATGTTTTGAGGTGCCCTGAGATGCAATAAGCCCTGAGCCTGACTATGCAGAGCCAAGGCTGATGCAGCAAGGCAAGATGCTTCTTGAAAATGCACTGAACAAGTTCAAAAGCATCCTGACTGGTTGGTTTGTTTCTTGGTTTGTTTCTTGGCTTTCTCATCATGACAAAAAAAAAAAAAAAATCACAGCATCACAGTACATTAGAGGTTGGAAGGGACCTCCAGAGATCATCAGGTCCAACCCCCCTGCCAGAGCAGCATCACCCAGGGCAGTCTGCACAGGAATGCATCCAGGTGGGATTTGAATGTGTCCAGAGAAGGAGACTCCACAACCCCCCTGGGCAGCCTGCTCCAGGGCTCTGTCACCCTCACTGTAGAGAAGTTTCTCCTCATGTTGAGCTGAAATCTTCTATGTTCCAGTTTGTATCCATTGTTCCTTGTCTAATTAGTGCTGTGCACCACCCAGGAGAGCCTGGCCCCCTCCACTTGACACCCACCCCTGATAGACATTGATGAGATCCCCTCTCAGCCTTCTCCTCTCCACACTAAACAGCCCCAGGGCTCTCAGTCTCTCTTCACAGGGGAGATGCTCAAGTCCCCTAAGCATCCTCCTGGCTCATAATAAATGATCCCCTTTAGTGCAAGCCCTTCAAATGCTTTCTGCTGCTAATATTGTTGTACTCTGCTAAACTTGCTGTGATTTCCTTCTGGTGAATGCTATGCAATTTGCAAACCTGTGAAATCTCTTTGGGCTGATAAATTGCTTGGAGCACTTTGTGTTCTCAGATGTAATGAACACATACACCATGAGCTATGAACTTGTCAGTGCTGTGGTCCTTTTTAATTTGTTTTGCAAGCCATTTTCATATGCCAGGGGTATGGCCTGACAGTTACAGATCAGGAGGTAGATACTTGCTGTCATCCATCACACCAAAGTTTGCAAGAGGAATATGTCTCCAAGTTTAGCAACTAGAAGTTGGTGTTCCTCTGCCTGCTGTGGACTTCGTGTGTTCCATGAACAGAAGGCAACAGAGTAGAGGATTCAAGTGGTGTAGGAGGTGAAGATGGACCCTAAGGATCGTAGAATCATTTGGGTTCTAAGCTAGAGGAGAGAGATTTAGATTAGATGTGAGGAGGAAATTCTTCACCATGAGGGTGATGAGACACTGGAGCCTCCTCCAGGGTAAACATCCCCAGCTCCCTCAACCTCTTCTCACAGGGCTGTGCTCCAGACCTTTTCCCAACCTCATTGCCCTTCTCTGGCCACATTCAAGTATCTCAATGTCCTTCTGAAATTCAGGAGCCCAGAAATGGACACAGGATTCAAGGTGTGGTCTAACCAGTGCTGAGGTTACCTAATGAAGGATGCAAAGAGGTGTCCTGTAAATGCAAAGAGGTGTCCTGTAATTACCTAATGAAGGATGCAAAGAGGTGTCCTGTGAATGCTTACCTAATGAAGTGCAGAGGGGAGAGCCTGACGGTTAGCTGACAAAGAGGACAGCTGAAGTGCTACCTTGGGAGAAAACATCAGCCACATGATGTAGCTGAGCCAAAAGCCAAAGGCTTGGTCTGTAGTTGCTTTCAGGATGTCGATAGACGGAGGCCGTGGGAAGCGTTGTGGCTGTTGGGGGTCGTGCAGAAAGGCTAATTTCTTGTCAAGGTGCACAGGAGATTAGGTGCAGAAGTAATTGTCTCATTTACCTCAGAGCAGGGAGGAAGTGTAGCAGATCAGCCTCGTTCTGTGCTGTGAGGAATGGCTGTTAAACAGACCTTGACAAACTCCAGGAACTGAGCCAGAGAGAAAGTTTAGCAGGAAGCAAAAGTTTGGGGCTTGGGCTCGGGTTGGTTTGCTTTCCTCCATAAAAATCTGCTTTAAGCATGTGACTCAGCCAGCTCCCTGAGAGCTTGCAAAGTGCAGGGTTTGGGGAATTAAAGGACAGGGAATCTTGTAAAACTAATTTTCAAGCCCAAATGTATTGCTTTGCAGTCTAAATGACTCAGTGACTACATTTAAAGAGGCCTTTCCTGGCTGGTTTTAATCATCCTGGAGAGATTTCCCTACGGTTTTATAACCGGACCTTAAAACGTGCAAAATCACCCTTTCTGACCACTCTAAAATAAAGACAACAACAAAAATTTCCCTCCAATAAATTTCTACATAAATGTCAAGCTGACCCTCGACAGCAGAGTGGAAAATGATGAGGTTCTGGGTGTTAAGCTTCAATCAGTTTTATTGCCGCTAGCAGAAATGAAATGGAAGGGAAACGGCGGAGATGGCTCCGGAGTTGCCAATGGCTGTAAAATCCCAGAGCTTTAATTGGAATTGCAGAATGAGGGGACAGCAATATGTTCATCAGGCTGTCAGAACTGCTGCTGTGTTGTCTGTAACACTTAACTCTATGCTTGTGATGTTACAGGAAAAAAAAAAAGTAGCTATGTGGTCCTAAAAGTGGTGTAAAACATCTACAGAATAAATGAGTGAAAGCTAAACATAGACAAGGGAAATGAGAACCATGGAATGGGTTGGGTTGAAAGGGACCTTAATGATCATCTAGTTCCAAACCATGGGCCAGGGCAGCTTCCACTAGACCAGGTGCTCAAGGCCCCATCCAACCTGGCCTTGAACAACAGTAGGAAGCAAAAAAATTCCCTTCATCCCCCCCCAAATTCTAAACAGGAATGTGACTATGTGTAATGACTTGGTTCACAGGACCAAGGGAAGTGAATTGTGAGCTTCTCAAGGTTACTGGGATGCAAATGTCAGAATCTCAGAATCCCAGCATGGTGTGGGTTGGAAGGGACCTCTGGGGATCATCCAGTCCATCCCTCCCTGCTAAAGCAGGGCACCCACAGCAGCTTGCACAGGATCACAGTGGCCATTGGGGGTTGGAATCTCTCCAGAGAAGGAGACTCCACAACCTCTCTGGGCAGCCTGCTCCAGGGCTCCAGCACCCTCACACCAAAGAAATTTCTCCTCCTGTACAGATGGAACCTCTTGGGTTCCAGATTGTGCTCATTGCCTCTTGTCCTGGTGCTGGGCACCACTGAAAAGAGTCTGAACTTACTGTGGCCTTGCAGTATCTGAAGGGGGCTACAAGAAAGCTGGGGAGGGACTTTTTAGGGTGTCAGGGTGGGGTGATGGGAGTGGGGCGAATGGAGCAAAACTAGAAGTGGGGAGATTGAGATTGGATGTTAGGAAGAAATTCTTCACCATGAGGGTGGTGAGACACTGGCAGAGGTTGCCCAGGGAGGTGGTGGAAGCCTCATCCCTGGAGGTTTTTGCAGCCAGGCTGGATGTGGCTGTGAGCAACCTGCTGGAGTGTGAGGTGTCCCTAGGGGCCCATGGCAGGGGGGTTGGAACTGGCTGAGCCTTGAGGTCCCTTCCAGCCCTGACAATTCTATGATTCTGTAAGTATTCTTTCCTTAGACTCATTTGCCAGGGAGATGTGATGAGATTGTACTTATAGGTAAATTAAAGGGAAAAGAGCTGGATGCTTTTGACACTAGTTGTGTCTAGTAGCTGTGTGAATAGCTCAGTGCACCCTCAGCAAGGTCACTGAGGATACCAAGCTGTGCTGCCATCCAATGAGACCTGGGCATGCTGGAATGCTGGGACAAGGAGTACCTCATGAAGTTCAATAAGGACAAGTGCAGGGTCCTGCATCTGGGGAGGAATAACGGCAGGCACCAGGAGTCTTCCTGCTGGAAAGCAGCCCCATGAAGAAAGCCCATGGGGTGCTAGGGGACAGTAAGTTCTGCAGGGGACAGCAATGTGCCCTTGGGGCCAAGAGACCCAATGGGATCCTGGGGTGCATCAAGAAAAGTGTGGCCAGCAGGGCTAGGGAGGTTCTGCTCCCCCTCTGCTCTGCCCTGCTGAGACCACAGCTGCAATCCTGTGTCCAGTTCTGGGCTCCCCAGTTCAAGAGAGACAGAGACCTGTCTGTTGGAAAGAGGCCAAGGAAGAGCTATGAGGATAACTGGGCGACTTGAACCTCTCTCCTGTGAAGAAAGACTGAGAGCCCTGGGGCTGTTGAGTCTGGAGAAGAGCAGCCTGAGAGGGGAACCTTATCAATGCCTATCAATATCTGAGGGGTGGGGGTCAGGAGGAAGGTGCCAGGCTCTTGTCAGTGATACCCAGTGACAGGCCAAGGAACAATGGATACAAGCAGGAGCCCAGGAGGTTCCATTTGAACAGAAGAAGAAACTTCTTTGGTGTGAGGGTGCTGGAGCCCTGGGGCAGGCTGCCCAAAAAGGTTGTGGAGTCTTCTTCTCTAGAGACTTTCAAAACCAACCTGGATGCATTCCTGTGTGGTCTGCCTTGTGTTCTCCTGCTCTGGCAGTGGGATTGGACTTGATCATCTCTGGAGGTCACTTCCAACCCCTAAAATGCTGTGGTTCTGTGAAAGGCAGGTAGGGCTCTGCAATGTAATGAGGTTTTGGCTGTGGGTAATGCCTGACACTAATATTTTGACTTGGAGCTTACAGCCATCCCCTATTTTCTGCTGAAAAGTAGAATCCAGTGTTCCTGAAAGTGGGCTCCCATCCAGGTGGCTGAAGTGGCATGTGCAAGCATTTTGCCTGAAGTGATTTGCAGTGGCAGCAGGCAGCTGTGATTTGTGTGAGCTCTGAGGAGCAGAGGGTGCTCAGTGCAGTGCTCCTGAGGGGCTGGAGGCTGTTGCATTTGCAGTCTCAGGAAGACAAAGCCCTGGAAGTGCTTTCCCTGAATGAATACTGAGTGTAGCTAATTCATGGACCCAGTTCTTGAGGAGTTGTTCTTCTTCAGAAGCAGTCCCATTGGAATAAAGTCCTATTGGAACAAAGCTGGAAGTGGGGAGATTCAGGCTGGATGTGAGGAAGAAGTTCTTCCCCATGAGAGTGGTGAGAGCCTGGAATGGGTTGTGCAGGGAGGTGGTTGAGGCCCCATCCCTGGAGGTGTTTAAGGCCAGGCTGGATGAGGCTCTGGCCAGCCTGCTGTAGTGTGAGGTGTCCCTGCCCATGGCAGGGGGGTTGGAACTGGATGATCCTTGTGGTCCCTTCCAACCCTGACTGATTCTATCATTCTATGACTGCAGTGCAATATAAGGAGGACAAGAAGTTCTGCATGGGACAGCAATGTGCCCTTGTGGCCAAGAGAGCCAATGGGATCCTGGGATACATCAAGAAAGGTGTCCAGCAGGGCTAGGGAAGTTCTTCTACCTCTCTACCCTACCCTGCTGAGCCCACAGCTGCAATCCTGTGTCCAGTTCTGGGCTCCCCAGTTCAAGAGAGACAGAGACCTGCTGGAGAGAGTCCAAGGGAGAGCCAGGAGGATGCTTAGGGGATTTGAGCATCTCCCCTGTGGAGAGAGACTGAGAGCCCTGGGGCTGTTTAGTGTGGAGAAGAGAAGGCTGAGAGGGATCTGATCAATGTCTATCAATAGCTGAGGGGTGGGTGTCCAGGGGAGGGGGCCAGGCTCTTTTGGGTGGTGCACAGTGGTAAGTCAAGAAGCAATGGGTTCAAACTTGAACATAGAAGATTTCAGCTCAACATGAGGAGAAACTTCTTTACAGTGAGGTTGACAGAGCCCTGGAGCAGGCTGCCCAGGGGGGTTGTGGAATCTCCTTCTCTGGAGACTTTCCAACCCCACCTGGATGCATTCCTGTGCAGACTGCCCTAAGTGATGCTGCTCTGGCAGGGGGGTTGGACCTGATGATCTCTGGAGGTCCCTTCCAGCCTCTGATATACTGTGAGACTGTGATAGGGCTTGCTCAGGGAGCAGTGTGTGGGTGCCTTGTAACTCAGTCCCATGAGTGCTTGTAGTGCCACAGGATTTCTTTTGCTCTGAGGAAGAAGGACTTCTTTTGCTCTTTTGTAGAGGAAGTATTTTGCTTCAGTAGTGTGGCCAGCAGGAGTAGGGAAGTGATCATGCACTGCTGCGGTCACACCTTGAGTACAAGCTTCAGTTTTAGGACCCTCACTCCGAGAAGGACATTGAGGAGCTGGAGCAGGTCCAGAGAAGGGCAATAAAGCTGGGGAAGGGTCTGGAGAACAGGGCTGGGGAGGAGCAGCTGTTGTGAAATTTTTATAAAGGAAGGCACCAGAGTTGTGGTTGTGGAGTCTCCTCTGGAGACTTTCAGGACCTGCCTGGATGTGTTCCTGTGTGGACTACCCTGGGTGATGCTGCTCTGGCAGGGGGGTTGGACCTGATGATCTCTGGAGGTCCCTTCCAACCTCTAATGTACTGTGATGCTGTGATTTTTTTTTTTTTTTTTGTCATGATGAGAAAGCCAAGAAACAAACCAAGAAACAAACCAACCAGTCAGGATGCTTTTGAACTTTTTCAGTGCATTTTCGAGAAGCATCTTGCCTTGCTGCATCAGCCTTGGCTCTGCATAGTCAGGCTCAGGGCTTATTGCATCTCAGGGCACCTCAAAACATCTTTGGGGTAATTTTTCATCCTTCTGACATGCTATAAAGCTACTGAAAGCAAAGCCATGAGGGTTGGACTGAATGATCTCTGCAGGTCCCTTCCAACCTCTAACACTTTGTGATTCTGTGGTTCTGTGACCTGGGACTGTTTAGTCTGGAGAAGAGGAGGCTGAGGGGAGACCTCATTGCTCTCAGCTCCCTGCAAGGAGGCTGGAGTGAGATGGGGGTTGGTCTCTTCTCTCTAGTATCAGGTGGATAGGAAATGGCCTGAGGAAATGGCCTGATCAGTATCAGGGCAGAGGAAATGGCCTGAAATTGTGTCAGGGGAGGTTTAGGTTGGAGATTAGGAACAATTTCTTTGCTGCAGGAGTGGTCAGGGATTGGAACAGGCTGCCCAGGGAGGTGGTGGAGTCCCCATCCCTGGAGGCGTTCAAGAAACCTCTGGCCATGGCACTTGGGGACATGGTTTAATGGCCATGGTGGTCTTAGGTTGAAGGTTGGACTCAATGATCTTGAAGGTGTCTTCCAACCAAAGCAATTCTATGATTCTATATTAGACCCTCAGAGAGAGGACTTTAGGGCACAGGTACCTTTGGTTCAGGTACAATACAGCAGTTCTTATGCAGTAGTCTGCACACTGAGAACTCAAAAGAGAGAACTTCCATAGGTTTTCTTCCTGATCTCATTGCTCTATGGAAGTCTCACAGTTTCACAGTGTAGCAGAGGCTGGAAGGGACCTCCAGAGATCATCAGGTCCAACCCCCCTTCCAGAGATGCATCACTTAGGGTAGTCTGTACAGGAATGCATCCAGGTGGGGTTTGAAAACCTCCAGAGAAGGAGACTCCACAACGCCCCTGGGCAGCCTGCTCCAGGGCTCTGTCAGTAGTAGTCATGGTCAGACTCATTCTATCCAACAGGAAAACAAGGCAGCAAAAAGCAGGTCTGTAACAATCTACCTAACTGTAAAGATCTTTTTCTACCTTTTTCCTTTTCAAATCCATATTCTGTGTAGTTTTATGCCTTGGTGTCATTCAGGAACGATCCTTGGATCAGGGATTTACCATGATTTAGACATCTGGCTCCTCATCTGAGCTGTTTGAGTGATGCTTTTGTTGTAAGTGAATGGAGGATGTAGCAAGCAAACTGTGTACTGCAGAAAGCAGGAACAGAATATTGTGTTAATAAAAACATGAAGGCTAAAGGAACATTTTAGGCTATCATAGACCAGAAAAAAGCTGAATATCCTAAAATACACTTTATAAGTAATTGGGATCATGACTAAAGCTTCACTTGTCATGTAACTGCTTCCTAGGAACTATTGTAACTAAGCTGGGGTGGTTGACACTGTGTGTTTGAGGCTGAGGTGGTGGCTGCTGGTTTTGTGTTTCCTGCAGGAGAAGGCTCCCAGGAGACCTTCTTGTGGCCTTTGAGTATCTGAAGGGGGCTCCAAGAAAGCTGGGGAGGGACTTTTGAGGGTGTCAGGGAGTGATAGGACTGGGGGGAATGGAGCAAAACTAGAAATGGGGAGATTCAGATTGGATGTTAGGAAGAAATTCTTTCCCACGAGGGTGGTGAGAGCCTGGCAGAGGTTGCCCAGGGAGGTGGTGGAAGCCTCATCCCTGGAGGTTTTTGCAGCCAGGCTGGATGTGGCTGTGAGCAACCTGCTGGAGTGTGAGGTGTCCCTGCCCATGGCAGGGGGGTTGGGACTGGCTGATCCTTGAGGTCCCTTCCAACCCTGACAATTCTGTAATATTATGATTCTTGCTCTGCTTTCTGGAGAGAGAGGGAAGTCCATTTTTGTCATGATTTTTATGGGCTCTCCATAACTTCTCCTTGTTCAGAGTGATCAGAGGCTTCTAACTTGTGGTGGCAGTGCAAGAGTGATGTCCTACACTCAAATACCTCTCTTTTGAAGTGTTACAGGAGTGCTCTAGAGAATGTTCTCTGGATATTTTCAGTCTTTAGTCTCTTTGGATGCTGCTGTTTATTATAGAATCCAACTTACTTTGATCTTCAAAACTTTAGAAGTGCTGAAGATTGGAGCAAATTACTCCTGTAAAAGTGAACCTTGAACTCAGCTAAATTGAATGCTAGGTGCTGTAAACCAGTCTCATACATGAATGAAGGTGGCATTATTACTCAGTTTGGGGGGAAAAAATTTCCCTTTGTACTCCAGCAAATATCAAAAATCCAGCAAGTCATTTCAGTCACCAGGCTCCTAATCACAGAACATAAGAATGATGCCTAAATTGAGGGAAGTTTTCAGTCTGCAGTGGAGATGAGGATTTCTGCTCACACCTTGTCATTTACAGTGTGCTCAGAATGTACTGAGAGCAGCTTGGCTAGCCTCAGATGTCACAGCTCTCTTCTTCCCCAGCTTTTCCTTCTGCCTTAGCTTTTGAAATGAGCTGCTTTGGAAAGCGTGGCTGCAGGTAACCTCCTGGCCACCATGTGTCTTTGCAGAACTGACAGCAGGCTTCACACAAAAGGAATCCCAGCATGGTGGGGTTGGAAGGGACCTCTGGAGATCATCTACTCCAATCCCCCTGTTAAAGCAGGGCACCCACAGCAGCTTGCCTAGGATCACAATGACCAGGGGGGTTGGAATCTCTCGAGAGAAGGAGACTCCACAACCTCTCTGGGCAGCCTGCTCCAGGGCTCCTGCACCCTCACAACAAAGAAGTTTCTCCTCCTGTTCAGGTGGAACCTCCTGGGTTCCAGTTTGTGCCCATTGCCCTTTGGCCTGTCCCTGGGCACCACTGACAAGAGTCTGGCCCCAGCCTCTTGCCCCCCACCCTTTAGCTCTTGCTGAGCATTGCTCAGATCCCCTCTGGGGCTGCTCTTCTCCAGGCTCAACACCCCCAGGGCTCTCAGCCCTTCCTCGTCACAGAGCTGCTCCAGGCCCCTCAACATCCTTGGGGCTCTCCAAGGCTCCACTGGACTCTCTCCAGTAGTTCCCCATTTCTCTTGAACTGGGGAGCCCAAAACTGGACCCAGTATTCCTCCCAGCAGTAGGAGAAACTCCTTCAACCTGCTGGCCACACTCTTCTTCATGCACTCCAGGGCTGGGTATCAGGAAGGAAGGGACAGGGGCAGCCTCTGCTCAGTTGCAGGGTTTGAGAGGTTTTTTTTCATTGTTCTGGAATTCTCTTTGGAAACTTAAGGAATGATCTGCCTAAGTCATTGGGCTGAATCCAAAGAGGACTCTAAAACTACAAGGCTAAGTGATTGAATATTTCAGTAATACCTGACTTCCCCAAACTGCTTTGCAACCCTTGTTCATTGGACCTGGGGCAATCCTTCTTGAGGACATGCTCATGAAGTGATGAAAGTGGAGGAGGTCTGAAGGGGTTATTCTGATGCCATGTGTTCAGAGCACAGAGTCTCTGTGCTGGTTTGTTAAGGAAATAGAAAAATTGTTTAAGAGAGTCCAAAGACAATCAGTAATTTACTTCCCCACTGTGTTTCTACTAAAACCTGTGGAATCTGCCATTAGGGCCAGGTTCTGACAAGCATCACAGAATCACAGAATGTTAGGGGCTGGAAGGGACCTCCAAAGCTCATCCAGTCCAACCCCCTGCTAGAGCAGATCACACAGGAACACATCCAGGCAGGTTTGGAATATCTCCAGAGAGGGAGACTCCACAACCTTTCTGGGCAGCTCTTGGACCCTTGCAGTCAAGAAGTTCTTCCTCGTGTTGAGGTGGAACCTCCTGTGCTGGAGTTTCCATCCACTGTTTCTGTCACCCTCACAAGGAAAATGTTTTTCCTCCTGTTTCCATGGAACTTCCTCTATCTCAGTTTCCACCACTGCCCCTTGTGCTGGCATTGGGCATCACCCAGCAGAGCCTGGCTCCAGCCTCTGGGCACTCATCCTGCACATCTTTATCCCCAGCAATGAGGTCACCTCTCAGGCTCCTCCTCTCCAAGCTCCAGAGCCCTCAGCTCCCTCAGGCTCTCCTCCTAAGGAAGATCTTCCACTGCCTGCAGCAGCTTTGTGGCTCTGTGCTGGACTCTCTCAAGCAGTTCCCTGAGGTCCTTCTTGACCTGAGGAGCCCAGAACTGGACACAATATTTCAGATGTGGCCTCAGCAGGGCAGAGCAGAGGGGGAGGAGAACCTCTCTGACCTACTGACCACAGCCCTTCTGATCCCCCCCAGGCTGCCCTTGGCCTTCTTGGCCACCAGAGCACATTGCTGGCTCATGGTCACCTCCCATCCACCAGGACCCCCAGGGCCTTTTCCCCTTCACTGCTCTCCAGCAGGAGATTTTATCAGAGCAAGATGAGTCCCTGAAGCAGCTCTGCCCGTGCAAGTGCTTCCTATTTGTGTGCTGTGTGGTGATGACAAAGTGGTGCAGAGGGAGGGAGCTGCTCTTGCTCAGTCCATTATTTAACCAGCTGATTCTGACTGGGCTGAAGCTCCAGGGCTAATGCCATCAGATTCACCTCCATCTATTCCTGCCCTTGCTGTATAGGACTGACATTTTCTGCCAGTCCCTTTTCTTTTTATAAAGACCAAGCACGTGGGAGGGAGTCCTTTCAAGTCTTTGCTTCAGCAGATGAGTCATTTCTCAGTGCCTGAGGGAAGCAAATGTCCCTGCTGTCTTGCAAGGATCCAGTCCTTGCAGTGCCTAAACACCAGTGATGTAATGCAAGTGCCAGCTGAATCTCCCTCCCTAGCTGCAAGCTTGTTGAGAAGAGCTGCTAGACAGCCTTGTGGAAGTCCTGGCTTCCATCAGAAGCAAGCAGTGCTCTTTTGATAGCAAACCCTAGAAAGGCTGCTTCTTCTCAGCATCTGTGCTGTGGGGTCCTGCTTCCTTATTTTCAGGGATATCCAAATCCTCATGCCACAGTTATACAAAGCCATGGCTTTAGGTCCTTGTTCTCCCCTAGGATCTGCTTGAGAGTAACTAGAAACTGTCCTAAAAATTGGCCTGGAGTAAATCACAATAACGTTGTTTGCTTTATGGAATGTGTAGTTTCTACTCACCAGAAGGTTGTGCTGCCATTCAGCCAGACTTAGGCTGAGAGCTGGGCAGGGAGAAATGGAATGAAGTTCCACAAGGGCAAGGGGAGAGTCTTGCACCTGGGAAAGAACAACCTCATGGAGCAGGAGAGGTTGGGGACTGAGCTGCTGGAGAGCAGTGAAGGGGAAAAGGCCCTGGGGGTCCTGGTGGATGGGAGGTGACCATGAGCCAGCAATGTGCTCTGGTGGCCAAGAAGGCCAAGGGCAGCCTGGGGGGGATCAGAAGGGCTGTGGTCAGTAGGTCACAGAGGTTCTCCTCCCCCTCTGCTCTGCCCTGCTGAGGCCACATCTGGAATATTGTGTCCAGTTCTGGGCCCCTCAGGTCAAGAAGGACCTCAGGGAACTGCTTGAGAGAGTCCAGCACAGAGCCACAAAGCTGCTGCAGGCAGTGGAAGATCTTCCTTAGGAGGAGGGTCTGAGGGAGCTGAGGGCTCTGGAGCTTGGAGAGGAGGAGCCTGAGAGGTGACCTCATTGCTGGGGATAAAGATGTGCAGGATGAGTGCCCAGAGGCTGGAGCCAGGCTCTGCTGGGGGATGCCCAATGCCAGCACAAGGGGCAGTGGTGGAAGCTGAGGCAGAGGAAGTTCCATGGAAACAGGAGGAAGAATTCTTTCCCTGTGAGGGTGACAGAGCCCTGGAGCAGGCTGCCCAGGGGGGTTGTGGAGTCTCCCTCTCTGGAGATATTCAAAGCCCACCTGGCTGTGTTCCTGTGTGACCTGCTCTGTGTGACCTGCTCTGGCAGGGGGTTGGACTGGATGAGCTTTGGAGGTCCCTTCCAGCCCCTCACATTCTCACATTCATACTCCCTGAGACCAAAGCCTTTGCTCTTGTGGAACCACGTTTCAGTAACGTAGATGTTCTGAGACAATGTATTGTCCTGTATTGGTCTGAGTGTTAAATAGGCAGGATTTAAACTGAACTGGAAGAAAATCATTTGCATGTCCATGTCTGTGTTTGACTACAGATCCATGATCCCTTTCAGAAGCAATCCTGTGCTATGATAGTATTAAATATCTAGAATCACAGCAGGAGAAGCCCTTCAAGCTCCTCCAGCCCAACCATTCTCTAACTCCACCAAGGCTGGGGCTAAACCATGGCCCTCAGCACCACAGCTCTGCCTCTTTCAAACACCTCCAAGGGATGAGCATTCAACCACCTCCCTGGGCAGCCTGTGCCAGTGTCTGGGAACCCTTCAGGGAAGAATTTTCTTCTCATGTCCAACCTAACCCACCCCTGGTGCAACCAGAGGCCATTTCCTCTCATCACTTGTTACTAGGGAGAAGAGGCCAACCAATGTGCAATGACTAAAGTAGAGCTCCAAGAAAACTTTGAGTGCTTAAGGAATTTAAGTACATATTTCTCCATGTGTCTTAATCATAATGAACAGAACAGTCTTTTAATTTCCTGTTGCAGTTCCATAGTAGATGCAGCCATATGTTTATGTTGGTGGCATTGTGTAGGCAGAAAGAGTGGGAGATTAACATATTTCCTTTCTTTTTTAATTGAATTAATTCTGTAATAAAAGCAGAGAACACATGCTGGGGAAGGGAAGCTGAAGAAGCCAGAGGTCAAGTTCAAGGTAACTCATCAATTCAACCCATGGTATCTACATTTTAAGAATATCCAGCCAGTTGTTGGACAAACTGACTGCCAGATCTAATGCAAGAAGTGCAGGATCATTCTCCTGACCTTCAGCCTGTGGTGTGTCACTTCTTCAGTGCATATATCTTCAGAGGATCACAGCCTGCTTTGGGTGGGAAGGGACCTTTAAAGCTCATCAATTCAATCCCCTGCAGCCAGCAGGGACATCCCCAACTAGAGCAGGTTGCTCAGAGCCCCACACAACCTGACCTGCAATGGTTCCAGGGATGGGGCAGCTCCCTCCTCTCTGGGGAACCTGAGCCAGGATCTCACCACCCACATCAGAAAAAAAATGTCTTCCTTCCATCTAGTCTAAATCTCCCTCTTTTAGTTCAAACCATCACCCCTTGTCCTGTCACAACAGGCCCTGCCCAGAAGTCTGTCCCCAGCTTTCTGCTCGGCCCCTTGAAGCACTGAGAGGCCACCAGAAGGTCTCCTTGTAGCCTTCTCTTCTCTAGGCTGAACAACCCAAACTCTGTCCTCCTACTCTCACAGCAGAGGGCTTCCAGCCCTCCCATCCTTCTTCTTTTTGCCCCTTCATCTTGTGCCTTGCTATTAATTCCCCTTCTTCTAAATGACATTAGACCAGTGGGGTAGTTTCAGGCTGTGCCTAGAAAGTTTCCCACACGTCGAACAGAAAGTGATAGGATGTAAATAAATTACCATTGGGTGTAGAGAGGGAAAATAATGATGAGGTCTGAACAATCCCACTGGTCTGAAAACAAACAGTTTGGTAAACTGATTATTCATTTTTTCAGCTTCTTTGCTCTGGCAGATACTAGCTACTGCTTCTGCTGGCTTGGCTGACCTTGGCTGCCTTGCTTTGTTGTGGCTAAGGACTAATGAGCTCACTCTCTGCTTTTCTCCTCTTTTCTCTTGTCCAGTGTACAGGGGGAGGGAAGTGAGCAGGGAGGGGGAAGCTGTTGGTAACCTTCCTGGTTTTGTCCAGGGCGGGTTCTTGTGTTGTTTATAAATTGTAAATACATGTAAATTTCACAGCATCACAGAATTAACCAGGTTGGAAAAGACCTCAGAGATCATCAAGTCCAACCTATCATCCAGCACCATCTAATCAACTAACCCATGGCACTGAGAGCCTCATCCAGGCTTATGTTAAACACTTCCAGGGATGGTGACTCCACCACCTCCCTGGACAGCACATCCCAAAGGCCACTCTCTCTTGTTTTGGGAAGGATTTCTTCCTAACATCAACCTAAACCTCTTCCGGTGCAGCTTGAGATTGTGTCTTCTCCTCCTGTCACTGTTGCATGGGAGAAGAGCCCAACCCCCACCTGGCTACAACCTCCCTTCAGGGAGTTGTAGACAGCAATGAGGTCTGCCCTGAGCCTCCTCTTCTCCAGGCTGAGCACCCCCAGCTCCCTCAGCCTCTCCTCACAGGGCTGTGCTCCAGACCCCTCCCCAGCTTTGTTGCCCTTCTCTGGACACCTTCCAGCATCTCAACATCTTTCTTAAATTGAGGGCCCCAGAACTGGACACAGGACTCAAGGTGTCTAACCAGTGCTGAGCACAGGGCAGGATGACTTCCCTGCTCCTGCTGGCTACACTATTCCTGATGCAGGCCAGGATGCCATTGGCTCTCCTGGCCACCTGGGCACACTGCTGGCTCATGTTCAGCAGCTGTCAACCAGTACCCCCAGGTCCCTCTCTGTCTGGCTGCTCTCAGCCACTCTGTCCCCAGCCTGTAGCACTGCTTGGGGTTGTTGTGACCAATGTGTAGAACCTGGCACTCAGATGTGTTAAACCTCATGCCCTTGGACTCTGCCCATCTGTCCAGCCTGTCAAGGTCCCTCTGCAGAGTCCTCCTACCGTCTAACAGATCCACACCTGCCCCCAGCTTGGTGTCATTTGCAAACTTACTGATGATGAACTCAATCCCCTCATCCAGATCCTCAGTAAAGATATTGAACAGGATGGGGACCAACATTGATCCCTGGGGGACACCACTGGTGCCTGTCTGGCAGTGGCACCATTCACCACCACTCTCTGGGCACCATTCACCACCACTCTCTGGGCTCAGCCCTCCAGCCAGTTCCTACCCCAGCACAGAGTGCTCCTGTCCTAGCCACAGGCTGACAGCTTGGCCAGGAGTTTGTGGTGGGGGATGGTGTCAAAGACCTTGCTGAAGTCCTTTGTGCATGTTCATTGCATTCCATATTTCTAGGCTGTAGTTTTGATTGGAATTAGAGCTTCCTTTGCTTTCAGCTGAGCTGGTCTGGCAGTTGTGTGTTGGAGGGGAATTTCAACCCACCACAACCACTGGCACCGTGGCACAGGAACCCAAACACCACTCCAGTGTGCAGGGTTGGAAACCCTTTCTTCGTGCAAGCGAAGAGGGTCAGGCTTCCACACCTCCTCTGCAGATCCAGGCTGGCAGCTGGCCTCTGGTTCCTCTGCTGCTGTTTTACATCTTTCACCATTCATGCCTAACCTAAGTCGTTACCAACCTGGAGCCTTTATGGAGGCCTTTTCACCTGGCTCTGTAGCGGAGCGTTTTAATTATCACTGGGAGGACAGAGATCCTGCTGCTGTGGCTTAGTCAAAGTAGGGCAGTACTGAAGGGTTAGGATTAAGATGAGAACCATAAAAGCTGATTTTAATTTTTTAATTTTAATAGGTTGTTTGTTGTGGGTTTGTTGTTTTGTTTTGTTCTGTTTTGTTTTGTTTTGTTTTGTTTTCACTTAGGTAGTGGCAAAATCTTCTCCCTGAAAGGATCACAGCATCACACAGTCTCACAGTATATGAGAGGTTGGAAGGGACCTCTGGAGATCATCAGGTCCAACCCCTCTGCCAGAGCAGCATCACCCAGGGCAGTCTGCACAGGAATGCATCCAGGTGGGGTTTGAAAGTCTCCAGAGAAGGAGACTCCACAACCCCCCTGGGCAGCCTGCTTCAGGGCTCTGTCACCCTCACTGTAAAGAAGTTTCTCCTCATGTTGAAGTGAAATCTTCTGTCTTCAAGTTTGAACCCATTGCTCCTTGTCTTATCACTGTGAACCACCCAAAAGAGCCTGGCCCCCTCCCCTTGACACCCACCCCTCAGCTATTGATAGACATCGGTCAGATCCCCTCTCAGCCTTCTCTTCTACATCTTGATAGACATTGATCAGATCCCCTCTCAGCCTTCCCTTCTCCAAACTGAACAGCCTCAGGGCTCTCAGTCTCTCTCCATAGGGGAGCTGCTCAAGTCCCCTAATCATCCTCGTGGCTCTCCATTGAATTCTCTCCAGCAGGATGTGGGAAGTTGTCAGGCAGTGGATAATTAAGTGGTAGAAGGAGGATAGAAAGGTCCAGTAAGGGTTTTATGCAAGCTGATGAGTAAATGGTTCTTTATTCAGAGAGGATGATGTGATTCTTAAAGCTTGTCTGCTCTCAGTGCCTCTTACAAGTGAAGAGTTTTTAGCTGCTAAAACGATGTGAGTACAAAGAGTAAGTGCCCTTAACCAGACCTGCTGAAGAGGAGTTGGAATTTCTGTCCTGACTTTCACAAGGCAAAACCTGGCCTCTTGTCAGACTCTTCCTTAACACTTGAGGAAAATAACATAAGATGAGCAGGAGATTTCCTCTTAAAGAATAAAGCAACTGGGCAGCCTTACAGCGATCTCCAGGGGCTGTTTCTAGTTAGTAATCTTACTAATCTAACAGAAAATTCGTTATTCCTTCTGTAAGCTCTCAGAGTGGATGTTAGATCTCTGGCTTAGAAGTGTAGAATCATTAAGGTTGGAAGAGGTCTCTAAGATACCAAGTCCAACAATCAACCCAACCCCACCATGGCCATTAAACTCTGTCCCTGCTGGCTAGAATGAGTCTAACTATGACTACTTCCATAGAGCAATGAGATCAGGAAGAAAACCTATGGAAGTTCTCTCTTTTGAGTTCTCAGTGTGCAGACTACTGCATAAGAACTGCTGTATTGTACCTGAACCAAAGGTACCTGTGCCCTAAAGTCCTCTCTCTGAGGGTCTAATATAGAATCATAGAATTGCTTTGGTTGGAAGACACCTTCAAGATCATTGAGTCCAACCTTCAACCTAAGACCACCATGGCCATTAAACCATGTCCCCAAGTGCCATGGCCAGAGGTTTCTTGAACACCTCCAGGGATGGGGACTCCACCACCTCCCTGGGCAGCCTGTTCCAATCCCTGACCACTCCTGCAGCAAAGAAATGTTTCTTCCTCTCCAACCTAAACCTGTTTCCTGTATCACTGCAGTACCAAATGAATTGTCCTGATACTGTGCAGACCAACACATGGCAAAGCTGCAATAATTCCTTGCAGCTGTGAATAATTAATCTTCAAAAATACAAGCTGGTGATTGATGCTCATTTTTTTGGGGGGTGGAGGGAACTTAAGACCCTGGTTGTCAAAGTTAAGGAGTTGTAGCTCTTACCTCTCCCTTGGTTTGAAGCAGATGGAGCAGACATGCAGTGCCTTTTGGCATTCAAAATCCTTGTGTGCTGAACTGACTCAGCAATGAACTCATGGTGAAACCCCCAGATTGAAATTGGTGTTTTAAAGGATAATGTAGTGTGGATTTGCTTTTTGGAAGACCAGGAAATGAAAGCAGGAGTGCTGGAATGGGTTATTTTTTTTGGTTTTGGTTTTGGTTTGGTTTTTTATTTTGTTTTGGTTTTTTGTTAGGGAAAAGACATATAATAGGTTTCCAGCTTGGGACTACTGCTTTAAGTATGGTTGTGCCACTTGGTTCACTTTGTTCTTCTGGATCCAAGCTTCTTTTAAATCTGCTTATTGTGAGTGAGCAGAAAAAGAACAGACAGTAACCAGAAGCCAAACATTCAGGAATTAGGGACCTTGTCAGGCTGGAGAGGTGGACACAAGTCTTCCTGATGAGATTCAACAAGACCAAGAGCAAGGTCCTGCAGCTGGGTTGAGGCAATCCTAAGCACAAGTACAGGCTGGGCAAGGACTGGCTGGAGAGCAGCCCTGAGGAGAGGGACTTGGGGGTGCTGGGGGAGGAGAAGCTCAGCAGGAGCCAGCAGTGAGCACTTGCAGCCCAGAGCCAAGCAGAGCCTGGGCTGCAGCAAGAGAAGTGTGGCCAGCAGGGCCAGGGAGGGGATTCTCCCCCTCTGCTCCACTCTGCTGAGACCACAGCTGGAGCTCTGGGTCCAGTTCTGGAGCCTCTGTTCCAAGAAGGATCTGGAGGTGCTGGAAGGTGTCCAGAGAAGGGCCACGAAGATGAGCAGAGGACTGGAGCTGCTCTGCTCTGGAGACAGACTGAGCAGTGCAGTCTGGAGAGGAGAAGGCTCTGAGGAGACCTTCTTGTGGCCTTGCAGGATCTGAAGGGGGCTCCAAGAAAGCTGGGGAGGGACTTTTGAGGGTGTCAGGGAGTGATAGGACTGGGGGGAATGGAACAAAGCTGGAAGTGGGGAGATTCAGGTTGGATGTAAGGCAGAAGTTCTTCCCCATGAGAGTGGTGAGAGCCTGGAATGGGTTGTGCAGGGAGGTGGTTGAGGCCCCATCCCTGGAGGTGTTTAAGGCCAGGCTGGATGAGGCTCTGGCCAGCCTGCTGTAGTGTGAGGTGTCCCTGCCCATGGCAGGGGGTTGGAACTGGCTGAGCCTTGTGGTCCCTTCCAACCCTGACTGATTCTGTGATTCTAAATACTCTATCACAGGGAAACAAACACTCTGCAGATCAGAGTCCCAGCATGGTGTGGGTTGGAAGGGACCTCTGGAGATCATCCAGTCCATCCCTCCCTGCTAAAGCAGGGCACCCACAGCAGCTTGCACAGGATCACAATGTCCAAGGGGTGTTTGGAATCTCTCCAGAGAAGGAGACTCCACAACCTCTCTGGGCAGCCTGCTCCAGGGCTCCAGCACCCTCATAACAAAGAAGTTTCTCCTCATGTTCAGTTGGAACCTCCTGGGTTCCAGTTTGTTCCTGTTGCCCCTTGTCCTGTCCCGGGGCACCACTGACAAGATTCTGGCCCCAGCCTCTTCATATCAATATCCTTTAGCTCTTGCTGAGCATTGCTCAGATCCACTCTGGTGCTGCTCTTCTCCAGGCTCAACACCCCCAGGGCTCTCAGCCTTCCCTCCTCATAGAGCTGCTCCAGGCCCCTCAGCATCTTTGTAGCCTTTGCTGGACTCTTACCTAGTCCGTTCTGGGAACATGCCTGGCCCTAACACTGCTTCGGGAGTAGGTGATGGAGGCTCACTGAGTGCATGGAGAAGGGAGAGAGAACAAAGGTCCTTTGGTCTTTGTGGAGAGATCTGTGGAAGCCTTCATTCAACTCCAGGCTTCTTTGAGTCTCTCCCATTGAACTTGAGTGGAGTCAGCAGCAAACAGCAAGGAAAAAATCAAAAGTGACTTCAAATAGGTTCCTAAGTGCCATTTGTTGTACAAAATAATGACAAATACCTTCAGATAAGGGAAGGCTTAGTGCATTTGAATATATTTATAATGAATAAATCAACATTCTGTGATTCTGTGATCTCCTCTTCAGTGCTCTTCTCAGTTGCACTCTGTGATAGGCCAAGGGGCAATGGATGGAAACTGCAGCACAGGAGGTTCCACCTCAACATGAGGAGGAACTTCTTGACTGTGAGGGTCCCAGAGCCCTGGAACAGGCTGCCCAGAGAGGTTGTGGAGTCTCCTTCTCTGGAGCCTTTGCAGCCCTGTCTGGATGTGTTCCTGTGTGACCTGTGCTGGATTCTTTGGTCCTGCTCTGGCAGGGGCTTGGACTGGAAGATCTGCAGAGGTCCCTTCCAACCCCTAACATCCTCTGATCCTGTGATCTGTGATCTCCTTTGTAAGGTCAATGGAGGCAGTTGTGATGTGAATGATGACAACGTGGTTGCTCGTTAGGAAGTCCTTTCTAAAGTCTGTCCTCTCTAGTCTTGACCAAACAGTCTTGGGCCAAATGTGGTGTGAATTTAGGCTGTTCAATGCATCTTGCAGTTTTTCTACCTACTCAGGCCAATCTTGCCTCCAAATATTGACTAAGCTGCACGCAAGGCACATTTGCATCTCGAGATCCTCTTCTCGTTGCGTGACCGTCGGTCTGCAGAGTGGTGAATACTGAAACTCAGCCTGTAATTAAGAACCCTTCCTATTAGTGAGACTTGGCACTGAAGTCAGGGCAACAGAGAGCCAAATCCTGCTTTTGTAGACACTTCTGTCTGTTATGCTGACACTCAGTGGGTATTTTGACACCCTCAAGTGACAAGATAAACGCAGCACGCCGTTTGCTGCTGCGGCTTTTTATAGTTCCATAATGGATGTTCCTCCCTCTTCCAAAGGCTCTCTGCAGCAAAAACTCATTCATTGCCATGTCTTCATTGAGTTCCAACTGGCACATAAACAGGCAGAAATTGTCTGACTCGTTTAGAGGTTAGAAAAAAAGCAGCAAAAAACCAAGGCAGAATTTATTTCTTTGGAGTACCTTACTCTTGCTGTGCTTCCTTTTCCTGATTGCTTCTTAGATAGAAGCTTGAAGCTGGGGAAGGGTCTGGAGAACAGGGCTGGTGAAGAGCAGCTGAGTGAACTGGGGTTGTTGAGTCTGGGGAAGAGGAGGCTGAGGGGAGACCTTCTGGCTCTCTACAACTCTCTGAAAGGAGGCTGGAGTGCTCCTCGAGCACTCTGAAAGTTTTCTTGGAGTCCTTTAAATACTTTAGTTGTTTGGTCTCTTCTCCCAAGTAAGAAGGAGGAGAGGGAATGGCCTCAAGTTGTAGCAGTGGAGGTTTAGGTTGGACATAGGTAGAAACTTCTTCCCTGAAAGGGTTCTCAAAATTTGGCACAGGCTGCCCCAGGAGGTGTTTGGATCCCCATCCCTGGAGGTGTTTCACAGAGGCAGAGCTGTGGTGCTGAGGGTCATGGTTTAGCCCCAGCCTTGGTGGGGTTAGAGAATGGTTGGAGTGATCTTAAAGGACTTTTCCAACCTCAATGATTCTGTGATTCCCTAAGAGAAAATGAAGTCTCTTCCATGTGTCTGTACAGCCACAGTCTCCAGCTCTGATGGCCACAGCTGTGCACAGCCAGTTCTGGGTGCCTGCATTCCCATCCCAACCAAACAGCACATGCTGTTAGCCTGCAGAACAGAGAGCATGGCAGTGATTTTCTTGGGCACCCTAGAAAGCCAAACCCCAGCTTCATCACAGAACTACCTAGAAGGCTGCATTTGTAGTTGGGAAAATGGGTGAATGTACTTAATGTGTAAGTGTTGTTGTCTTAGCAAGTTACAGTAGCTTTTATAAAGCCTTTTTTCCAGCCCCACGTGCTGGACCTTGGCTGCAAGCTCCTTGTCCCTTTCCAGCGTGCCCAGGCTGCTGTTCCTCTGATTAGTTGCAAGACACCATCTGGGTATACAGGCTGAAAATCTGCTGTGACTGCTTCTCCCTGCTCTTGAAATGGTCTCTGATTTTTGTGATGGTTGGTGATTAAAAAACAGCCCAGCAGATGAGCTGTGTCAGGGGTCCAGCTCGTTCCTGGGAGAGAGCTCTGTGAATTAGTTTTTGTTACATCTCGCTCCTCGGGACTCCTCAAATCCTCCTAGCTGCTTACTGTAAATTCTCCTTGAATGTGTGTGACCAGAGGGACCTGGGATTGCTTGTTATGAAACACAGCAGTGCTTTGGAGGCACCACAGAATGATTCCTCAGGAGCATTGTGGGGTCTGTTTTGAGGAATAAGCTGGAGCACAATGTAAGCTCACTTGGTTCTGCAATGTGGCTTAAGATAATGTCTTCCTCTTGTAGAATCACAGAATTGTTTGGGTTGGAAAAGCTCTTTAAGATCACCCAGTCCAACTGTTGTCTGGTGCTGAACCATGGCCCTCAGCACCACATCTCTGCCTCTTTGAAACTTATATCAAGAGAAGTGTGGCCAGCAGGGCCAGGGAGGGGATTCTCCCCCTCTGCTCCACTCTGCTCAGACCTCACCTGGAGCTCTGTGTCCAGTTCTGGAGCCCCTAGTACAGGAAAGATCTGGAAGTGCTGGAAGGTGTCCAGAGAAGGGCCATGAGGATGAGCAGAGGGCTGGAGCTGCTCTGCCATCAGGACAGACTGAGAGAGTTGGGGTTGTTCAGTCTGGAGAGGAGAAGGCTCTGAGGAGACCTTCTTGTGGCCTTGCAGGATCTGAAGGGGGCTCCAAGAAAGCTGGGGAGGGACTTTTGAGGGTGTCAGGGAGTGATAGGACTCAGGGGAATGGAGCAAAACTAGAAATGGGGAGATTCAGATTGGATGTTAGGAAGAAGTTGTTCCCCATGAGGGTGGTGAGAGACTGGCAGAGGTTGCCCAGGGAGGTGGTGGAAGCCTCATCCCTGGAGGTTTTTGCAGCCAGGCTGGATGTGGCTGTGAGCAACCTGCTGGAGTGTGAGGTGTCCCTGGGCATGGCAGGGGGGTTGGAACTGGCTGAGCCTTGAGGTCCCTTCCAACCCTGACTGTTCTGTGTTTCTGTGATTCTTATCTCAAGGATTCTGGAAGCCTGTCTCCAAGGTCTGTGAGTTGGGTGCTACTGGCAGATAAAAGGTTTGTCCTATCCACTGTTTATTTACTTCCCTGCTGAATGCTGGAGGTGCTGCTTTGCTACCTCTCTCCCATGCCTTCAGTGTCACCATTGTAAGGGGATCAGTTTATCTCATTTGTCCTCACTGCTCGATCACTAATTGGCATTTGAAGGTGCTGTCATGATGCATCTAACAGCACCTCAGAGCCACTTCCCTAATGATGTTAGAACACCCCCAAGAATGCCTGCAGGCTCTTGCAGCCTGCCAGCTCACATTTTCAGAGTGCTGCTGGAGCAGAGCCTCATCCTAGGTCATCAAGTGCCTGTCTTAAAGTATTGAGAGGTAATCACAGCTTTAGGAGTTAATTCTGGCTTTGAGCTGATTTCTTATACTGGTGATCTTTTGCTGAGGATGAGCCATCCAGGGAGTGATAAACTATGGCAAGGGAGAATTGTGGAATCATTGATCCCATCTTGAGTGCTGGGTTCAGTTTTGGGCCCTCAATATAAGGACAGTGAGGGGCTGGAGTGTGTCCAGAGAGAGAGACCTGGAGAACAGGTCTGGGGAGGAGCAGCTGAGGAGGGACCTGGGGTTGCTTAGTCTGGAGAAGAGGAGGCTGAGGGGAAACCTCATTGCTCTCTACAGCTCCCTGAAAGGAGGTTGGAGTGAGGTGGGGCTTGGTCTCTGCTCCCAGGTAACAAGACAAGAAGAAATAGCTTTCAGTTGCACCAGGGGAGGTTTAGGCTGGACCCTAGGAAACATTTTTTCACTGAAAGAATTGTCAGGCATTGGCCCAGGCTGCCCAGGGAGGTGGTGGAGGCACTGTGCCTGGAGGTGTTTAAAACCCATGGACATGTGGTGCTTGGGGATATGGCTTACTGGTGGACTTGGGAGGGTAGGGTAAATGGTTGGACTCAGTGATCCTCAAAGGCTTTTCCAACCTAAATGGTTCTATGATAGACTCTTGAAAGTTGCAAAAGACCTCTAACATCATTGAGTCCAACCACTGAAAGTCACCAAGTTTTATGCTGGGCAGGGTCGGGAATGTCTTAGAATCATAAATTCTTGATAGAATCATTGGAGTTGGAAAAGACCTTGAAGATCATCAAAGTCCAACCATTAATCAACCATCACTTTGTTATTTTTTGGTGTTTCAATTAAGGTTGGGTTGGTTTTTTTTTTCCCTCCTGTTTAAAGTTGTGGGATTTCTGCAGCTTAGATGAATGAAGTATGATTGCTCCAAGCTCCTTATTATTTGTTGGCTTATTTCTGACACAGGCTGATTGCTTGTGTTGCAGCTTGCCGTGCAAAGAAAAAGAAAAAGGAGGAGGGAAAAAAAAAGAAAAAGAAAAAAAAAAAGGAAACAAATTCCCAGTAAATAGAACTGAAAATATTTTTAGAAACTTCCTGCTCACAGACCCTGATCAAACAACACTCAGCATGTTCTGTCAACACCTTCTGCTGAATAATGAAACAATCCTGGCTCTCCACCTTCTGGAAGGAGGGGGTTTATCCAAACACTGGAATCTCTGCCTCTTTCTGTATGCATTGCTTTGTCATATGTAATTAATACTAACAAATGATGAAGCTGCTAATCATGAGATAGTGAGGGGCTGAGAGCAAATAGTAACCACTGAATGCTCAGGAATCACAGTGTCACAGAACATTAGAGGTTGGAAGGAACCTCCAGAGATCATCAGGTCCAACCCCCCTGCCAGAGCAGCATCACCCAGGGCAGTCTGCACAGGAATGCATCCAGGTGGGGTTGGAAAGTCTCCAGAGAAGGAGACTCCACAACCCCCCTGGGCAGCCTGCTCCAGGGCTCCAGCACCCTCATGTTGAGGTGAAACCTTCTCTGTTCAAGCTTGTACCTGTTGTTCCTTGTCTTATCACTGTGCACCACCCAAAAGAGCCTGGCCCCATCCTCCTAACCCCCACCCCTCAGCTATTGATAGACATTGATCAGATCCCTCTCAGCCTTCTCTTCTCCACCCTAAACAGCCCCAGGGCTCTCAGTCTCTCTTCACAGGGAGATGGTCAAGTCCCCTAAGCATCCTCCTGGCTCTCCCTTGGACTCTCTCCAGCAGGTCTCTGTCTCTCTTGAACTGAACAGGTGTAGTCTCAGCAGGGCAGAGTAGAGAGATAGAAGAACCTCCCCAGCCCTGCTGGCCACACCTTTCTTGCTGCCCCCCAGGATCCCATTGGCTCTCTTGGCCCCAGGGGAACATTGCTGTTCCGTGGAAAACTTGCTGCCCACCAGCACTCCAAGGTCTGTCTCTGTGGAGCTGCTTTCCAGCAGGGCAGCCTCTAACCTGTCCTGGTGCCTGCTGTTGCTCCTCCCCAGCTGCAGGACCCTGCACTTGTCCTTATTGAGGTTTGTCTGCACTCAGCTCTCAGCCTGTCCAGGTCACACTGGAGGTCAGCCCAGCCTGAGGGGTGTCAGCCCCGCCCCCCTGCCCCAGTTTGGTATCATCAGGAACTTGCTGAGGGTGCACTCAATCCCCTCAGCCAGGTTTTGATAAAGATATTGAACAAAACTGGACCCAGTACTGATCCCAGAAAAAAAAAAGCCATAGTTTGCTGATGAAATATTGCCTGAAACAAAAGCTTTGTTTAAAGCTGTTTGTGACTCATTTGCTAACAAAGAAAACTCTTCTGCTCTGACCTTCCACTAACTTGAGAAGTCCTCCTTGTGGCAGGGCTTTAGCAGTCCTCTGCTGGCTCAGCTTTGGAAAACCTGCATAAATCCCTGCAGCAGTGCAGGTGAGGGCTGACCTGTTGGAAAGTAGCTCCATGGAGAAGGGTCTGGGAGTGCTGGGGGACAAGAAGTTTCTCCTGAGCCAGCAATGTGCTCTTGAGGCCAAGAAGGCAAATGGTGTCCTTGGCTGCATGAAGAAGAGTGTGGCCAGCAGGTCAAAGGGAGGTTCTCCTCCACATCTGCTCTGCCATGATGAGGTTGCACCAGGAATACTGAGTCCGGTTCTGGGCTCCCTGGTTTGAGGGAGATAGGGAACTGCTGGAGAGAGCCAGCAGAGGCTGCAAAGCTGCTGAGGGGCCTGGAGCATCTCTGTGAGGAGCACAGGCTGAGAGCCCTGGGGTTGTTGAGCCTCAGAAGAGCAGCCCCAGAGGGGATCTGAGCAGTGCTCAGCAAGAGCTAAAGGTTATTGATATGAAGAGAACAAGGGGCTGTGGGCACAAACTGGAACCCAGGAGATTCAATCTGTACAGGAGGAGAAACTTCTTTGGTGTGAGGGTGCTGGAGCCTTGGAACAGGCTGCCCAGAGAGGTTGTGGAGTCTCCTTCTCTGCAGAGATTCCAGCTGCCCCGGGCATTGTGATCCTGAGCAAGCTGCCTTCGTGCCCTGCATCATCAGAGACCCAGAGGTCCCTTCCAACCCCTACTGGTGTGAGGTTCTGTGATATGTGTGCTGCAGGGAGCCAGAGCCTGGGAACTGTTTGCTCCTGGAGGCAGCTTTAGGAGTTGAGGTGCCCTGGAGTAGATGTCCATTTGTGTTGCTTCTGCTGCTTATGAAACCACAGTTCTGCAGTGTCAGGCTGTAGCACTGGGCTTAGCTACCAAGGGCATGCTTGTGAATAATTCCTCCTTATCTCAAAAGCCCAAAGATCTCTGTATTAAGCTGGCAAGACTGATGATGGTACTTGGTGTCCTGTCACAAAGCTGTCTCTGGGAGAAGAAAACATATCAATATCTGTCTTGGTAAAATATTTGGTTAAATATAATGGGTGCAAGCTCCTGCTTGTAAAGAGAGCGTTGTGCTGCTGTGAAAAATGCTTTCCAAGATTGTCAGAAGAGAGCATTTCCTGCTTTGAGATGCTGAATAAATGGTGAAAGTCACCCAAACCAAGCTGAAATACAGTAAATGGATTTTTAAGAACTGTAGAGTTGTTTGGATTGGGAAATACCTCTAAGATCATCAAGTCCAACCTTCAACCTAAGACCACCATGGCCACTAAACCATGTCCCAGAGTGCCATTTCTTTAAACACCTCCAGGGATGATGACTCCCCTACCTGTTCCAATGCCTGACCACTCTTGCAGGAAAGAAATTTTTCTTCATGACCAACCTAAACCTCCCCTGGCACAATTTCAGGCCGTTTCCTCTCATTCTATCACCTGATACTAGGGAGAAGAGACCAACCCCCACCTGGCTCCAACCTTCTTTTAGGGAGCTGTACAGAGCAATGAGGTCTCCTCTCAGCCTCCTCCAGACTGAACACCCCCAGCTCCCTCAGCTGCTCCTTCCCAGCCCTGTTCTCCAGACCCTTCCCCAGCTTTGTTGCCCTTCTCTGGACCTTCTGCAGCTCCTCAATGTCCTTCTTGGAGTGAGTGGTCCAAAACTGTGTCTTTTGTGCTGGTCATACTCATTACTGTGTTCCACTTGCTGAGGGGCAGAGGGAGTTCTTCTTTGGCTGTGACAGGTGGGGTGGACCCAGTGCCCACTGTAAGATGATGTGACATAGGTGACACACTGGTCATGGCACTGGGCAGTGACCTTGGTGTTCTGTCCTGCACAAACTAGAGGGGCAGATGGTTTTAGTGCTTGAAAGAGCTGTGGTGGGTTGAAATCCCCCTCCCACAGTAACCACACCAGGCTAGCTCAATTTGGAAGCAAATCAGGCTGTATTTACAAGCAAAAACTGCAGTCTACAGTGGAATGCAACGAATATACACAAATACACAGGATTTACAGGAGATGTGTACAATAAACAGAAACAGCACAAAACCCTCCTGGCCAAAGCCAGCTGTCCCTCTGCCTCCCCCTTCCCTGCCTTCTCCAGTTCCCAATGGCAAAAGGAAGACAGACAAGCAGCAGAGAGGTTGTTAGAGCCCAGCCAAGGTCAGTGTGCAGGTGTGTTATCTCTGAAGCACAGCCAGAAGAGAGGAGCAGAAGCACCCTGCCTGACTGCCCAGCAGAAAACCACCAGGCAGACTGACTGAGCTTTGTTTTGAGAACTGAATCTTAAAGGTTTCTCTCTCTCCAATGGGAGTGTTTAGAATAATCAATATTTTTTTCTCTTACACCCAGTTGCGATTTATTGACATTCTTTTACTTTACTGCTCAAACTCTGGGAAAAGAAATGCAAGGGCATAGCCTTAAACCCACCACAACAGCTGAATCATGGACTCACAGAATCACTTGGGTTGGAAAAGACCTTTCAGATCATCAGAGTCCATCCATCCTTTAGCTCTTTCAAGCCTGGTTGCTAAGCCTGGCAGGGCTTTAGCAGTCCTCTGCTGGCTCAGCTTTGGAAAACCTGCATAAATCCCTGCAGCAGTGCAGGTGAGGGCTGACCTGTTGGAAAGTAGCTCCATGGAGAAGGGTCTGGGAGTGCTGGGGGACAACAAGTTCCTCCTGAGCCAGCAATGTGCTCTTGAGGCCAAGAAGGCAAATGGTGTCCTTGGCTGCATGAAGAAGAGTGTGGCCAGCAGGTCAAAGGGAGGTTCTCCTCCACATCTGCTCTGCCATGATGAGGTTGCACCAGGAATACTGAGTCCAGTTCTGGGCTCCCTGGTACGAGAGGGACAGGGAACTGGGGAGAGTCCATCAGAGGCTAGGAGGATGATGAAGGGACTGCAACGTCTGTCTGATCATCAGACCTTTAGGATCATCAGAGTCCATCCATCCTTTAGCTCTTTCAAGTCTGGGTACTAAACCTGGTCCCTCAGCACCACATCTCTGCAGAGGAGCTCCCATGGTTTGAAAGAGCTGACTTCAGCTGATTGAAGTGTAAGACATCTCTCAGGCCTGGCTGTGATAAGTTATCTCCTGCAATAAGGCAGCTGTAATTTGCACACTTGAGGAGTCTTTCAGAGTCTGGAGATGGGAGGCTGAGGTACGCTTTGATTTTTTTTTTTTTTTTTTTAATGGGGTGTGGAGGAGCCCTCCTGACACTGATGAGCTTGAGATGCATTTCTCTTCAAAAACTCTGTGTCATCATCATCATCAGGGTGAGCTAGGTGTGAAATCTGGGCCGACAGTTGGGTTTGTGAGGCTGAAATACTTTATGCAAACAGCAAGGAATGGTGCAAAGGATGTGTTTGGTCATTTTTGGGGTCTTGTGTCCAATTCTGGGCTCCCCAGTATGAGAAGGACAGGGAACTGGAGAGAGTCCAGCAGAGGCTAGGAGGATGATGAAGGGACTGCAACATCTGTCTGATGAGGAAAGGCTGAGAGCCCTGGGGCTGTTTAGCCTGGAGAAGAGCAGCCTGAGAGGTGATCTGCTGAGTGTTTGCAAATACCTTAAGGGTGGGTGTCAGGAAGAAGGCTCCAGACTCTTTTCAGTGGTGCTTTGTGACAGGACAAGAGGCAATGGACAGAAACTGGAACCCAGGAGGTTCCATCTGAATAGGAGAAGAAAATTCTTTGGTGTAAGGGTGCTGGAGCCCTGGAGCAGGCTGCCCAGAGAGGTTGAGGAGTGCTGGGATTTTGTGATTTTGGACAGAAGCATGTAGGGAACTGATGGCACAGGATTCATGGGCTTTCAGTCAAGGCCTGTAAATGCTATGAGGCAAAGAGTTTACTGCTAAAATCATACAACCAGTTGGGTTGGGAGAGACCTTTAAAATCCTCAAGTCCAACTGTGAACCCAGCACTGCCAGGTGACCACTCAAAGTTATAGAATCACAGAATGGTCTGGGTTGGAAGGGACCTCCAAAGGTCTTCCAGCCCAACCCCTCTGCACTCAGCAGGGACATCCTCAACTAGATCAGACAGCCCAGAGCCCTGTCCAGCCTCACCTTGAATATCTCCAGGGATGGGGCCTCAACCACCTCCCTGGGCAACCTGTTCCAGTGTTCCAGCACCCTCCTGGTGCAGAACTTGTTCCTCACATCCAATCTCAATCTGCTCTGCTCTAGTTTGAAGCCATTGCCCCTGGTCCTGTCCCTGCAGCCCTTTGCAAACAGTCTCTCTGCAGCCTTTTTGTAGCCCCTTCAGGTACTGGAAGGCTGCTATGAGGTCTCCCTGGAGCCTTCTCTTCTGCAGGCTGAACACCCCCAGCTCCCTCAGCCTGTCCTCAGAGCAGAGCTGCTCCAACCCCTTCATCATTTTCGTGGCCTCCTCTGGACCCTCTCCATCAGGTCCACGTCCTTCTTGTGTTGAGGCCTCCAGACCTGGATGTGGCACTCCAGGTGAGGTCTCAGCAGGGCAGGGGACAGTGGCAGAATCACCTCTCTGGATCTGCTGGGCATGGCTTTGGATGCAGCCCAGGATGTGATTCGCCTTCTGTGCTGCAAGCTCACACTGCCTGCTCCTGTCCAGCTTCTCTTGCACGTTAATACACAAATTAATGTGAAATACTCTCTGCCTTTTTAAAAAAGGATGTTTAAAGCACTGCTGAGAACTTGCACAAAACCAGTTGTGGGCTAGAAGGATGTGAGAGGTGGAATTAGGCCAAGAATCTCCTCCTCCTCCACAAGATGTGTGGCGAAGGAGGACAGAGCTGAAGAGGTAGTGTAGAATTGAATTTTGTTAGACTTCTGAGAAATCCAAGAACATGTTGGAATGTCTGAAGGATCCTGGGACTTGGTTTACCCAAAGCAGTGTGGATTCACACTGGAATTGCTCCACAGACACATCTGAGATGACCCTTTTTATAGCAGTCCCAACGTGACAGCTCTTTAAGAAGCATCTGAGGAGTCTTTGCCAGTGAAACAAGCCTGGTGTGCCCCATCAGGAATAAGGAAAGGTGCCCAAAGTTTCTCTCCTTTCAGAGCCTCTAAAAATAGGTTCTCAAATCTGTCAGCCCTGCTGAAGCCTGGTCTGTAAAACTGACTCAATCCTGGCAGATGTTAGAGATCAAGCTGCAGATCTGAGAGAGAAGTGGAAGTGCTGAGTGCCTGGGCAGTGCAGAGGGGGAACAGAAATGCTCTTGGCAGAAAATAGCCACTTCAAAGTTTCCCTGCACTAGCTTCAAGCAAAAGGGAGCTCAAACTTTAAGTTTGCTGTTGACTAGAATGTGTAAGAAGCATTAATTGATTTTGTAATGGGTTTGTAATGGCAGGAGAGAGCCTGGAGGTCAAAACAGTAAGGAGTTTATGATTAAGATACATGGAACAGAAAGCAGAACTGTTGGCCCTTCCTGAACTAGGAAGTTTCATAGACTCAAGCCATGGTTTGTGTTGGAAGGGACTTTTCAAGGCCTCCTCTGACCCTGCTCCAACAGGTCTGTATCTGTGCTGTGCTGAGGACCCCAGAGCTGCCCCAGCACTGCAGGGGAGGTCTCAGTAGAACGCAGCAGAGGGGCAGAATCCCCTCCCTGCTCCCCACACTGCTGGGGATCAGCCCTGGACAGGCTGGGGCTGGGCTGGCAGTGCTCAGTGCCATCTTATCTCCACCCAGCATCCCCAAGTCCTTCTTCTCAGGGCTGCTCTCCAGCCCTCCATCCCCCAGCTTGTACAGATACTGAGGGTTGTGCTGACCCAGATGCAGAACCTTGTGTTTGGCCATGTTGAAGCTCATGAGGTTCACACAGGCCCACTTCTCCAGATTCCCCAGATCCCTCTGGATGGATCCTGTGCCTCAGGTGTGTCAACTGCACCACTCAGCTTGGTATCATCTGCAAACTTTCTGAGGCTGCACTTGATTCTGTTGGCTGTGTCATTGATTAAGGTCTTAAACAGCACTTGTCCTAGTACTGACCTCTGAAAGACACCACTTGTCACTGATCCATCTGGACATTGAGCTGTGGATGTGACCATCCCACCAGCTCCTTATCCACCTGTTCAATTCATCTCCAATGTAGAGAGAAGGATGCTGGGGGGAGGGGGGGGGGGTTGTGCCAAAGGCTTTATGGCAATCCAGATAGTTGACATCCAGAGCTCTTCCTTTGTCCACTGATGCAGTCACTCCACCATAGAAGGCCACCAGGTTGGTCAGGCAGGACTTGCCCATGGTCTTGCTTGTCTTGAATGAACTCCCTGTCCTGCATGTGCCCTGGGAGAGCTTCAAGGAGAATTTCTGTAGGAGAAGCAACTTCTCCTATAGAGCTTCTGAAGCAGCTGGGCAAAGCTCGATGGCTAAGTCTGACTTTAGGATTATCTGGCTGCCATCAACATACCACAGAATGTTGGAAGGGACCCTCAAAGGTCATCATGTCCAACTCCCCTGCAGTGAGCAGGGACACCTCCAACTAGATCAGGTTGCTCAGGGCCCCATCAAGTTTGGCCTTCAGTGTCTCCAGGGATGGTATCTCAACCACATCCCTGGGCAACCTGTTCCAGTGTTCCACTCCCTCAGTTTGAAGAACTCCTTCCTGATGTCCAACCTAAATCTGCCCTGCTCCAGTTTCAAACCACTGCCTGTCATCCTATCCCCACAGGCCCCTCCTAACAGTCCCTCCCCACCCTTCCTGTGTGCCCCCTTCAGATAACAAAATGCAGCTCTAAGGTCTCCCTGGAGCCTTCTCTTCTCCAGGCTGAACAACCCCCAGCTCTCCCAGCCTGTGCTTGTAGGAGAGGCTCTCCAGCCTTCTGATCATACTTTTCACCTCCTCTGGACTGGATCCAGCAGGTCCATGATCTTGTGTTTGGGGCTCTAGAGCTGGGCATAGCACTGCACGTGAGGTCTCCCCAGAGCAGAGCAGAGCAAAAGCCCTGCTGCTTTTGATGCAGCCCAGGCTGCCATTGGTCTTCTGGGCTGCAACTGCAGCACATTGCTGGCTCGTGCCCAGTTCCTTGTCTCCTCTCATCCAACATCTTTGCCTCTTTCTTGGATTCCCAGGGCAAGCTCAGTCCTGTGCCAAGCAGCATCTCTGCACCAAGCATCTCTGCCCAGCCCTGGCAAAGATTCCTGCTCCCTCCACCTTGGAGGTCATCCAAAGTGACCTGAAACATGAAGCTGGTGTCCCTTGAAGTGATTTTTCTGTTTACTCTCTACAATGGTTGGATTCCCTTTTGTTTTCATAATTCATATTTGATTTGAGGAAAACCACCTAGCTCAGCTCCCTTTGCAGGGTTCATGTGGAACAGAGCAGTGGTGTAGGAGCCTGGGAATTGTGCAAGCCAGTCCCTGTGGCCCAATTCAGTTGACATTAAGGTTTGTAGGAGATCTTTTTCATTGACTTGGTGGAAAAGCTCTTAAATTATGCATGAGCAGTCTGCAGCCTGCCTTGCTAGGAGTGATTCTTAGGCTAGTGAGGAGAGAAGGGATGTTTTAAAGGCTATTGTTGCAGGTTGCAGCTGGGCACAGGTCTGTCTGGCTTTTGTTGGGCTCTGCAGGCTTTCTTCAGCCCTTTAAAGTCTGATATGCTTCAAGAGCAGCACTGCTCTGAGATTTACACAAGGCTCAGGGGGTGGGTAATCCATTCCCACAGCCATGGTAGGACCCTAATAAAGACTTCTGTAGCAGTGGAAATGATACTTCAGCTCCACAGTTGTCTCTTGGTGCCTGGCAGCTGTGCAGGCAGCAGTGCTCCTGCTGTGACACCTGAATGGGAGTAAGGCAAAGGGCTCAGCACAAGGCAGGTGCTTGGTGTCCCATGACAAAAATCCAGCAGTCTCATGGGGTTTGCAGCCAGGACAGGCACATCTCAGAGGGGCTGAGCCAGCCTGTCCCTGCACCCTGTGATACTAGGAGCAGAGTCTGGCTGCACTGGGTGGAAGGGACAGTTAGGACCTCCCTGGGATGCTGTTGTTTCTTGCAGCAAACCTGCACTGGTGGATGTTCTCCCTTCTGCTCACAGCTGGTTCTCCTATTGCTGAGGATGGCCAGTCTCTCTTGGTGTGGGGTTGGAAGGGACCTCTGCAGATCATCAAATCCATCCCCTCTGCTCAAGCAGGGTCACCCACAGCAGCTTGCCCAGGATCACAATGGCCAGGGGGGTTTAGAATCTCTCCAGAGAAGGAGCCTCCACAATCTCTCTGGGCAGCCTGCTCCAGGGCTCCAGCACCCTCACACCACAGAAGTTTCTCCTCATGGTCAGATCTTAGAAGACATTCCAAGTTTCCCTGGGATTTGTCCATTGAGAATGGTGCTTGGCTGTTGGGATGACACCAAGGAAATGTTCCCCAGATCAAAACTGTGGGGCTGTGGCTGTTGACCTTCAGGCCCAGGACTGTGGTACAATATTTTTGCAGTAGAATGTGTCCCTGAGAAGAAGCAGTGGGGAGGGAAGAGTTTTCTGATGCTGTACTGAAATCTAGGAGAGTTGGAGCTGTTCAGCCTGGAGAAGAGAAGGCTCCAGGGTGACCTTAGAGCAGCCTTCCAGTACCTGAAGGGACTACTGGAGGGCTGGGGAGGGACTTTCAACAAGGGCTGGGAGTGCCAGGACAAGGGGCAATGGCTTTGAGCTGGAAGAAGGGAGATTGAGACTGGATATGAGGAAGAAATCTTTAGGGTGAGGGTGGTGAGACACTGGAACAGGTTGCCCAGGGAGGCTGTGGATGCCTCCTGCCTGGAGCTTGTTACTCATGGTCATGCATTTCTGATGTGCTGCTCCTGCTGTAATCTCAATGGCAATGTGCAGTGGGCATTTTAATGATGCTTGCTCAGATCCTTCACCATTGAGAGCAGCCTCCAGTACCTGCAGGGGGACAAGAAAGCTGGGGAGGGGCTTTTGACAAGGGCTTGTAGTGATAGGATGAAGAGCAATGGATTGAAGCTGGAAGAGAGGAGATTTAGACTGGAGAGTAAGAAGAAATTCTTTGCAGTGAGGGTGGGGAGACACTGGCACAGGTTGCCCAGGGAGGTTGTGGATGTTCCCTCCCTGCAGGTGTTCAAGGCCAGGCTGGATGAGGCCTTGAGCAAGCTGGGCTGGTGGGAGGTGTCCCTGCCCATGGCAGGGGGTTGGACCTAGATGGTCTTGAAGATCCCTTCCAACCCAAAGCACTCTGTGGATCTCTGGACATGGTTCATCTCCAGTGGGGTCTGTGCCAGTCCCACCTAACAACAGGAGTTAGGTGCAGGTAGTATGAGCTGAGCATTGCATAGGTGGCTGGAGGCTCAGCAGCAGAAGCAGCACTCAAGGATGTTGTTTGCCATGGGCAGGATGGCTGAAGAACATGTCAGCTCTGTGATCCCTGACAGCCTCTCTGGAAGGAAGCAGGCACTGGTTGCAGCAAGTGCTGGGTCTGTAGCCCTGCTGCTGGCGGCACCGCTCCCTGCTCCGCTCTCAATGAGCGTGATAAAGCACAGCCCTGCAAATTACCCTGTTTCTGTTCTCTTAGTCATCACTCCTTGTTCTCAATGCCATTCAGATCCCTCTCTTCAGCTGATGCTTCAGGCTTTGAAAAGTTCCATTGTCTAGAAAACAACCTAAGTAGATATTGAAGGAAAACAATCCCCATTTCTGTGCTCGCATGCCAGCTGCTGCAGCGCTGCTGCTCGCGTTTAGCCACGCTGGCAGGAGAAGAGGGCTGTGTGTTTGCAGCAGGAAGAAGAAAATGCCACTGGAAATTAACCCAGTGGTGTCCCCTTGTACTCAGCTCTGGTCAGGCCACACCTCGAGTGTGGTGTCCAGTTTTGGGTACCTCAGACCATACAAGAGAGATGTGGAGGTGCTGGACAGAATGCAGAGGAGGGCAGGGAAGCTGGAACGTGTCGAGAGAAGGGCAACAAGGCTGGGAGGGGTCTGGAGCACAGCCCTGTGAGGAGAGGCTGAGGGAGCTGGGGGTGTTCAGCCTGGAGAAGAGGAGGCTCAGGGCAGACCTCATTGCTGTCTACAACTACCTGAAGGGAGGTTGTAGCCAGGTGGGGGTTGGGCTCTTCTCCCAGGCAAGCAGCAGCAGAGCAAGAGGACACAGTCTCAAGCTTTGCCAGGGGTGGTTTAGGTTGATGTTAGGAAGAAATTCTTCCCAGAAAGAGAGATTGGCCATTGGGATGTGCTGCCCAGGGAGGTGGTGGAGTCACCATCCCTGGAAGTGTTTGAGACTGAATGAGGCACTCAGTGCCATGGTTAAGTTGATTAGATGGTGTTGGGTGATAGGTTGGACTTGATGATCTCTGAAGTCTTTTCCAACCTGGTTAATTCTGTGATTCTGTGAAGCTGTGAAGGGCCTGGAGAATAAATCTGATGAAGAACAACTAAAGGAGCTGGGGAGGGTTAGTTTGAAAAAGAGGAGGCTGAGGGGAGACCTCATGGCTGTCTACAACTACCTGAGAGGAGGTTGTGCAGAGGTTGGTGCTGGTCTCTTCTCACAGGTCATTAGTGATAGAACAAGAGGGAATGGCCTCAAGCTGCCACTGGGTAGGTTTAGATTGGACAGCAGGAAACATTTTTCCCAGCAAGAATGGTCAGGGATTGGAATGTGCTGCCCAGGGAGGTGGTGGAATCCCCAAGCCTGGATGTGTTTCAAGGTGGTTTGGATGTGGTGCTTGGGGCTATGGTTTAGGGGTGAGCCTTGCAGAGTAGGGTTCTCACTTGGACTTGGTGATGCTGAGGGTCTGTTCCAACCTGAACGTTTCTGTGGTTCTATGACTGGTGCCACCAGGGCTGTTTAAGCAAACCATTGCATTTGAGGTCTTATCACCTGCAGTTTGTGGAGCTGACACTGGAAAAGCTGGTTTGGACCTGCTGTTAGAACTTCAGGCTTTTCCTCTTACCAGAGGGCTAAGGAGTGATGAGCTGTGTTATGGGATGGGATGTGCATGGCACAGAATGTGCACCTTAGAGTGTTCTTGAGGCATTGCAGTGAGGCTTAACCACTTATTACAACAGAGATTTTTGTAGTATAATGTTGGAGTGGTTCCAAGTAATTCTGCAGAGAATGGGGTGCTGAGGGACATACTGGGTTCAATTCTGGGCCCCTCACAGCAACAAAGACATTGAGTTGTTGGAGTGAGTCCAGAGAAGAGCAATGAAGCTGGTGAAGGGTCTGGAGAATAGGGCTGGTGAGGAGCAGATGAAGGAACTGAGGTTGGTCAGCCTGGAGAAGACTGAGGGGAGACCTCATTGCTCTCTCCAGCTCCCTGAAAGGAGGCTGCAGCCAGGGGTTGGTCTCTGCTCCCTAGTAACAAGTGATAGGATGAGAGGAAATGGCCTCAAGTTGCAGCAGGGCAAGTTTAGGTTGGACATTGGAGGAAACATCTTCCCTGAAAGGGTTCTCAAAGCCTGGCACAGGCTGCCCAGGGAGGTGGTTGAATGCCCATCCCTGGAGGGGTTGCAAAGAGGCAGAGCTGTGGTGCTGCGGGCCATGGTTTATCCCCAGCCCAGCCCCAGCTACCAGCCTTGGTAGAGTTAAGAGAATGGTTGGACTGGATGATCTTCAAGGCCTTTTCCAACCCAAATGATTCTGTGGCTCTATGATTTCCCATGGGATTCTCACACAGGGGGAGATGCACAGCTCACTATCAATCTTTCGCACTTGTGCTCTCCCCACTGCCGAGGAAGTTCCTCAATTAAGTGCAGAAATTGCTTTTCGTTCCCTTAAATTCTTCTGTGCTGCTACTGTCAGGTCTGAAGCTGCTCCTGGATTTCCTATTATGGTGAATTAATGGCCCTGATACTGAGGAGCTGAGTGCTCTAAACCCCACTGCCATCACTCTTGCAGTGTCAGGGCACAAGAGCTGCCGTGCTCAGCACCCTGCAGCGTGGAGCTGCCTGGTTCTGTGTTGCAGCCACAGCTCTGAGGGCAGCTGCAGGATTCCTTAGCTGACCAATTCCCTAGCATGCTGCCTGGAGCAAAACAATCACACTCTGAGCCTGCCAAGAACAACATCCTCACGCTGGCACCCTGTGAGTGGAACATGCTGCAGGAGCCACCTCCTTGACAGGCTGGCACCTCTTGTTGGGAAAAGATTTTAGCTTAGAGATGTGGTTGGGTTTGGCTGGTTAAGGGATTGGTACCAAAGAGTAGAGAAACAGCCACTCTGAGCAAGAGTTGCTTGGGTTAGGGACTTCAGTTAGGGCTTACAGTCTCAAGCTGTGCCAGGGGAGGTCTAGGCTGGATGTTAGGAAGTTCTTCACAGAGAGAGTGATTGCCCCTTGGGATGTGCTGCCCAGGGAGGTGGTGGAGTCACCATCCCTGGAGATGTTCAAGAGAAGCCTGGATGAGGCACTTGGTGCCATGGTCTGGTTGATTGGATAGGGCTGGGGGATAGGTTGGACTGGAGGTCTCTTCCAACCTGGTTGATTCTATGATTCTTTGGTTAGGGACTTCTGCTTCTGTTAGTTAGCTTCTTCTGGCAAGGGCTTTGGTGTAGGGATGCTGCTGGGGATATGCTCAGGACTTCTGTTAGCTGCTTCATCTGTTAAGGGCTTCCAGGACTTGTTGTAAGTAGGACTCTGAGACTCTGTAATGCTGGGGATTCTACAATGCAGCAATAAGGGACTTCTGGGAGGACTTCTGAGAGTCGCTGCATTTCTGGAATCTCCTGCTATATGGCCATGGGGTTCCTGCCTTCATTCACCACCCAATGGCACCTCGTTGTAAGGGGGGGTCTGCAGCTACATTCAGCTCCCCCAGACCAGGGGAGTGATAATTCTGAAGTGTTCAGGAGGAGCTCTGGGAGTCCATCATTGGGAGATCCCAGGGGGCTGGACTCCTGTTGTATTCCTACCTTTCTCTAGCCCTCTGTGCACCATTGCCCACATGCAGCATACTGAAATGACAGTTTGGAAGCTGAAAAACCAGGCAGGCAAAAACCTTTGACGTCTAAACTCTGACAACTTCTTAGCTCACACTGTACAAACCCCTTAATACTGGGTAGGGTGATTTTGAGGGTGAAGAAAAACACGGAGATATGAAAATCCTGCAAGAGAGGAGAAGCAGTGTGGGGCAGTTTACTCTTTGGAGGAAAGGGTTAGCATCCAGAGGGACCTTGGCAGGCTGTGCCAGCCTCATGAGGTTCATCAATGCAGAGTGCAAGGTTGTGCACCTGGGTCAGGAGAATCCCAAGCACAAATAGAGGCTGGGTGAGGAGTGGATTGAGGGCAGCCCTGCAGAAAAGGACGTGGGGGTGCTGGCTGATGAGGTGCTTGACACGAGCTGGCAGTGTGTGCTGGCAGCCTAGAAGCCAAGGGTATCCTGGGCTGCAGCTGAAGCAGTGTGACCAGCAGGTCAAGGGAGGGGATTCTGCCCCTCTGCTCTTGTGAGACCCCACCTGCCGCACTGTGTCCAGCTCTGGAGCTTCCAACACACAAAGGACATAGATGTGTTGGAGAGGGTCCAGAGGAGGCCATGAAGATGATCAGAGGGCTGGAGAACCTCCCCTATAGGGACAGGCTGGGAGAGTTGGGGCTGTTCAGCCTGGAGAAGAGAAGGCTGCAGGGAGACCTTAGAGCAGCCTTCCAGTACCTGAAGGAGACTGCAGGAGAGCTGGGGAGGGACTTCTTATAGGGGCTTGAAGGGGCCTTACAGGACAAGGGGCAATGGTTTTAAACTGGAGCAGTGTGGATCTAAATTGGACATAAGGAAGAGGTTCTTTACTATGAGGGTGGGGAGACACTGGAACAGGTTGCCCAGGGAGGCTGTGGATGCCCCCTCCCTGGAAGTGTTCAAGGCCAGGTTGGATTTGACCTTGAGCCATCTGGGCTGGTGGGAGGTATCCCTACCCTTGGCAGGAGGGTTGGAACTGGATGAGCTTAAGGTCCCTTCCAACTGAAGCTGTTCTCTGATTCTAAGCATTTTTTTCACTCGGTGTTGGCTGATTGCAGAGGTACTGGAGATGCTCCATTTCTGCAGAGATTTCACTGCAGCCTGACTGTAGTTCTGTCCAGCGACGCAAAGGTTTCTCTGCCTGCCTCTTACAATGAGGATTAGCTCTGCAGGAAACTGAAATCACAGAATGCCAGTTTGGAAGGGATCCCAAGGATCATCTGGTCTAACCTTTGTTGCTGGGAGGACTCCCCCTTCTCCCTCATCCCTTCCCAGAGACAAAGAAAAAAAGGATCTAATGCTTGGACATTTTTTTGCTCTTGCGATATATAGGTTAACAAAATAATAATATCTATATTTAAAAGTCAGTGGTATTTGCCCAAGCATATTTTTTAATTTGTTCTATATTGACAGAGATGGGAAACAAAAGAGAAAATTCCTATTTTTCTAATGGGAAATGTTCTAGGAGATGCTGGGGAGAGTTGTGTGGTTCCATCATATCTTCATGCTTTTTCTCCCAGCCACCTGATCACTGTGCACCTCTTTTTGGAGCTGTTCTATCACTACTCTAAAAACCATCCTTCCCTCTCAGTTCAGCACTCTGTAGTGCTGTGAAGTTGAAGCTTTCCAGGGGAGAAGTGCCCCTGCAAGAAGGCAGAATTGGTTTTCTTACTGAAAAGGGATTGCTTCATTCAGCCACTGTACCCTGGAGTGACTCTGTTCAACCAGAGGATGTTAATTTGTAGTTGTCTTTCTCTGCTGTGAGTTTGAAAGTCTGTGAGCTTGCAAACACCTTGCCTTAGATCTCTAAATAAGGATGTGTTGGGCTTGAATGATGTTGCTGAATTAAATGGTTCTCCTGCTTCCATTGAAACAATTCATGAGCTTCCAGGACACTGAGGTGCTGGAGCAGGGCCAGAGAAGGGCAAAGCAGCTGGTGAAGGGTCTGGAAAACAGGGCTGGGGAGGAGCAGCTGAGGGAGCTGGGGGTGTTCAGTCTGGAGAAGAGGAGGCTGAGAGGAGACCTCATTGCTCTCTGCAACTCCCTGAGAGGAGGCTGGAGCCAGGTGGGGGTTGGTCTCTTCTCCCTAGTAACAAGTGATAGGAGGAGAGGAAATGACCTCAGACTGCACCAGGGGAGGTTTAGGTTGGATGTCAGCAGCAGCTTCTTCCCTGAAAGGGCCCTCAAAGCCTGGCACAGGCTGCCCTGGGAGGTGGTTGAATGCCCATGCCTGGAGGTGTTTCAAAGAGGCAGAGCTGTGGTGCTGAGGGCCATGGTTTAGCCCCAGCCTTGGCAGAGTTGAAGAATGGTTCACAGGATGTCAGGGCTTGGAAGGGACCCAAAGAGTCATGGTTGGACTGGATGATCTTGCAGGGCTTTTCCAACCAAAACCCTTCTGTGATTCTGTAGTTATCCCAAAGCAGCTGTGTGGTTGTATTACAGCAGCTTTATACTCATTTGCCTAAATCTGATTGTGAGGCTGCTGCCAAGTGAGAGTGATTTGTTCAGGTGTTTTGCTGCTGTTGGAAGCCAGATGGGCTCACCTGGCTGCGTTTTGGCCCCATCTAAGTAGTATTAATAGCTGACATTAGCTATGGTCCAGAGCAAGCCTGAGCCTCAGAAGGTCTCTCAGCATGGCAGGGTATGGAGCAGCAGTGGAGCTGCCACTCCAGGTGGGCTCTGCATGCCCAGTGTGCTCTGAAAGGAACATGGATGTGATGTTGGGAGATCAGTGGGGAGCCTTGACTCCCTGCATCAGCTTAACATGGTTTTGTAACTGATGATGAGGACTTGAGTTCAAGGACAAGCCATGCCTGCTTGTGCCTGAACTGTTCCTGAAAGGCTGCTGGGAGAGAAGCTTCAGCAAGGTTTTGGAATAGCAAATGTGTGACATAAAGGAGCCACTCATGGGAAGCAGAATGAATAGCAGCAATTTGGTGTGAAATGAAGGCTCCCTCAGTGCTGGCCTGCCTCTTCCCAGCCCAGGGCATGTGCAGGAGAGCCAGCCTGCTGGCCTGCTCCCTGCCAGGGGACCCTTCCTGTGGGGAATGGTGATGGCAGCTGGAGCATTGCTCTGGGATGAAAAGAGGATTCAATCAGCAGTGTTCTGTTGAAGGGAATATGGCCAGGAACAGGGCAGGGACTCCATGGCACCATCAGACTGCTGTGTAGCTGCTGCTTGTAGGGCTTTTTGCAGTCCTTCAGTTCTGGGTCGTAGAAGCATAGAGTTGGAAGAGACCTCTAAGAGTCCAACCATCAACCTAACACCAGCATGGCCATTAAACCATGGCCACAGGTGTCTTGTACACCTCCAGGGATGGGGACTCCACCACCTCCCTGGGCAGCCTCTTCCAATGCCTGAACGCTCTTGCAGCAAACAAATTGTCCCTAATCTCCAACCTAACCTCCCCTGATAGTAGACAGCAGAGACCAACCCCCACCTGGCTCCAGCCTCCCTTCAGGGAGCTGGAGAGAGCAATGAGGTCTCCCCTCAGCCTCCTCTTCTCCAGACTAAACACCCCCAACTCCCTCAGCTGCTCCTCCCCAGCCCTGTTCTCCAGACTTTTCCCCAGCTGCTTTGCCCTTCTCTGGACCTCCTCCAGCCCCTCAGTTTCCTTCTTGTAGTGAGGCCCCCAAAACTGAAACCAGTATTCATGGTGTGGCCTCACCAGTGCTGAGTACAGGGAGAAAAATCCCTTCCCTGCTCCTGCTGGCCACACCACTGCTGATCCAGGCCAGGATGCTGCTGACCTTCTTGGCCACCTGGGCACACACTGGCTTGTGTTCAGCTGCTGTCAACCAGCACCCCCAGGTCCCTTTCCACTGGGCAACTTCCCAGCCACTCTGCCCCAGTCCTGGGGAGCATTCATGGGGTGATTGTGAGCCAAAGATGAGATGAGGCTGGGTATGGCCAGTGGGGTGAGCGTGGCTGTGACTGGGTGGTTGCAGCTCAAGAGCTGCTGCCTCCTCAGTTCAGAGAGACTTTATGCTTGCACCACTTCTGCATTTTGACTGGATTCAAACCAAAATGCTTTGCCCCCTTTCACAGACAGCTTTGTTTGTGTCTCATTAGCACTTTCTGCTTGGGAACGATCCACTGAGTGCTGGACAGGCATTGAAGTTCTAATTGCCTCTGCTTGGCTGGCAGAGAGTGATCTCAGCATCTTTAAAGCTTGTATTCTTCCACCTCCTGCTGAAAGCCCTTTCCTGGAGACCTTGTCAGTGCTGGTGCTCTCTAATAAATGCCACAAGCCTTTGATTGAGTTGTCCTCCTTGCAGCTTAGCTCTCTGTTGTCAGTCTGTTCTCCAAATCAAAGTGACTTAGCTTCTGCAGGAGGAGGGACAGCTGCTTGCTTACTAACACTCACTCAGAAGGTTTCTTCTTCCTGAGTTTGGTCCAGCTTGGCTGAACAGAGCTGCCTGTGTTTGACCATGAGTCAGCAGTGTGCCCAGGTGGCCAAGGCCAACAGCATCCTGGCCTGGATCAGCTATAGTGTGACCAGCAGGACCAGGGCAGGGATTGTCCCCCTGCACTGGGCACTGGTGAGGCTGCGCCTCCAAGACCCTCTCTCCAAAAACGACATGGAGGGGCTGGAGTGTATCCAGAGAAAGGCAATGAAGCTGGGGAAGGGTCACAGGATGGCAGCATGGTGGGAATTGGAAGGGATCTTTGGAGAGCATCCACCCCCCTCAACCCCCTTAACACAGGCACACCTGGATCAGTGTGTACAGGAGCACATCCAAGTGGGTTTTGAAAGTCTCCAGGGAGGGAGACTCCATGGCCTCTCTGGGAAGTCTGCTGTGGTACTCCAGCACCCTCCAAGTAAAGTCCAGAGCACAAGCCTTGTGAGGAGCAGCTGAGGGAACTGGGGTTGTTTAGCCTGGAGAAGTGGAGGCTGAGGGGAGACCTTCTGGCTCTCCACAAGCCCCTGAAAGAGGTTGGAGCCACATGACTGTTGGTCTCTTCTCTCTAGTAGGAAGTGATAGGATGAGAGGAAATGGAACCAAGCTGCACCAGGGCAGGTTTAGGTTGGACGTGAGGAACAGTTTCTTCCCTAAAAGGGTTGTAAAGGCCTGACCCAGGCTGCCCAGGGCAGTGGTGGAGTCCCCATCCCTGGTAGTGTTTCCAAGCTGTGTAGCTGTGGTGCTGAGGGCCATGGTTTAGTGGTGCCCTGGCAGTGCTGGCTTAACAGCTGGGCTTGGTGAGCTGAAAAGTCTCTTCCAGCTAATTCTGCAATTCCCTCCCATTGTTATTACACTTTATTTAAAAGTATTAAGGAGTTGTTTGTTGTTTTTTTTTTTCCCAAACACAGCCTCCTGTGGCAATACCTTCAAATGTTCACTAAATGTAAGTCTTCAGAGTTTCAGAGTTAGGTTTTTTTCATATTTAAATGAAATATTATTTAGGGGGAGGCTAAAACTCAGTATTTTACATAAAGCTGTCTCCAAAGGATTTTATGAAAATGTCAGGCACCACTTGAACAGATAAGATATTCATTACAATCCTTGCAGGAAGTTTTTCTTCCCTCTTTCCACCACAGGCAGAGACAAAGATGTGAAGAGCAGGCAGAGGAGGAATGAAGAGAGTGTCTTGTGGTGCAGACTGTTTTCAGATAACAGATTGCTAAACTCTTCTTGCTTTGAGAGAGTCTGCTCCCATCCTTTAGCTATTGAGAATCACAGGATCAGAGGATGCTAGGGTTGGGAAGGGACCTCTGGAGATCTCCAGTCCAAGCCCCCTGCCAGAGCAGGGTTGTAGAATCCAGCACAGGTCACACAGGAACACATCCAGATGGATCCAGATGATCAGATCCCCTCTGGTGCTTCTCTTCTCCAGGCTCAACACCCCCAGGGCTCTCAGCCTTTCCTCTCCACAGAGCTGCTCCAGGCCCCTCAGCAGCTTTGCAGCCTCCTCTGGACTCTCTCCAGTAGTTCCCTGTCTTTCTTGAACTGGGGAGCCCAGAACTGGACCCAGTACTCCAGATGTGTTCTCACCAGGGCAGAGTAGATGTGGAGGAGAACCTCCTTCAACCTGCTGGCCACACTCTTCTCCGCTCTAGGAGACCATTGACTTCTTGGCAACTAAAGCACATTGCTGGCTCATGGGGAACTTGTCCCCCAGCACTCCCAGGTCCTTCTCCATGGAGCTGCTTTCCAGCAGGCCACCCCTCACCTGGACTGCTGCAGGAAGGTGTTCTTCCCCAGGTGCAGGACTCTACACTTGCCCTTGCTGAATGCCATGAGGTTCTCCTCCACCCAACTTTCCAGCCAGTCCAGGTCAGATCTTGGCAAAGCTTACCTTGTAACACTTTTTACACTTTTTTTTTTTTTTTTGGTCTGCTTTTATGATGTGAAAAAAAATATCACCAGTTAAAGATTTGGCCAAGTCCTGGCATGGATTTAGATGCAGGACCAGGCAGCCTGTTGAAGCTCTTGAATGTTTCTGTGGGCTCAAGCCATGGCCAGCACAGTCAGCCAGAGCCTGTGGGCTCACCCCGTGCCCTTTCAGGAATGGCTTTGTGGTGCTGTCTTGCTGACTGCTGTGTCCAAAATCAATTTGAAGTCAGGTAGTGCCTTGCCTCTGCTCTGCTGGCTGTGTGGAAGGGGGGAATGAGTGCTTTGTGCTCCTGTGTGCTGAGAGCTATTCATCCTGGGAAGTGCCAGCAGAGGCAAGGGGGCTCGTTAGCAGGTTGAAAAAGGATGAGGGAGAAGGGACACAACAGTCACTTTAACCTCTGTTTGCTGCTTTTGGAGGAGAATTCGTGGTGTCTTATGAATAAAAGATAAGTTAGGGCTGATTTAGTGCCTGGAATTCACTTGTGCAGCCTCCAGTGCTCGCAGAGGGAATTAGTACCTGGGCAGAGAGTCCTGCTGGAAGTCCTAAAGCCTTAGTTTAAAAATGAGGGCTGCATGCATGCTGCAGAGCTGGGGTTCAGTCTTCAGAAACACTTTGTTGAGTCTCAAGAGGCTGCTGGTCAAATGGACAGTGCTGATGCTCCTGCTGATGCCCAGCCCCTGAACTAGCACCAGGTTTCCTTCCCCAAAGCCAAATGCCTTCAGATCCTCTTTGCTTTTAATACCATAAACAAGGACATGGATTTAAAGTCTGAAGATGAGATCAAGGATCAGACTTTGTAACCAGCTTGTCCTTGCCAAGTGGAGAAGGGAGATGCTGTGAATGCAGTAGGGAGCAGTTTGAGAGGATCAAAGGGACCTTTATCAAGAGAGGTTCTTCTCCTCTGCTCTGCCCTAATGAGACCACACCTGGAGTACTGGGTCTGGTTCTGGGCTCCCCACTTCAAGAGGGACAGGGTGTCTAGTGGAGGCTACGGGAATGAAGGGACTGCAACACCTGTCTGGGAGGAGGACAGGCTGAGAGCCCTGGGGCTGTTGAGCCTGGAGAAGAGAAGGCTGAGAGGAGATCTTGCTAATGTTTACAAATATCTGAAGGGTGGCTGTGGAGAAGGGGCCAGGTTCTGTTCAGTGGTGTCCTCTGATAGGACAAGACACAAACAGGAACCCAGGAGGTTCCATCTGAACAGGAGGAGAAACTTTGGTGTGAGGGTGCTGGAGGCCTGGAACAGGCTGCCCAGAGAGGTTGTGGAGTCTCCTTCTCTGGAGAACTTCCAACCCCACCCTGGGCATTGTGACCCTGGGCAAGCTGCTGTGGGTGCCCTGCTTTGGCAGGGGGTTGGACTACCTGAAGGGAGGTTGTAGCCAGGTGGGGATTGGGCTCTTCTCCCAGGCAACCAGCACCAGAACAAGAGGACACAGTCTCAAGCTGTGCAGGGGGAAGTTTAGGCTTGATCTTAGTGCCGTGGTCTAGTTGATTAGTTAGGGTTGGGGGATCAGTTGGACTTGATGATCTTGGAGGTCTCTTCCAACCTGGTTGATTCTGTGATCTCCAGATCCCTTCCAACCCCTGCTATTCTACTTTACAGCTATTTCTACTGCTGCTCCTTAAAAAGGAGTGAGCCAATTGCAACAGCATGCCTGTGGTGTATTGATTTTTATTTTATTTTATTTTTCCTCTTTGATTTAAGGGAAAAAACAACCACCACCAACCACCAAAGGACAGCTACGGAGAATTGAATGGTAGTACCAGCTCCTTGTGCAGTTGTTGGTTATGGGAATACCTCTCCTGTACCTTATGCAAAAGTCAAATCACCCAGACACAAAGCTTCTAGGCCACAAGACTTCCTAAAATGATAGGCAAGTGTTTCAGAGGAATGTTGTTCCATGAGACTTGTTGCAGGAGGCCCCTGCAGTGTCAATTTCCTTCACTAGAGACTTTCCAAACCTTCCCGGATGTGTTCCTGTGTGGCTTGCCCTAGCTGACCCTGCTTTGGCAGGGGGGGGTTGGACTCAATGAACTCCAGAGGTCCTTTCCAATTGCCATCATTCTCTGATTCTATGAATTTCTCCCTCGCATGCTTCCTGAGAAGTCATGACATCTTTTGGAATGGCTTTTCGAATGACTGGAGCTAAAATTTCATGCATTAATCAGTGAAGGGGAGGAGGAAAGCAGTGTCCCATCCTGCTGCTGCAGAGGGTGATGGTGGGATGTGTACCAGGTCTCTGCAGGTGCAGAGGAGGTGGAGGAAACCTGTGGGAGCTGCCATGAAGGACAAAGCTGGCATGTAATCATAGAATCAGTCAGGGTTGGAAGGGACCAGGGACACCTCACACTGGATCAGGCTGACCACAGCCTCATCCAGCCTGGCCATAAACACCTCCAGGGATGGGGCCTCAACCACCTCCCTGCACAACCCATTCCAGGCTCTCACCACTCTCATGGGGAAGAACTTCTTCCTCATGTCCAGTCTGAATCTCCCCACTTCCAGCTTTGCTCCTTTCCCCCAAGTCCTGTCACTCCCTGACACCCTCAAAAGTCCCTCCCCAGCTTTCTTGGAGCCCCCTTCAGATACTGCAAGGCCACAAGAAGGTCACCTCAGAGCCTTCTCCTCTCCAGACTGAACAACCCCAACTCTCTCAGTCTGTCCTCAGAGCAGAGCAGCTCCAGCCCTCTGCTCATCCTTGTGGCCCTTCTCTGGACACCTTCCAGCATGTCCATATCCCTCTTACAATAGGGGCTCCAGAACTGGACCCAGAGTTCCAGGTGTGGTCTCAGCAGAGCAGTGCTGCATTGCTTGTTGGGCTTCTGTGCAGATGTGCTTCAACCCTCCTGGCCAGTCAGTGCTCACCTGTCCTGTCTGCTCCTCCCTGCAGCTGCCACCTCTAACTTCCTGCCCCTCAACATGAGGCACAAGCTGTGTCAATGCCCTTGATCTGCACCCCTAACCCTTGGCAGGAGCTCTCCCCATCAGCTTCTCCCTGCTAGAAGCAGCTTCTGGCTGTGCAAACCTGCCCTGAACTGCAGAAATTGCAGAGACTGAGCTGGGAAGTCACAGCCCTGACCAGAGTTAGTTCTGTTCTAGCTCAAAGCAGGGCAACATCCATCATCTCCATCATCTGCTTCTCTCTTCCCCTTCTTCCCCTTCCCCTCCTTTCTCCTTCTCCCTCCTTTTTCCCCCTTTTCCCTTCCCCCAGAGTCAGGCACTGCAGGGTGCAGCAGGTTTGCTGTTGGCCAGATGTCTGCAGAAGCTGCTGGAGGTGGTCGTGCTCCTTCCCATGCTGTACTGGGGGCAGAGGTTTCTGCTCATTAGTTTCCAGTTTGATAAGGAAAGGGACAAGGTGAAGAGAAGTCATTAGACTCTGAGCACGTACTCACAGGCTGCTCACTGGATTAAGCATACACAGAGAGCAGACCTCAGCAATCTGAGCACCAACCGATGAGGAGCAGTGTTGTGGGACTGGGGACCTGGCACTGCTGCTTCCTTCTCTGCTCAGCTCCATTCTCTGACTGGTCCCAGCAGCACTGGGAACCCAGGCTGGTCAGTGGCCTCAGTCAGTCACAGCTTGTTACTCATGGTCATGCATTTCTGATGTGCTGCTCCTGCTGTAATCTCAATGGCAATGTGCAGTGGGCATTTTAATGATGCTTGCTCAGATCCTTCACCATTGAGAGCAGCCTCCAGTACCTGCAGGGGGACAAGAAAGCTGGGGAGGGGCTTTTGACAAGGGCTTGTAGTGATAGGATGAAGAGCAATGGATTGAAGCTGGAAGAGAGGAGATTTAGACTGGAGAGTAAGAAGAAATTCTTTGCAGTGAGGGTGGGGAGACACTGGCACAGGTTGCCCAGGGAGGTTGTGGATGTTCCCTCCCTGGAGGTGTTGAAGGTCAGGCTGGATGAGGCCTTGAGCAAGCTGGGCTGGTGGGAGGTGTCCCTGCCCATGGCAGGGGGTTGGAACTGGATGATCTTTAAGGTGCCTTCCAAGCTGATCCATTCTATGAATCTATGACAATTCTTCTCTGGACAGCACAGGTATGAGATGTTCCTTTGCTAACAGGATGGAATCCCACCCAGCCTGTCTTCGTAGGAAAGGTGCTCCTGCCCTCTGATCAGACTTGTCACCTTCTCTGGATGGCTCCATCAGGTCCATGGCCTTCTTGTGTTGAGGATTCCAGAGCTGGACACAGCACTGCAGGTCAGGTCTCACCAGAGCAGAGTGGCAGGATCACCTCCTTTCACCTGCTGACCACATTTCCTTTGATGCAGCCCAGGAAGAGGAAGCCAACACTCTTGTGGGCTGCAAGTGCCCATTGCTGGCTCATGTCCAGCTTCTCAGCCATCAGATCCCCAAGTCCTTTTCTGCAGGGCTCCTTTCACTCTCATGATCCCCAACCCTGAACTGATACTGAGGATTGCCTCAACCCAGGTGCAGGACCTGGCACTTCACCACATTCTCTTGGTGGTGACCACCATGGTTTCTCCTGAAGATTTTGTGCTGCTACTTTCAGTAACCTAAAGCTGTGCTGTGAGGTTAATCATGTTGTGACCTCTTCTGGGCTGTGCAGTGGCTTGTGATGGGGATATTTGCCTCCAGGATCCTTTTGAAGCCCATCTTCCTGGTGCCAGCTTTAGCTCTGCCCTTGCACTCATGGCCATCAGTGGTGTCACTCAGCCTGTGCTCTCCCCTGGCTGTTTTTTAACAGGGCCACTCCGTTTCTTTGCTGCAGGATATGTCTGCACAGATTTTTGCCTCTTTGCCAAGCGGTTTGAGCTTTCAGGTTCTGAAAATGGGTCAGCTCACAGCTGTTAATAAGCAGCTAAAGCCTCTGCTATTACTTCCAGCATGGCCACTGTGTTTACTTTTCAGCAGTGCTGGCAAAAAAAACACTGATATTTGCTTCAGAATTAGATGCATGAAGGTTTCCTGTGACCAGGTAATTTCTGTGTGCGTGTCTGTTCAGGTAGGCTGTGGAGATGGGATCATCACCCCAGCATCTTCCTGCCTGCAATGAGGTCCTGCTGCTGGGGGGCAGCTCTGCCAACCAACCTGCTGCAGCTGTCTGCCAGGCTAGGACAGGTTTAGTGCAGTAGATTGAGACATTTCTTGTTCGTGTTCTCAGCTGTATGAACCAAGCCTTAGAGAAGGCTCAGCTGAGACCCAGACCCAGGGGACTGGAGTTGAGAACTTCCATCCAGAAAATAGGGAATATTTGTTACAATCTAGGAAAAAAACATGCTTGGCATTTTCTTCTTCTGTACACTCTCTCCACAAGTCTTCCTGACTAGTTTGCTTTGCTAAACCCATATTTAATCTCAACATCACAGTCAGTTATTCTTATTCTTATTCTTATTCTTATTCTTATTCTTATTCTTATTCTTATTCTTATTCTTATTCTTATTCTTATTCTTTCTCTTATTCTCTCTTAATCTTACTCTTAATTTTACTCTTACTCTTATTCTTCTTATTCTCATTATTTCTTATTCACTCTTACTCTTATTGTCTCTTATTTTCTCTTATTCTTTCTTATTCTTTATTCTTTCTTATTCTTTCTTACTCTTATTCTTACTCTTATTCTCATTCTTTCTTCTTATTCTTCCTTTTCTTCTTATTCTCCTTCTTCTTCTTCTTCTTCCTCTTGCTCTTTCTTACTCTTTCTTACTCTTTCTTACTCTTTCCTACTCTTTTCTACTCTTTCCTACTCTTTCTTACTCATTCTTATTCTTACTCTTCTTACTCTTATTCTTTTTCTTTCTTATTCTTTCTTACTCTTATTCTTACTCTTTTTCTTTCTTATTCTTTCTTACTCTTACTCTTCATATTCTTCCTTATTCTTCTTATTGTTGTTATTCTTATTCTCATTCTATCTCATTCTTTCTTACTCTTGTTCTTACTCCTATTCTAGTTGTGGCAGATGGACAGAAATCATCCTCCTCCGTGAAAGGACTGGGAGAGGGCTCCTGTTACACATTGCAGCTTCTACTATGAGTTGCAGTTTTATCTGAAAAGCAGCATAAATTCAAGTGCTTACCTCACTTTAGACTCTTCAAATTGTGGCCCAGCAAATAATTGGAAAGAAGGAGAGCTGGAGCACTGCTGGATAAATGATTGTCTCCTTCAGATCAGGCTGCTCTCCCTATTCAGAGGGAGCTGATGTCTTTTGGTAGAGGGAAAAGCATGCCCCTGGTTGATTTTAATGCATTAGCCTTGTGTTTGTTAACCCTGGCCACCCCCATCTCTCTCATGGCAAAAAAAAAAATGCTGTTAGCTCTCAGGAAAGACTGATGAGGGATTGAATTCTCTTCAGTTTACAAGAAGCTGCAGACAGGTTCAAAGAAAATGCCTTGCCTGGTGTTCCAAAAGGAAGGGGGTTACCCCCCAAAGAGCTAAATCAGAGCAGGGTGCTCCAGGGGTGGCAGGTTGGAGATGGAGGTTCTGGGGAGGGACTTTTGAGGGTGTCAGGGAGTGATAGGACTGGGGGAATGGAACAAAACTAGAAATGGGGAGATTCAGATTCGATGTGAGGAAGAAGTTGTTCCCCAGGAGGGTGGTGAGAGACTGGCACAGGTTGCCCAGGGAGGTGGTGGAAGCCTCATCCCTGGAGGTTTTTGCAGCCAGGCTGGATGTGGCTGTGAGCAACCTGCTGTAGTGTGAGGTGTCCCTGGCCATGGCAGGGGGTTGGAACTGGCTGAGCCTTGAGGTCCCTTCCAACCCTGACAATTCTTTGATTCTATGATTTCCACTTCAATGAGGCTTGCCTGGGTAAGCTCCCTTCAGTGGAAAGCTTCCAGTAGCTCAGCAAACAGTGCCTTAAATGCACATTAATTAAGGCATCCATTAATTTGCAGATGTTTGAAATTTTATTATGCTTTTGAAACAACAACAACAAAAGAGCAGAATTGTCTTCAAAGTCCTAAATGCAGCATTGTCCTTAGGCTGTTACCAGGCTGCAGGAAGTGTGAATTTGCCCCTGGATAAAGAAGAAAGCTAATCCCATTTTTCCAGGTAGAATTCAGCAAGTTCCTGTGCTTGAGGCTTACAAATCCTACATTAAAGCACAAATAGTTCAGGTAAAACAAATGATGGTGGCTTTCAGCTGGCTGAGAAGCAGGAGTATGTAAACAGCTTCCAACCTGGTGTTAGAAGGAGAAGAAAGCAACACAAATCTGAGCTGTCAGGTGGAAGGGACAGGTTAAAAAAAAAAATATGTATTCAATCTCTTTTCTTCAAGACCCTCCACTTTTGGTAGGCAATTAAGGGCAGAAAAGCCTTTTAGGGCTGTATCTGTGGCAGTCTTTGTGTTTGAGTGTCCATGCTGGAAGTTAAACACTTTTCCCTAAGCCATTTCTCTGTATGGATTTATGAAGCAGCTGTTTATATGTTCATTGTTTGGTCTTAGAGTGGTTTTCTTATATGTCGTCTTCTTATAGATACTAAAGCTGTGTTAGGATAATGAGGGAGGTGTTCATGATAATGAGGTAGGTTTATGTGTCATCTGGGCCCCTCAATTTAAAAAAAAAAAAAAAGATGTTGAGATGCTGGAAGGTGTCTAGAGAAGGGCAACCAGGCTGGGGAGGGGTCTGGAGCACAGCCTGTGAGGAGAGGACTGAGGGAGCTGGGGGTGTTCAGCCTGGAGAAGAGGAGGCTCAGGGCAGACCTCATTGCTGTCTACAACTACCTGAAGGGAGGTTGTAGCCAGGTGGGGGTTGGGCTCTTCTCCCAGGCAAGCAGCACCAGAACAAGAGGACACAGTCTCAAGCTGCACCAGGGGAAGTTTAGGCTGGAGGTGAGGAGAAAGTTCTTCCCAGAAAGAGTAATTGGCCATTGGAATGTGCTGCCCAGGGAGGTGGTGGAGTCACCATCCCTGGAGGTGTTCAAAACAAGCTTGGCTGTGGCCCTTGGAGCCATGGTTTAGTTGTCAGGAGGTGTTAGGTGTTAGGTAATAGGTTGGGCTTGATGATCTCTGAGGTCTTTTCCAACATGGTTGATTCTGTGATTCTGTTTTCTCAGGCCAGCATGGGCTGACAGACTGGACTATAATATTTCCATGCCAAATATCTTACTCCTTACCCTGCAGCAGTTACCAGCAGCATGGCTTCACTCCTCTGCATTGCTGGTACACTGATAATATAGGGGAGAAAAAGAGACAAAGTGGAGAAAGATTTGGATGTTCATCATTATGGGCAGTCAGATGTGAACTGGTAGGTTTATATTTGCTCTGGAACTGGCACCTCAAGAAAAGGAGGAGTTTTGTAGTGTCAGATACTTTGGGGTTTCATTTACCATTATAAGTAGATGGAGCTGGACACATTTAATAAGTTTTCCCCTTAAGAGCTCTGAGTATTTGTCACCAGTTTGGAATATCATCCTAAGCTACATCAGAGAGAGAGAGAGAATCCTCAGGGGGATTCATTAAAATTCTGTTTACAGAGTAGTGGCTGCTAGATTGTGAGTAGGACAAATAACATGCACAGAAACTGTCTGAGCTGTTGAGTACAGCTGTCCCTGGTGAGGCCACATCTGGAGCTTTGTGTCCTGTTCTGGGCTCCCCAGGTCAAGAGGGACAGGGATATATGGGAGAGTGTCCAGCAGAGGCTACAAGGATGATGAAAGGACTGGAACATGGCTGATGAGGAAAGGCTGAGAGCCCTGGGGCTGTTTAGTCTGGAGGAGAGAAGACTGCAAAGGGATTTGATTGATGTCTGTCAATATCTGAGGGGTGGGTGTCAAGATGAAGGGGCCAGGCTCATTTCAATGGTGATAGGATAGGGGGCAGCTGGTACAAACTGGAACACCTCAGCATGAGGAGAAACTTTGGTGTGAGGGTGCTGGAGCCCTGGAGCAGGCTGCCCAGAGAGGTTGTGGAGTCTCCTTCTCTGGAGACTTTCAAGACCCATCTGGCTGTGTTCCTGTGTGACCTGCTCAAGGTGATGCTGCTCTGGCAGGGGGGTTGGACTCAATGGTCTCCAGAGGTCCATTCCAGCCCTTACCTTTCTGTGATTCTGTGATATGTTTAGGGTGCTCTGGGTTATTGATCAGGCTCCTTTGCTTCTGAGAAGCCAAATATCATCCTTCCCTTGCACTCAAGAAATCCAGATGAACCAGAGAACAGCTACAGACTGGGATGCTCCTTCCAGCCCCAGGAGGTAGGACCCTGAGCTGGGTAGCCATCAGACCTGTTAACTTCAGCAAGTGCTCAGTGCTGGGAGCAGGCTGTTCTCTTTCCTCCCCCACTCAGTTAGACCTCCTTTATTGGCTTATATTTCAAGTCAGTGGAAGTCTTCTCTGCTTGAGTGCAATTGGGAGGTACCTGAGGATATGAAGGATGTGGTGTGGGGCTGACACCAGCTCTAACACTTAATTTCCTTAGTAATAACCCCCAGTAAAAGGGCTGCCTAGCATGAAAGCAGCAGGTAAGAGCTGGCAGCAAAGAAGGACTTGGGGGAAGACATCATTTGAAATACGTGGCTCTGTTACTTGAATTAAATAACATCCATATCTTTGGCAGCTCCCTGAAATACATCCAGTTTATGAAGTAGCAGAGGAGGAGCTGGACAACAGCCTTGAGACTCATCAAAACATCTTTCTGTAATTACTTCTGTCTGAACAGGCAGAGGCAGGGGGAGGGGGGAAGAGTTTCTTTAGTATGAACACTTTGTGTTGGTATCAAAGATGTACAAGGGGCAAGGAAAGGGTGTTCAGGGAATGTGGGCTTGAGGCAGGATTGCCATTTGCAGTAGTGGATCCCTTGGAAGAACTTCAGTGTGTTTTGATAACAGGTTTGCAGATGGCACTAAATTGGGTGGCAGTGTTGATCTGCTTCAGGGTAGGAGGCTCTGCAGAAGGACCTGGACAGGCTGGATCGATGAGCTGAGGTCACTTGTAGGAGGTTTAACAAAGCCAAGTGCTGGCTGCTGCACTTGGGGCACAGCAACACCATGTGCACTCCAGCAGAAACTGCCCAGCACAGAAGGACCTGGGGGTGCTGGTTAATAGCAGCTGACCATGGTCCAGCAATGTGTCAGGAAGGCCACTAGCATCCTGGCCTGGATCAGCAGTAGTGTGGCCAGAAGGAGCAGGGCAGTGATTGTTCCCCTGAACTCAGCAGTGGTGAGGCCACACCTTGAGTGCTGGGTTCAGCATGGGGCTCCTCACTGCAAGAAGGACATCGAGCAGCTGGAGTGGGTCCAGGGAAGAGCAACAAAGCTGGGGAAGGGTCTGGAGAACAGGGCTGGGGAGAAGCAGCTGAGGGGACTGGGGGTGTTTAGTCTGGAGAAGAGGAGGCTGAGAGGAGACCTCATTGCTCTGTACAACTCCCTGAAAGAAGGTTGGAGTGAGGTGGGGGTTGGTCTCCTCTCCCTAGTATCAGGTGATAGAATGAGAGCAAATGGCCTCAAGCTGTGCCAGGGGAGGTTTAGATTGGAGATTAGGAACAATTTCTTTCCTGTAAGAGTGTTCTGGGACTGGAACAGGCTGCCCAGGGTGGTAGTGGAGTCCCTTTCCTTGGAGGTATTAAATGAACCTGTGGCCATGGCACCTGGGGACATGGTTTAGTGGCCAGGGTGCTGTTGGGTTGATGGTTGGACTCAGTGATCTTGGAGATGTTTTCCAAGTGAAACAATTCTGTGGTTCTTCCAGAAGGAGGTCATGTTCTTTGTGCAGAGAAGGCCATTCCCATACCAAATGGCATCACTCTGCTGTGTTGTCTGTGGTTCCAGCAAGGAGACTGCTGTTGGAGTTGCCATCCTGTGGGCATTTCGTGACCCTAATCCAAACACATTTCTTTTTTTCCCATGCCAAACATTTTGAGGTTACTGACAGTCAGAGCAGGTACAGAAATGGTTTTAAAATAACCAAATCCTGTGATGCTGGAACAGAGCCCAATTCTGGATTAGAAAGCACATGGATTTATTGGTGGTCAAAAAGAGGTGGCACTAAAATTAGAATTAATTACCACGGGTGCTGCTCAATACCGAGCTCCGGCGTCAGAGCGCTGGAGGAGTTACAGGAGAGAAGTGCTGCTGCTGGTAGCTGGACACTTACCTCTTAGACTCTGAAACATGTTCAAAGTTCAGTTGTACATTTGTTGCCAAGTAGAAAACAAAAATAAGGGCCATTTCCAAAACCAATTTCAGAAAATGGAGGAAGGAAATAAGTAAGAAGATAGCAGGTAAAAAATAAATAGAAATGAAATGAAAAAGGGCTGCTTGAGTTAGAATCACAGAATCAGTCAGGGTTGGAAGGGACCACAAGGATCAGCCAGTTCCAACCCCCCTGCCATGGGCAGGGACACCTCACACTAGATCAGGCTGGCCAGAGCCTCATCCAGCCTGGCCTTAAACACCTCCAGGGATGGGACCTCAACCACCTCCCTGGACAACCCATTCCAGGCTCTCACCACTCTCATGGGGAAGAACTTCTTCCTCACATCCAGCCTGAATCTCCCCACTTCCAGCTTTATTCCATCCCTCCCAGTCCTATCACTCCCTGACACCCTCAAAAGTCCCTCCCCAGCTTTCTTGTAGCCCCCTTCAGATACTGCAAGGCCACAAGAAGGTCTCCTCAGAGCCTTCTCCTCTCCAGACTGAACAACCCCAACTCTCTCAGTCTCTCCTCATAGCAGAGCAGCTCCAGCCCTCTGCTCATCCTCATGGCCCTTCTCTGGACACCTTCCAGCACCTCCAGATCCTTCCTGGAACAGAGGCTCCAGAACTGGACCCAGAGCTCCAGGTGGGGTCTCAGCAGAGTGGAGCAGAGGGGGAGAATCCCCTCCCTGGCCCTGCTGGCCACACTTCTCTTGCTGCAGCCCAGGCTCTGCTTGGCTCTCTGGCCTGCAGGTGCTCACTGCTGGCTCCTGTTGAGCTTCTCCTCCCCCAGCACCCCCAAGTCCCTCTCCTCAGGGCTGCTCTCCAGCCAGTCCCTGCCCAGCCTGTACTTGTGCTTGGGATTGCCTCAACCCAGCTGCAGGACCTTGCCCTTGGTCTTGTCGAACCTGGCGATGGGCACAAACTGGAGTCCAGGAGGTTCCCTCTGAACAGGAGGAGGAATTTGTTGTGAGGGTGCTGGAGGCCTGGAGCAGGCTTCCCAGAGAGGTTGTGGAGTCTTCTTCTCTGCAGAGATTCTAAACCCCCCTGGGCATTGTGCTCCTGGGCAAGCTGCTGTGGGTGCCTTGCTTTAGCAGGGGGATTGGACTGGATGATCCCCGGAGGTCCCTTCTGACCCCACCATGCTGTATTACTCTGCATACCCATACCTAATATGGCCACACATCTGCTGAAATATGTCTGTTAATTTCTGGTAAGTTGTTTTTATCCCAGGTTTGTAGCTTGCTGATCCAACCCTCTCAATGTTTTTCCCTGCTGGGAGCAGAGGTTGCAGCCTGCAGAAGCAGCAGCAATTGCAGGAACCCAACGTTCCCATTTGTACTGCCAGGAATCACAGTGCAGGAACAGGCCTGGATGTGAAACTATCATATGAGCTGCTGTAGGGCAAATTCCAGTTTAGATCTTTGTTCTTTAGTGGCCATACAGCTGACGGGCACTGCTGTACTTCCTTGTTACAGCTTCGGCCTTTCAATGCCCCTGCAGAAGTGACACTCCGAAGGCAGCTTCCTTGCTGCTTCCCAAGAAAACTCAGCTGAACATAAAAACTACTGCTGAGAGGGGATCTGATCAATGTCTATCAATAGCTGAGGGGTGGGGGGCAAGGGGAGGGGGCCAAGCTCTTTTCAGTGGTGTGCAATAATAAGACAAGAAAAAACAGGTACAAGCTGGAACATAGAAGATTTCACCTCAGCATGAGGAGAAACTTCCTTACAGTGAGGGTGACAGAGCCCTGGAGCAGGCTGCCCAGAGGGGTTGTGGAGTCTCCTTCTCTGGAGACTTTTAGAACCCACTTGGATGCATCCCTGTGTGACCTGCCCTGGGTGACCCTGCTCTGGCAGGGGGGTTGGACCTGATGATCTCTGGAGGTCCCTTCCAACCTCTAATGTACTGTGGTACTGTGATACTCAGGTAAAGCCATGTCAGTGTCTGTGACTTTCCAGTCTTGAACAGCAGAAGTCAAGCAAGCAGGGATCTGACCACATTCCACATCTGAACCGCTTCTGTGAGTTTTAGGCCTGGGGCTTGACCCTTTCTGCTGTTGTTTCCATGGATTGCTCTCACGGTCACTCCTGGTTCAAGAGGCACCAGTGGACTGAATTCTGCTCTTTCATGATGAAGCAGCACTGCTCCTCCTGCTTAGTATCTCAGTCTGAGAATGGGCTGCTGCACCTTCAAAGATCATCCTCATCCCAACTGCTCCTCACACAGCCCACCTCTGAGGCTTGTGCCAGCACCATTGTGTAACTAACACAATGTTAGCATAGCCAGCAGGGCCAGGGAGGGGATTCTCCCCCTCTGCTCCGCTCTGCTGAGACCCCACCTGGAGCTCTGGGTCCAGTTCTGGAGCCTCTGTTACAAGAGGGATCTGGAGGTGCTGGAAGGTGTCCAGAGAAGAGCCACAAGGATGAGCAGAGGGCTGGAGCTGCTCTGCTCTGAGGACAGGCTGAGAGAGTTGGGGCTGTGCAGGCTGGAGAGGAGAAGGCTCTGAGGAGACCTTCTTGTGGCCTTGCAGGATCTGAAGGGGGCTCCAAGAAATCTGGGGAGGGACTTTTGAGGGTGTCAGGGAGTGACAGGACTGGGAGGAATGGAGCAAAACTAGAAATGGGGAAATTCAGATCAAATGTTAGGAAGAAGTTGTTCCCCATGAGGGTGGTGAGAGACTGGCAGAGGTTGCCCAGGGAGGTGGTGGAAGCCTCATCCCTGGAGGTTTTTGCAGCCAGGCTGGATGTGGCTGTGAGCAACCTGCTGGAGTGTGAGGTGTCCCTGCCCATGGCAGGGGGGTTGGAACTGGCTGAGCCTTGAGGTCCCTTCCAACCCTGACAATTCTGTGATTCTCACACCCAGTGATGCTTTCCAGGAGGCACACTGGATCTTTGCCCTGCAAAGCCAAGGCACCAAAGCTGTTGTGGGTTATTTTTTTTTCTCCAGTGTTTCAGTATCTAACAAAGCAATGGCTCAGTGTGGTCTGGTTTTCAGGTGGTGGCAGCATTGGTGAGAATGGGTTTGAGAGATTGAATGTTGCAAAGAAGAAGAAACTTTGTTATTGCTGTTGCCATTAGAGCTGCCATGGGGATTTGGGGACACCCTGAAGGTTACACCATAGAGAAGGTTGTGATCCTTTGTGGCTGTGAAGGGTAAAAAATATCTTTCCATTTACTAACAAAGCCAAAATCAGCTGCAGTGGCTCTGGCATGGCTCGCTCATGGCTGGGGGTGCTGCCTGCCTGCATGCAAACATTGGACAGACTTTTTGAGCAGGGCCTGTTGTGACAGGACAAGAGGTGATGGTTTGAACGGAAAGAGGGAAAAATCAGACTGGAGAGAATGGGGAAATCTTGCACACTGAGGGTGGGGAGACCCTGGGCAAGGTGCCCAGAGAGGTGGGAGCTGCCCCATCCCTGGAAGCACTCCAGGTCAGGTTGTTAGGGGCTCTGAACAACCTGCTCTAGCTGCAGATGACCCTGCTGAGTGTAAGGGGTTGGATTAGATGACCTTGAAAGGTCCCTTCCAGACCATAGAGTCCTTGGTTCTATGACTGCAGACAAGTGATTCCGTAGTAGTGCTGGCACCTTCTTAGGTCTTGGGAATGATTTCTTCAGTGTGCCACTGAGAACTGGCATCCCAAAGATCTGTGATACCTCTGGGGAGGAATTCTGCCTGAGCTCTCACTGCCATCTCTCAGTGGGTGGCACAGGCAGGAGCTACCTTGGAGTTCAGGGATGAAGATATCAATGCCAACACAGCACTTCTTCAACTTGCTGCTGGTGACCCAGATGCCGTCCCTGCCTCTTACAGCAGCTTTAGGTTTTAGCAGGGAGGTTTTCCTGGGAGCAGCACTTGCTGGTGGAGCTGACTGGCTTCCAGGAGATCACAGTAACACAGGACATCAGAGGTTGGAAGGGACCTCCAAAGATCATCAGGTCCAACCCCCCTGCCAAAGCAGCATCACCCCGGGTAGTCTGCACAGGAATGCATCCAGGTGGAGTCTAAAAGTCTCCGGAGACACAACCCCCCTGAGCAGCCTGCTCCAGGGCTATGTCATCCTCACTGTATGAAGTTTCTCCTCATGCTGAGCTGAAACCTTCACTGTTCCAGCTTGTACCTGTTGTTCCTTGGCTTATTACTGTGCACCACTGAAAAGAGCCTGGCCCCCTCCCCTTGACCCCCACCCTTCAGCTATTGATAGACATTGATCAGATCCCTCTCAACCTTCTCTTCTCCAGACTAAACAGTCCCATGGCATGGGATGGGACCACACTGTTTCACTCTTTCATGAGCCTCTGTAGATCAGGTATTCTGCAACTGATGTGTTCCTCAAAAGGCCAAGTTGAACCTGCTCCAAGGACACAAAACACAGAGCTGAACATTGCCTTTTGGACACCAAATTACTTCCCCCTCATTCATAAAAGCTTATTTTCCAGAGACTATTTTTATTGGTCCTTTTTTCTTCCCCCTCCTCTTCCTCATCATAAGGCTGCTGGAGTCAGTGATTTTATTCTAAAGCTTAGATTGCTTCTGAGAACAGCTCAGTACCATGGTGTGATTCATCATATTAGAATATATAAAGGCTGGGAGCCTCTGCTGCTGTCTCTAGTGTGACAAACACAAGTTTTAGGAATGAAAAGGATCTGGTAAACCATGAATTTTCCTTTGGTGTTCTCAATTTGATGTTTTAAACATGCAGGATTTATTTTTGCATCTGTTTTCATGTTCTAGGGAATGTGCAGCTGCCGAAGTCAAGGAGCTGCCTGTAGCTAGAGAGGAGGAACACAAAATGCTGCCTGTGGTCTCTGCATTAGATAGTCTAAAGTTGCCTACCAAGTAGACTGGTTTTGGGTTGGGACACTACTGGGGGGCTTCATGGAGATCCTCTTTGTCTCAGCACTGGCAGAAGAGTAACCCAGCAGTGTGGAGTCATGGACTCCTTGACTGGCTTGAGTTGGAAGGGAACCTTTAAAGGGCATCCAGTCCAAACCCCTTACAGTCAGCAGGGACCTCTGCAACGGGAGCAGGTTGCTCAGAGCCCCAAACAACCTGACCTGGAGTGCTTCCAGGGATGGGGCAGCTCCCACCCCTCTGGGCAACCTGGGACAGGGTCTTACCATTGTCAGCATAAAACATTTCTTCCTTCTCTCCAGTCTGAATCTCCCTCTTTCAGTTCAAACCATCACTCCTTGTCCTGTCACAACAGGCCCTGCTCAAAAGTCTGTCCCCAGCTCTCTGCTCAGCCCCTTCAAGCACTGAAGGGCCACCAGAAGGTCTCCCTGGAGCCTTCTCTTCTCCAGTCTGACCAAGCCCAACTCTCTCATCCTGGCCTCACAGCAGAGGGCTTCCAGCCCTGCCAGCATTGCTGTGGCCTCCTCTGGCCCTGTCCCCACAGGTCCCTGTCTCTGCTGCTGTGCTGAGGAGTCCAGAACTGGACACTCCTTGGCCTCATTCACCTGGCTTTATGTATCAGTATTGATAAGATATAGGAAACAAGAAGCAACTGAACTCCTGGTGGCTTTCCATTGGTTATCTCCTCTTGCAAGCCCTCAGTTAATTTTCAGTATCACTCCAAGAGAAACCCTAAAACCTTTGTTTCATGGGATCACAGGATCAGAGGATGTTAGGGGTTGGAAGGAACCTCTGGAGATCTTCCAGTCCAACCCCCTGCCAGAGCAGGACCAGAGAATCCAGCACAGGTCACACAGGAACACATCCAGACAGGGCTGCAAAGGCTGCAGAGAAGGAGACTCCACAACCTCTCTGGGCAGCCTATTCCAGAGCCTGTCAGTACTGTCAGGCTGCTCTTAGGTCTCTGTGGAGAGCCCTGGAACAGGCTGCCCAGAGAGGTTGTGGAGTCTCCTCACACTGAAGAAGTTCCTCCTCATGTTGAGGTGGACCCTCCTGTGCTTTAGTTTCCATCCATTGCCCCTTGTCCTTCAGCTCTGTGTGTGAAAATAGAAGCAGTTACTGTACTGTTTCCAGGGATTTCTAAGGCTGTTGGAAGACAAAATTATGGAAGAAAAAGACCAAATCTGGTTGAAGGAAGCTTTAGATCTCCTCAATGGAGAGCTGATGGCATTGATGAAAAGCAGAGAGTGTTAGGGGAGGTAGGAGAGAGTTATGGTGATGGGGGCAGTGAGATTGATGTTCCACAAAGGTGCTTTGTACACTTCAGGGGCAGCTTATTAAAGGTAAATTGTTCAATTAGAGTGGAGCTGACTGAATAAAGTGCTTTTTAGAGTGCAAATAACACCTTTGGTTTACATGGAGCATAAAATCAACAGCATTAATATTTGCAGAGAACCTCTGACTGTGAGCAGAGCTGCTTTAAAGTACCACTGGTTGACTTCTTCAGAATTAAAACCTCATCAGCATGCTTTGAGAAGGAGAAAAAAAAAACACAACCCAGCTATAGCTGTCTAGGCAAAGGAAAGAACCCAGTGTAGAGGCAATGCTCAACAGCTCCAACCTGCCTTCTGTCTTGGGGTGGTTGTAAGGGGGGGGCTGGGGTATTACTGTTGCTTCAAGTAATGGAAATGTTCTTGACATGGACCTGTTTAGTAACTGCATGTTGTAGCTGAGCATAGGAACCAGTTTTTGTTGGAAATTGTTGGAGATGGACCACTGGTAATAGTCCTGATCAGTATCCAAGAAGTCCCAATAATAGAATGGTCCAGGTCAGAAGGGACTCCAAAGCTCATTCCAGTCCAACCCCCTGCACTCAGCAGGGACATCCTCCACTAGATCAGGTTGCCCAGAGCCCTGTCCAGCCTCACCTTGAATATCTCCAGGGATGGGGCCCCAACCACCTCCCTGGGCAACCTGTTCCAGTGCTCCACCACCCTCCTGGTGCAGAACTTGTGCCTCACATCCAATCTCAATCTGCTCTGCTCTAGTTTGAAGCCATTGCCCCTGGTCCTGTCCCTGCAGCCCTTTGCAAACAGTCTCTCTGCAGCCTTCTTGTAGCCCCTTCAATACCTGCAGGCTGCTATTAGGTCTCTGTGGAGCCTTCTCTTCTCCAGGCTGAACACCCCCAGCTCCCTCAGTCTGTCCTCAGAGCAGAGCTGCTCCAACCCCCTGAGCATTTCCATGGCCTCCTCTGTCCCCTCTCCATCAGCTCCAGGTCCTTCCTGTGTTGAGGGCTCCAGAGCTGCACACAGCACTGCAGGTGAGGTCTCAGCAGAGCAGAGCACAGTGGCAGAATCACCTCTCTGGGTCTCTGGCAATGCTGCTTTGGATGCAGCCCAGGCTGTGATTTGCCTTCCTTGCTGCAAGCTCACACTGCCTGCTCCTGTCCAGCTTCTCCCCCACCAGCACCCCCAAGTCCTTTTCCCCAGGGCTGCTTTCCATCCCCTCCTCCCCCAGTCTGTATTGACAGTGAGGATTGTTCCAGCCCAGGCTCAGAACCCTGCACTTGCTCTTGTGGAACCTCATGAGGTTCACCTGGGCACCACCTCTGCAGCCTGTCCAGGTCCAGGTGCAGCTTTCTTGTTTTGATTACAAGAGATTCTTGAGAATTAAGTATTATTAAGAATCTTAGCAGTTGACTTTGTTTGGTTTTCATTTGAGTTTGTGCTTATAACAGGAATTTTAATCACTGTGCTTGTTATGGGTTGGATTGGATCCCTCCCAAACCCCCCCAGTAACTTCAGAAATCTGCCCCAGAGAGCAAATTTACCACACTCAGAATTTGGAAGCAAAAATGGAATTGTATTTACAAAAGAGACTAAATGTAACAGTAGGATAAACAATAAACATGTACGAAGTGTATTTCCGTATATATATATACACAACTTAATAACAGTACAGTCCCCCTGCACCATAATTCAGCTCCAGGAGGAGAAAAAAGGACCCCACAAAGCTATTCTTCAGGCCAGCTGAGTGAGATGGACTCCAGTTGAGTGAGATGGATTCCAGTTGAGGGAGATGGACTCCAATTGAGTGAATGCACTCCAGCTGAGTGAGATGGACTTACCGTTATTATAATGTGAACTAAAAGGAGTCCAGCCCTCTCCTACTGTCCAAAACTTCTGGGAAATTCTGTTTGCAACTAAAATTTCAGTTCTGAACTGTAACAATGCTACAGTTGCTTTGTCTGTTACTAGTCTGGGAGGTATTTAGCCAGAACAGAAGGGTAGAGTGCTTAAGGTGCTGACTTGGTGGTCATAGAATCACAGAATTGTCAGGGTTGGAAGGGACCTCAAGGCTCAGCCAGTTCCAACCCCCCTGCCATGGGCAGGGACACCTCACACTACAGCAGGTTGCTCACAGCCACATCCAGCGTGGCTGCAAAAACCTCCAGGGATGAGGCTTCCACCACCTCCCTGGGCAACCTCTGCCAGTCTCTCACCACCCTCGTGGGAAACAACTTCTTCCTAACATCCAATCTGAATCTCCCCATTTCTAGTTTTGCTCCATTCCCCCCAGTCCTATCACTCCCTGACACCCTCAAAAGTTCCTCCCCAGCTTTCTTGTAGCCCCCTTCAGATACTGGAAGGCCACAAGGAGGCCTTCTCCTCTCCAGACAGAACAACCCCAACTCTCTCAGCCTGTCCTGAGCTTTGAGAAGCTCACTGTTCTGCAGCAGTTGCAAAGCAAGGAAGACGTGTGCAGCTTGGTGGTGGTGTCATAGTGCTGGAGATAGAGCTGACAAGCCAAGGCAGCCCTTCCAGCACCTGAAGCATTTGTGCCAAGGCAGTTGTGAAATAGTACGTTGGCATCTACATCTCTGTCCCTGACATGGGCAGTGGCATTGAGTGCACCCTCAGCAGGTTTCAGGGTGGCACCAAGCAGTGTGGCCTGGTTGACAGGCTGGAAGGAAGGGATCCATCCAGAAGGACTTGGAAGGTGAGCCCAAGTGAACATCATGAAGTTCAACAAGGCTAAGTGCAAGGTCCCGCACCTCGGTTGGGGCAATCCCAAGCATAAATCCAGGCTGGATGGAGAATGGATGGAGAACAGTGCTGAAGAGAAGGCCTTGGGGGTGTCAGCTGGTGACAAACTCCCCAGGAGCCAGCAATGGTCCCTGGCAGCCCAGAGCCAGCTGTGTGCTGAGCTGCATCCAGAACAGGGAGAGCAGCAGCACAGGGAGGGGATTCTGCCCCTCTGCTCTGCTCAGACCCCACCTGCAGCACTGCCTCCAGCTCTGGGGCCCCCAGCACAAGAAGGACCTGGAGATCCTGGAGAGGGTGCAGAGGAGGCCATGAAAATGACCAGAAGGATGGAGCACCTCCCCTATGGGGACAGGCTGAGAGAGTTGGGGCTGCAGAAGAGAAGGCTCCAGGGAGACCTTAGGCCTTCCAGTACCTGAAGAGGCTCCAGGAGAGCTGGGGAGGGACTTTGAACAAGGGCTTGGATTGAAAGGAGGAGGGACAATGGCTTTGAGTTGGAAGAGGGGAGATGGAGCCTGGAGATGAGGAAGAAATTTTTTGCAGGGAGGGTGGTCAGACACTGGAACAAGTTGCCCAGGGAGGCTGTGGATGCTTCTTCCATGGAGGTGTTCAAGGCCAGGTTGGATGAAGCCTTGAGCAAGCTGGGCTGGTGGGAGGTGTCCCTGCCCATGGCAAGGGGGTTGGAACTGGATGATTCCTATGGATGATGCTATGAAAACTGATGGGTAAAAAGGAATGTCCTTTGCAGGCCCATTTCCAGGCAATGGTGTCAAATACTGACAGCCTAAGGGCCCAGGTCCTTCAGGCTCAGCATCCCCTGAGTTTACTCAGCTTAGGTGGGGCCAGTTCTGTGTTTGGCTTCCTGCAGAGCTGCCCATCCTGGCTGCTGCTGTCTTTACCTCTGCTGTATATCAGGGTAGGATTAAGAGCTAAAGAAACCTGCTAATTGCTTAGTGGGATCAGCAGCTGCTAATGAGATGGGGTACTGCAGACAAACCCTGGTCTGTAAGCAATCTGCCTTCAGATAATTTGCTCAGAGCAGATTTTTGTCTGGGTGAACTAGATACATGTTTAACTGGGAACACTCCAGTTATTAATAGCATTAGCAGGGGGGGGAGCTTCTGGTGGAACAGACCAAACCCCTCAGGCTCATGCTCCTCTTCCACTGACAGATAACAATGCACAGCACCCACCTCTTCTATGTCTTTCAGGGGTGTTTGCTTAATTTAGAGAGAGAAACAAACAAAAAGGTTGTGGTGTTGTCTCCTCTGGAGAGGGAAAGAGACTCAGTTCCTTTGAATATTCCCATGTCAGGAAATTAGAGGCACAAAGGAGCCCAGATCATAGAATCACAGAATCAGTCAGGGTTGGAAGGGACCACAAGCATCATCTAGTTCCAACCCCCCTGCCATGGGCAGGGACACCTCACACTAGAGCAGGATAGACAATATCAGCAGCCAGGCTATTGATTAACAGAATGAAGTGGAAGGAACAGAAGAAGGGAGAGAGGGAGGGGGAAAAATAGAGAGAGAGAGAGGAAGAAGAGGGAGAGAAAATAGGAAAGGAATTCTATTACCACATCCCCCACCCCCAAAGATGGTTTGGGTCTGTGGAGGAAGGGTGCTGCTGCGTTGTCCTGAAGGAGATGTCATCCTTGTTGGCTCTGCTGTCCTCCACTGGAGGAGGGGACGGAGAGATTCCAAAGTCCAAGTCCAAGTCCTTCTCTGAGCAGCCTCTTCAGCTCCCTAAATTGCAACAGGCAGAACTTAGGAGCTCCATGAGTTGCAGCAGGTGGAACTTAGGAGCTCCATGAGTTGCAGCAGGTGGAGCTTAGGAGCTCCATGAGTTGCAGCAGGTGGAGCTTAGGAGCTCCTTGAGTTGCAACAGGCAGAACTTAGGAGCTCCTTGAGTTGCAGCAGGTGGAACTTAGGAGCTCCATGAGTTGCAGCAGGTGGAACTTAGGAGCTCCATGAGTTGCAGCAGGTGGAGCTTAGGAGCTCCTTGAGTTGCAACAGGCAGAACTTAGGAGCTCCTTGAGTTGCAGCAGGTGGAACTTAGGAGCTCCATGAGTTGCAGCAGGTGGAACTTAGGAGCTCCATGAGTTGCAGCAGGTGGAGCTTAGGAGCTCCTTGAGTTGCAACAGGCAGAACTTAGGATCTCCTTGAGTTGCAGCAGGTGGAACTTAGGACAGGGAGAGAGGGTTCCTCGTGGTCTGCTGCTTCCAGGCTCCATGGTGATGTCTCTTCTCCTGTATCTGTCCTTTTTTCTGTATTTTCTCCTCTGTTTTTCTTCTCCTGAGCAGACATTGCTCAGGTCTTTCACACAGTTTTTCAGTCACAGGGTTTTTCAGTCTGTGTCCAGGGGGTGAATCCATTGTCCTTTGCACACCCTCCCTTGCTGGGGTAGCTGATGGGTAGAGATGATCTTGTCTGTGCACATTCCAGAGAGTCCTTATCCAGTGGTGTCTGCCCAATACATGTCAGCTGTTGTCTGGGTGAGGAGCAAAGGTGATTTTATCTTTGTTGATTCACTTCAAGAGAGACAAGGTTTAGTCTCTTGCAGATGTGAAGGTGAGCACAGGAGAGGTTTCACTCAGACTGACATCAGGTGGAGCATGGGTCAACAAATTATGGTTCCAGACCTTAATCACAACCAATATTCAGCTAAGAGTGAACCTGGGAAATTGTTTATCTCAAGCTGATTCTGGAAAACGGTTTGTAACTCTTGGAGCTCAAGTTTAGCTTCTCAGTGGCACAGCAAAAAGCAGATGGGAAGGTCGGGGCCTCCATGCTGCCAAAAGATTGCTTGGTTCCCAGGATACCTGAATTATGGAAACTGAGCTAAAAGAACAGCAGGAGGCTGTCAAAGTATTGTGAGAGTTGTTAGCCAAGCAGCTCATTACCATCCCATTCCAGAGAGAAGGCAGCTAAAATCCTGTGTATAAGTAGTACTCCTGTAGAAAAGTGTAAAGTGTTGCACTGCCTGAGATAATGACAGCCATTGAAAGTGCCAACAATGGGAACACAGCCTCAGAGAAGCAGCATTAAGCAGCTTAACACTCTCAAGCTGCTAGGAGAAGGGTGACCTAGGCTGGTGTGGAGGGAGCATAGAAGAGATTGAGTGTGGGCCCTGTGGACAGAGAGTCACAGATCATAAAATGGTCCTGCCTTAGCCACCTGCAGGGAATCCTATGGCAAAGGAGATGTGTTTATGTCATACAGCAGCACAAAATTGTTGTGGTTGGTTGGAAAAGCCCTCTAAGGTCATTGAGTCCAACCATCAGCCACCATTGCCATGAAACCATGTCCCCAGGTGCTGTGTCCCCAGGTTTCTTGAATGCCTCGAGGGACAGTGACTCCACCACCACCCTGGACAACCTGTTCCAATGATTAAGGGACTGGAGCATCTGTCTTTTGAAGAAAGACCTCCCAGCCAAAGCAGGATCACCTAGGGCAGGACACACAGGAATGCATCCAGATGGGTCTAGAGAAGGAAACTCCACAACCTCTCTGGGCAGCCTGCTCCAGGGCTCCAGAACTCTCACAGCGAAGAATCTTCTCCTCATGTTGAGGTGGAACCACCTGGGTTCCAGCTTGTATTCATTGCCTCTCATCACAGGACACCCCTGAAAAGGGCCTGGCCCCTTCTCGACACCCACCCCTCAGATATTTACAGACATTGCTCAGATCCCCTCTCAGGCTGCTCTTCTCCAGGCTAAACAGCCCCAGGGCTCTCAGCCTTTCCTCATCAGACATGTTCCTGTCCCTTCATCATCCTTGTAGCCTCCACTGGACACTCCCTAGTATATCCCTGTCCCTCTTGAACTGGGGACCCCAAAACTGGACACAATACTCCAGATTTGGTCTCACCAGGGCAGGGTAGAAGGGGAGGAGAACCTCCCTTGGCCTCATGTTCTCCTCAGAGTGCTGTATGACTGCCCAGCCATCTCTTCCCTCTCTCTCCTGCAATGCAAACCTTTATCATGATAGGAGCTCTGCAGTTATTGCAACAGAGCCTTCCAATGGCTTGTGCACAGTGGAGCTTGAGAGGTAACAGGTTAATTGTGCACACAATGATGTGTCAAGCCAGACAAGTTCTCTTGAACTTTAACCATGCATGTGTCTAGAGATGCAGATAGATCCTGGGTGGTTATCAGGTTCACTCCTGGAACAGGTGAGAATTCTGGTCCTGTGCAAAGTCTTCATGGAGAGGATCTGTTGGTTTTTAAACTCTCTGAAATTGAGATGGAAGTCTCCCAAGTGTTTGGTAACTGGGAATGTGGAAGTTAGGGTAAAAATGCAGCCCTGTGGCTGTGCTTTTGAGTGTCTGCCCTTTGGCCCCAGCATCATGGCACCTGGTTTGAAATTGGCACATGGAATGGCTTAGGCTGGAAGAGATCAAAGTATCACAGAAATCATTGGGTCCAACCCACCTGCCAGAGCAGCATCACCCAGGGAAGGTCACACAGGAATGCATCCAGGTGGGCTTGGAAAATCTTCAGAGAAGGAGACTCCACAACCTCTCTGGGCAGCCTGCTCCAGGACTCCAGCACCTCACACCAAACAAGTTTCTTCTCCTGTTGAGCTGAAACCTTCTATGTTCCAGTTTGTATCCATTGTTCTTTGGCTTATTACTGCACCACCCAAGAGAGCCTGGCCCCCTCCCCTTGACCCCCACCCCTCAGCTATTGATAGACATTGATCAGATCCCCTCTCAGCCTTCTCTTCTCCACACTAAACAGCCCCAGGGCTCTCAGTCTCTCTTCCCAGGGCAGATGCTCAAGTCCCCTAAGCATCCTCCTGCCTCTCCCTTGGACTCTCTCCAGCAGGTCTCTGTCTCTCTTGAACTGGGGAGCCCAGAACTGGACACAGGATTGCAGCTGTGGTCTCAGCAGGGCAGAGTAGAGAGGCAGAAGAACTTCCCTAGCCCTGCTGGACACACTTTTCTAATCCACCCCCCTGCTATGGGCAGAGGCACCTCTCAACTATCCCTGGTTACTCAAGGCCACATCCAACCTGGCCTTGAACCCCTCCAGGGAGGGGACATCCACAACCTCTCTGGACAATCCATTCCAGAGTCTTGCCACCCTTGTAGTGAAGAATTTCTTCCAGGGTTTGAAGCTTTGGTCTTCTGATAACAATTTTCTAGTTGTTAGTTTGCATGTTCCAGGATGCAATAGGCAGGCAGAATGTCAGGAGAGTTATGAAATGTTTGTGTTTATCTCTGTAAGTAATCCTGATGGATTCAGGGGTGTGGATTGGTATGACTGGGATGAAGCCAGTTATAAGAATTTGATTCCTGCCATGCATAGGTCTAAAGAATAGTTGCTGGGTGATAGAAAAATGAGGGGAGGTAGGAAAGGGAATTCAATTCCAAAGCAGCTCAGTTTGCCATCCCCCCCACCTCCCCTTGCCTTGCTGCTAGGTTTGGCTGTTCCCAAATATAATGTGCCAGTCTCAGAAAGTGTTTTTTTTTTCCCTGGGTAAAGAAGGTTGCCTGGGGAAAAGTAATTTTATTTCTGTTTCCACAGCTGGTTTTTAGAGGTGGTTGGTTTGCTTTCAGCAGGGATATAAATGACAGGGTTGTGTGGCTGGCTGTGGATGCTGCCTTCCACACTGGAATGCCAAAGCTGCCTGGCAGTTTTTCCTCAGTGGTCTGTGCCCTGATTTTGACCCTTGGTGTGGTTAGGTATGAACCAAGCTGGAGGGGTGGACAGGAGAGGGGCACACACCTTTCAGGGGATCTTCTTCAAACTGTAGCTGTGATCTCAGTCTTAGCTGGGTTTAAAACCTCACAGACTTCCCTGGCACTGCCATTTGTGTCTTCTCTTTAACCATCAGACAGAAAATAAATGACAGGAGCTGTATTTGAAAGTCAGGAGTATTGCTCTAGCACCAGCAGGCTTGGGCTGATTTTACACAGCCTCAAAGTGCTCAAATTTCCAAAGATTTTTGTTTTCATAAGATCCTTAGCAGATCAAGAGAGGGGATTCTGTCACTGTCCTCTGCTCTGGTGAGACCTCACCTGGAGTACTGCATCCAGCTCTGCAGCCCTCAACACAGGAAGGACATGGACCTGATGGAGAGGGTCCAGAGGAGGGCCATAAAAATGATCAGGAGGTTGGAGCAGCTCTGCTCTGAGGACAGGCTGAGGGAGCTGGGGGTGTTCAGCGTGGAGAAGAGAAGGCTCCAGGGAGACCTCATAGCAGCCTGCCAGGATCTGAAGGGGGCTACAAGAAGGCTGCAGAGAGACTGTTTGCAAAGGGCTGCAGGGACAGGACCAGGGACAATGGCTTCAAACTAGAGCAGAGCAGATTTAGATTGGATGTGAGGAACAAGTTCTGCACCATGAGGGTGGTGGAACACTGGAACAGGTTGCCCAGGGAGGTGGTTGAGGCTCCATCCCTGGAGATCTTCAAGGTGAGGCTGGACAGGGCTCTGGGCAATCTGATCTAGTGGAGGATGTCCCTGCTGAGTGCAGAGGGGTTGGACTGGATGAGCTTTGGAGGTGTCTTCCAACCCAGACCACTCTGTGATTCTATGATGCTATGACAAAATCCCAACGTTTCCTCTTCCCTCTCTGTGTATATTTTCTCCCTTTCCTGCCCAGTTTTGCTCTTGATGGGTTTATTCCAGCTTGCTTCTTTCATCTGCTTTTAAGTCATAAAGCCAAATGGTTTCTCCTCAATTCCTGATGCTTTCCTTAGTGCTTCCTAAACACACCAAGCAGCAGCAAAGCCAACATTTGATTGCACATTTTCTGCATCTGTAATTTTTCTGCCAATTGCCTATATAACAAGAAGAAGACAAAGATCTCACCCAGACTCCCTAAAGATAAAAGTGAAACTGAGAAGCAGTTTGGGTCTTAAAGTTTGATGGCTGTAACAAATGTGGAAGGCAAGGCAGACACTTGGGAAGCTGGCAAAGCTTGGCACAGGTGGAAAGAACACTCTGTAAATCATTATAAGATAAAATGAGCCCAGCCTGATGCATCTTTGTTTTGTATCTAGTCAGATCTGGCTTGTCTCAGCCTCTCAGAAGGCTTTGGGATATGGAATGCTGTGTGGTTGCTTGCCAGGTATTTGTGCAGGCATTACCTCGGCCGTCTGCGGTTAGATGAGGTAGCTGCAGAGTTTGTTGTGACAGCAATGAGTGCAATGAAGTCATCCAGTCATAAAATTAATAAGGTTGGAAAAGGCCTCTAAGATCTTCAAGTTCAGCCTTCTGCCCAACACCCCCATGACTGCCAGACCATGTCCCCAAGTGCCATGCCCAAAAGGGATGAGGACTCCACCACCACTCTGGGCAGCCTGTTCCAATCCCTGAACACTCCTGCAGGAAAGAAATTGTTCCTAATCTCCAACCTAAACCTCCCCTGGCACAATTCCAGGCCATTTCCTCTTGATCTATCACCTGAAACTAGGGAGAAGAGACCAACCTCCACCTCACTGCTCTAGGTAGCTCTAGAGAGCCATGACGTTTCCTCTCAGCCTCCTCTTCTTCAGTTTAAATAATCCCAGTCCCTCAGCCTCTCCTAAAATCTGCTCTCCAAACCCCTCACCAGCTTTGTTGCCCTTCTCTGGACATGCTCCAGCACCTCAGTGTCCTCCTTATGCTGCAGTGCCCCAGACTGAACCCAGTACTCAAGGTGTGGTCTCACTGGTGCTGAGTAGAGGGGGCCCAATCCCAGCCTTGCTCCTGCTGGCCACACTGTTGCTGATCCAGTTCAGGATGCCTTGGCCACCTGGGCACACCTGGCTCAACTTCAGCTGGCTGCCAGCCAGCACCCCCAGGTCCTTTTCTGCTAGGCAGTTTCCAGCCATTCTGCCCCAGGCATTCATGGGGTTGTGACCCAGGTGCAGCACCTAGCAGTTGGCTTTGTTAAACCTCATACAAGTGACCTTAGTCCGTTGGCCCAACCTATGCAGATCTCTCTGCAGAGCCTTCCTACCCTGAAGCAGATCAACACTCCTGCTTAATTTGATGTCACCTGCAGAAGATGAGGAATTTAAAGCTCAGGTATATCCTTTTCTTACTCAGGGAAGTTACTCCAGAGCCAATATTTCAAGTCAATCTCCAGTCCCAGGAGCATGTTCAGAGAGCTGAAAACACACTGAGTTGTGCTCTTTTGTTTCTTATTCCAGGGAAGTGGCCAGACTCCAAAGAAATTGGCAGGAAAGAAGCAGGGAAAAAGAAAAAAAAAAAGCTTTTGCCTAAATTTAGATGGTGATTTTTTTTTTCCCCAGTGGGTCATATCCAGCATGTTTTGGAGAAAAAAAACCTTGGTGAAAAACGCTGCAGTATCAGCCCTACTTTTCAGGCTGCTTTGTAGTGCCTGATGTAAAACCATGAAGGTCAGCACTCCCATACCTCTAAAAATCTCTTCCAAGCAATTTGTAATCACAGGTGTAAAGCTTCTCTATTTATGGGCAGAAAGAGGTCTTACTGGAGGCTTCATGCTCCTTTTGAAAGGTTCCCAGAAGCAATGATGCTATCTTGCATACACTCTGCTAGTTCTTTTTTTTTTTTTTTTCCCCTTGTGTGGCAGGATGTAAGATGAAATTCTGAGTTGCTAGAGAGGAGTGAAAACACCACACACAGTGGACTACTGATGGGTTGGAAGTGGCTTTGAGGCACTGCAATGCAACATGGAGGCTTTTGTTGACAGGTGGTAGGAAGTACGTTTCTCTTTTGAGGTTAATGCATTGCCTTTTGCTGTCTAGTTGTGATGGATCTTGTGCCAGGTCCAAAGTCTGAACCTCCATCAACTCTACCTGTTGATTCCCTGGTCCAGGGGAGCTGAATGGAGTTGCAGTCCCCTTATGAGGAGGTGCCACTGGGTGATGAATGGAGGCAGAAACCCCATTGCCATAGAGCAACGAGAGTCCAGAAATGCAGAGGGCAGAGAATCTCAGAAGTCTTCTCAGAAGTCCTTTATTGCTGCATTGTAGCATCCCCAGCATCACAGAGTCTCAGAGTGTCCTTAACAGCAGAAGTCCCAGAAGCCCTTAACAGACTAAGCAGCTAACAGAAGTAGAAATCCCAAGCATATCCCTAGCAACATCCCTACACTGAAGCCCTTGCCAGAAGAAGCTAACTAACAGAAGCAGAAGTCCCTAACCAAAGCCCTAACCCCCCCAAGCTGTTCCTAAACTAAGTCCCTAACCCCAGAGTGGCTCAGAGTGACTGTTTTTATGTTCTTTGTTAGCAATCCCTTAACCAGTAAAATCCAACCACATAGAGAAACTAAAATCTTTTCCCAACGGGAGGTGCCAGCCTGTTAAGGAGGTGGCTCCTGCAGCATGTTCTAATCCCAGGGTGCCAACGTGAGGATGTTGTTCTTGGCACACATGAAATGTTCTCAGGATCACAGATCACAGGATGTTAGGGGTTGGAAGGGACCTCTGAAGATCATCAAGTCCAACTGCCCTGCCAGAGAAGGGCCATAGAATCCAGTGCAAGTCACACAGGAACACATCCAGATGGGTCTTGAAAGTCTCTGGAGAGGGAAACTTCACAACCTCTCTGGGCAGCCTGCTCCAGTGCTCTGGGACCCTTGCAGTGAAGAAGTTCCTCCTCATGTTGAGGTGGAACCTCCTGTGCTGTAGTTTATATCCATTGTTCCTTGTCCTATCCCAGGGTGCAACTGAGCAGAGGCTGTCCCTGTCCCCTGCCTCTTGACCCCCAGCCCTCAGCTATTGATAGACATTGATCAGATCCCTCTCAGCCTTCTCCTCTCCAGACTGAACAGCCCCAGGGCTCTCAGCCTCTCCTCTCCAGGCAGTGCTCCAGTCCCCTCAGCATCCTTGGAGCCCTCCCTTGGACTCTCTCCAGCAGATCCCTGTCCCTCTTGAACTGGGGAGCCCAGCACTGGACGCAGTGTTCCAGGTGGGGCCTCAGCAGGGCAGAGGAAAGGGGGAGGAGAACCTCCTGGATGTGATGGCTTTGCTCTGCACAGTGTGCTAAGGAATCGCTCAGTGAAGGACTCCTGCACTCCGCCTGCCTCCGGCAGCTGCCCTCAGAGCAGTGGCTGCACCATCCACTCAACATCAGGGTGAAAATCTCTTGTTAACTGAAATCCCTTGTCCTTTGCCTTTCCCTTCCTGCTGTGGTAAATGGCATTCCAGGAAGCTCTGTGTATTCAAGGCACGTCCAGAGCGCATCAGAGTTGTTTGCGTTCCCACGTGGGTGCCGCAGGTCACTTCTGCAGTTTGCTCTCAGTCTGTTGCCTTCCTGCATGGAAAGCCTGCTGAGGAATATTCATATTGCCCAACTTTGCATTTAAATAAACACTTCAGCTTCCTTACTTCCAGTTGATTTAAATACTTGAAGCGACTGATAGCTTCTAAATCACTGCAGATATTTGGGTGCTTTTGCTGGAATTGAATAGAGCTGGAGTAAAAGATGATGGCACTAAGTGAAGCGACTTAAAGAGGGGAGATTGAGACTGGAGATGAGGAAGAAATTCTTTGCAGTGAGGGTGGGGAGACATTGGAACAGGTTGCCCAGGGAGGTTGTGGATGCCTCCTCCCTGGAGGTGTTCAAGGCCAGGCTGGATGAGGCCTTGAGCAGCCTGGGCTGGTGGGAGGTGTCCTACACATGGCAGGGGGGTTGGAACTGGATGAGCTTCAAGGTCCCTTCCAACCCAAAGCATTTCTGTGATTCTCAGATTCTCTGATTCTTCTGTCTGTACAGCCCATAGGGCTGTCTTGATGCTGCTGGTGGGGAAGGGTGTTCTGCCAAAGCTGGAGCTTTGAACTGGGATCTGGGCACAGTCTCCAGAGCTGTTGGCCTGCAGCTTAAAACACCTGGACTGGGATGTGTGCACACTGAGACTGAGAAATGTCAAAGCCAGGTGTGATGTTTCTCTTCTGGTTTTGATTTTAGTGAGTTGTATGCTAAGAAAAGACCAAGTTTGTGATGCTTTAAGTTTGGTGAACTTAGATAACAGCCTGACAGCAGCCTTCCAGTACCTGAAGGGGGCTTACAGGCAGGATGGAGAGAGACTGTTTGCTAAGGTCTGTAGGGACAGGATGAGGGACAATGGCTTCAAACTAGAGCAGAGCAGATTTAGATTGGATCTCAGGAAGAAGTTCTTCACCATGAGGGTGATGAGACACTGGAACAGGTTGCCCAGGGAGGTGGTTGAGGCCCCATCCCTGGAGATATTCAAGGTGATGCTCAGCATGGCTCTGGGCAAACTGATCTAGTTGAGGATGTCCCTGCTGATTGCAGGGAGGTCAGACTGGATGAGCTTTGGAGGTCCCTTCTGGCCTGGACCGTTCTATGATTCCATGAAAGCCATCCCCAACAGAGGATCATAGAACAGGAGATCCTAGAATGGTTTGGGTTGGAAGGGACCTCAAAGTTCCTAGTTCCAACACCTCTACCATGGGCAGGGACACCTCCCACTAGGGCAGATGTGGGGACATGCTGGTGGTGTGGCTGTGGTCCAGGGTTGGGTCTGGGGTCACCCAGCAGTGCACAGCCTGTGACATGGAGAGTCTTTGGTGTGCTGGTGGCAGAATGTGAGTGCTGCTGGCTGTCAGTCTGGCTGTGCAGGGCCTGCAGCTCCCAGTTCTGAACCTGGAGCCTTCAGCAGGGGGGTTGCAGAGGCGTTGCTGAAGCCAGTGTGGCAGACAGGATCAGCCTGTCCCGGCCCCAGCCAGCAGAGCAATTTCTGGTGGATGTTTCTGGCAGAGCAGCCTGATGGCAGCACAGCTTAATGGGGACTCCTCACCCTGGGAGTTATACCTGAGGGAAGGAGAAGAGCACTTGGGTTTCCTTTCTGTGAGTGGCAAGGCTGGTCCATGTGGGCACAAGGAAATGGGCAGAGGCCAACAGAAGAGTCTGAAATCTGGGTTGTGAGACACATAGTAATGTGCTGGAAACCTGGGGGGTCCCTGCTGCCTGAGCTCCAGTGAATGCTCATTATACATTGCAGTGGATAAATGTTTTCTGCTGGCATGTCAGACTGCTGCTTAGCACAGCTGCAGCGGGGCTGTGGGCAGTCTTGAGCTGGACAGGGGATTAATGGTCCCCTTCCAAAGAGAGGAAGCAAGGCTTGGCTCACTTGGATTGCTTCATAGCCATTCAGCCAACCTAAGGATTAGCTGTGAAGTTCATTTCCCTGTTCTGTTTGGAAGCTCTTCTGTAAGCTCTTTCATAAGGCTGACTAGAGAGGTCATCAGGCATCTGGCTTGTGCCAAGGCTGTCTAGGAGCTTGAAAATTCCCCATTTCCACTTAGCCCTTATTTATTTTGGCTACTTCCTAGCTGTGTTCTTCTAACACAGAATCACAGAATTAACCAGGTTGGAAAAGACCTTTGAGATCACCAAGTCCAACCTATCACCCAACACCATCTAATCAACTAGCCCATGGCACTGAGTGCCTCATCCAGGCTTATTTTGAACATTTCAAGGGATGGTGACTCCATCACCTCCCTGGGCAGCACATCCCAATGTCCAGTCTCTCTTTCTGGGAAGGATTTCTCCCTAGCATCTTCCCATCACCCACTGATGATACTCTTCAATTACAATAGATTTTTTGCTGTCGTGGAAGCAAATGTTAATGAATAACAGTGAAATATTTGATACTATTGCAAATAAATGAGTGATGATGAAAATGGATACTTCACACCAACAAGTTCCCCAGTAGCCACAAATGTGTTCTTGAGGCCAAGAAGGCCAATGGTCTCCTGGGGTGCACAAAAAAGAGCGTGGCCAGCAGGTCAAGGAAGGTTCTCCTGCCCCTCGACTCTGCCCTGGTGAGGCCACATCTGGAGTTTTGAAGACAGTGCTGGACTCAAAAGTTCAAGAGAGACAGGGAACTACTGGAGAGGATCATAGATGTTAGGGGTTGGAAGGGACCTTCAAAGGTGATCAAGTCCAACCCTCCTGCCAGAGCAGAACCATAGAATCTAAAGTCCAGCAGAGGCTCCAAAGATGCTGAGGGGCCTGAAGCAGCTCTGTGAGGAGGAAAGGCTGAGAGCCCTGGGGCTGTTGAGCCTGGAGAAGAGCAGCCCCAGAGGGGATCTGAGCAATGCTCAGCAAGAGATAAAGGCTGGGAAACAAGAGGCTGGGGCTAGGCTCTTGTCAGTGGTGCCCAGTGACAGGACAAGGGGCAGTGGGCACAAACTGGAATCCAGGAGGTTCCACCTGAATGCCAGGAGGAGAAAGTTGTTTGGTGTGAGGGTGCTGAGCCCTGGAGCAGGCTGCCCAGAGAGGTGGTGGAGTCTCCTTCTCTGGAGAGATTCCAGCCCCCCCTGGCCATTGTGATCCTGGGCAAGCTGTGGGTGCCCTGCTCTAGCAGGGTGGGGTTGGACTGGGTGGCCTCCAGAGACCACTTCCCACCCCCACCATGCTTGGATTCTGTGATGCATTAGTTCATGGATTTGAAACATGAAATTTTGCCCTGCTTTAGGAGATGGTAGTTTTATTCAACAAGTTCTTAGCTGAAGGAAATGGAAGTTCATCACTCTTTATGACACTCTTTTGCAGCCTCTGAAGTGCCCCAGAGGCACCACTGGGGTGGTTTATTGTGCTGTGAAAAGTGATCGATTGTTAGAATACAGTCAGAGCAATCGTCGTGTCTCCAGGCAGCTTTCAGCACTCTTTATTGCAGACACACATTGGGGAATTTGGGGTTCTGAAGCTTCACTAAAACAAAAACAAGGCCACTAAAAACAAACAAAAAAATTTCCACAAAACAGAAAAAAAAAAACCACAACAAAACCCAAATTCAAACAACCCACCCCAAAGAAAGCATCCTGGCTGACAGCATCAGCTCCGCTCAATAGAATCATAGAACAGACTCACAGGATCAGTCAGGGTTGGAAGGGACCTCAAGGATCATCCAGTTCCAACCCCCCTGCCATGGGCAGGGACACCTCACACTAGATCAGGCTGGCCAGAGCCTCATCCAGCCTGGCCTTAAACACCTCCAGGGATGGGGCCTCAACCACCTCCCTGGACAACCCATTCCAGGCTCTCACCACTCTCATGGGGAAGAACTTCTTCCTCACTTCCAGCCTGAATCTCCCCACTTCCAGCTTTATTCCATTCCCCCCAGTCCTGTCACTACCTGATAGCCTAAAAAGTCCCTCCCCAGCTTTCTTGTAGCCCCCTTCAGATACTGCAAGGCCACAAGAAGGTCTCCTCAGAGCCTTCTCCTCTCCAGACTGAACAGCACCAACTCTCTCAGTCTGTCCTCAGAGCAGAGCAGCTCCAGCCCTCTGCTCATCCTCATGGCCCTTCTCTGGACACCTTCCAGCACCTCCAGATCCCTCTTGTAACAGAGGCTCCAGAACTGGACCCAGAGCTCCAGGTGTGGTCTGAGCAGAGTGGAGCAGAGGGGGAGAATCCCCTCCCTGGCCCTGCTGGCCACACTTCTCTTGCTGCAGCCCAGGCTCTGCTTGGCTCTCTGGGCTGCAAGTGCTCACTGCTGGCTCCTGTTGAGCTTCTCATCCCCCAGCACCCCCAAGTCCCTCTCCTCAGGGCTGCTCTCCAGCCAGTCCCTGCCCAGCCTGGATTTGTGCTTGGGATTGCCTTGACCCAGCTGCAGGACCTTGCACTTGGTCTTGTTGAACCTGATGAGGTTGGCTTGTGCCCAGCTCTGCAGCCTGTTGAGGTCCCTCTGGATGGATCCCTTCCCTCCAGCCTGTCCAGGTCCCTCTGGATGGATCCCTTCCCTCCAGCCTGTCTGCTGCACCACACAGCTTGGTGTCAGCAGCAAACCTGCTGAGGGTGCACTCCATGCCTCTGTCCATGTCACCAGCAAAGATGTTGAACAAGCCTGGTCCCAGGACTGAGCCCTGAGGGACTCCACTTATCCCTGGCCTCCACTGGGACATGGAGCCATTGACAGCCACTCTTTGGGTGCAGCCATCAAGCCACTTCTTTATCCATCTTGTGGTCCACCCATCAAACCCATGGCTGGGCTGGATGAGCTTAAAGAGCTTTGCCAAACATAACCATTCTGTGACTCTGATGAAAAGGAAGAACAACTTCCTTGTGTTCCTCTGTGCCTCAGACTATCAGAAGGGCACAGTGAAGCATTGGGACAGAACAAGTCCTGACCTAACATAACAGCATAGCCAGAGTGTTTTCCATCAAGCCAACTAACCTTTGGTTTTGGAAACTCTTGTAGGTGGTCTTCAGGTTGTGTGGGCAGTGAAGAGCTTCCCTGCTGGGTGAATGTTCTCCAGTGTGGTGGGAAGCTGGAATGTCCTTATTCTGGATGGCTCTAATAGTTGGCTGGAAATGAGCAGGATGAAACTTGAGTCACATTCTCCTAGCTTCCTTTCGGGATATTTGCCTGGGAATTTCCTAATAGCACTACTATTTACTGTTTGTAATATTTATAGATAATAAATAATAATATAATATAATATTTCCTAATAGCACTACTATTTACTGTTTATGTGGACTTGCAGCCCAGAGAGCCAACCAGATCCTGGGCTGCATCAAGAGAAGTGTGGCCACCAGGTCAAGGGAGGTGATTCTTCCCCTCTGCTCAGCTCTGGTAAGACCCCACCTGGAGTACTGCATCCAGTTCTGGAGCCTCTATTGCAAGAGGGATCTGGACATGCTGGAAGGTGTCCAGAGAAGGGCCACCAGGGTGATCAGAGGGCTGGAGCACCTATCCTATGAGGAGAGACTGAAAGAGTTAAGGCTGTTCAGTCTGGAGAAGAGAAGGCTCCCAGGAGACCTTCTTCTGACCTCGCAGTATCTGAAGGGGGCTACAAGAAAGCTGGGGAGGGACTTTTTAGCCTATCAGGTAGTGACAGGACTGGGGGGAATGGAATAAAGCTGTAAGTGGGGAGATTCAGACTGGATGTGAGGAAGAAGTTCTTCCCCATGAGAGTGGTGAGAGCCTGGAATGGGTTGTGCAGGGAGGTGGTTGAGGCTCCATCCCTGGAGGTGTTTAAGGCCAGGCTGGATGAGGCTCTGGCCAGCCTGCTGTAGTGTGAGGTGTCCCTGCCCATGGCAGGGGGGTTGGAACTGGATGATCCTTGTGGTCCCTTCCAACCCTGACTGATTCTATGATTCTGTGATTCTATTTATTGCTGCTTGCATGCTGCTTCCCTGTGTCTGAGCACAGGGAGTGGAGTAGGAAGTCTTTCCAAAGCCAGACATTGCCCTCTCCTGGATTCTGCCTGAATAATACTCTGGCACCAGGCCCCAGCCCCCACCTCGAAGTTCCAAAGCCATCCCTGGGTGTGATGAGAGCTGTCAGCCTCAGTGCAGCTAATTGCTGAGATGACTGAGTCACTTCTGAGCTTCGATGAAACAAAGAGAGGCCCTCATGGAACGTGTGTTGTAAGAGGAGAACGTCCTGGGTGACAAAGTCATCTCATTCAGAGAATTGTCTTATCCCAACTTCTACAACCCAGGGACTCATCTGCTGACTCATCAGAAGGGCTATTTATAATCTAGCAGAGCTTCAGCTAACATTGTTTGGAGCATAAAGCAAGCTGTTCATCTGCCTCCTTTCAGCAGATGCTGCCTGGGAGAGAATAGGCAACTTACAAGAAGTTTAATAAGATGCTTTGGGTCCTGCAGCATATGGAACACCATAAATAACCTCCAGCTGACCAGGCTGGGCTTTGAATCCTCATATTTGGCTGCTTTGCTGGGTATCTGCCTGGCTTGTTTGGAATGACCTTTAGTGGACTAAAATGCTTGGCACAGACTCTGTGAAGGTTTGTTCACAGGAGCACAGGATGTTAGGGATTGGAAGGGTCCTCTGGAGATCTTGGAGGGCTTTTCCACCTAAAGCAGTTCTCTGACTCTAAGCTGATTTATCATCACACCACAAAGTTCTCCTTCTGTAGCTGTCCAGAAACATCACCATTATGGCACCACAGATCATAGACTTACAGGTTCTTAGGGGTTGGAAGGGAGCTCTGGAGATCTTCCAGTCCAACCCTCCTGCCAGAGCAGGACCAGAGAATCCAGCACAGGTCACACAGGAACACATCCAGACAGGGCTGCAAAGGCTCCAGAGAAGGAGACTCCACAACCTCTCTGGGCAGCCTGTTCCAGTGCTCTGGGACCCTCACAGTCAAGAAGTTCCTCCTCATGTTGAGGTGGAACCTCCTGTGCTGGAGTTTCCATCCATTGCCCCTTGTCCTATCCCAGGGTGCAACTGCGCATCTCTCTGTTACTGTAGGAAAAACTTCAAGTTCCTTTGCTTAATAGTAGTGCTCTAAAGAGGATGGAAATATTTCTCTGAAGCATCTTCAGTAGGTTCTCTTTAGTATCTTTAACAATGATCTGCTGGAGGAGGGCATTGAGGGCACCCTCAGTGAGTTTGCAGATGGCACTAAATTGGGTGGCAGTGTTGATCTGCTGAAGGGTTGGAAGGCTCTGCTGAGGGATCTGAACAAGCTGGCTCGAGGAGCTGAGGTCACTTGGAGGAGGTTTAACAAAGCCAAGTGCTGCATCCTGCACTTGGGGCACAACAACCCCATGGATGCTCCAGGCTTGGGGCAGAGTGGCTGGAAACTGCCCAGCAGAAAAAGGAACTGAAGGTGCTGGCTGACAGCAGCTGAACATCAGCCAGCAGTGCCCAGGTGGGCAAGAAGGCCACCAGCAGCCTGGCCTGGATCAGCAATGGTGTGGCCAGCAGGAGTAAGGCAGTGGTTGTGCACTGGGTTCAGTTTTAGGCCACTCACTCCAAGAAGGACATTGAGGGGCTAGAGCAGGTCCAGAGAAGGGCAACAAAGCTGGGGAAGGGTCTGGAGAGGAGCAGCTGAGGGAGCTGGGGGTGTTTACAGTGGAGAAAAGGAGGCTGAGGGGAGACCTCATTGCTTTCTATAGTTCTCTGAAAGGAGGCTGGAGCCACGTGGAGGTTGGTCTCCTCTCCCTAGTCTCAGGTGATAGAATGAGAGAAAATGGCCTGAAATTGTGCCAGGGAAGGCTTAGGTTGGAGATTAAGAAAAATTATTGCAGGAGTGGTCAGGCATTGGAACAGGCTGCCCAGGGAGGTGGTGGAGTCACCACCCCTGGAGATGTTTAAGAAATGTGTGGCCATGGCACTTTGGGACATGGTTTAGTGGCCATGGTGGTGTTGGGTTGATGGTTGGACTCAATGATCTTAGAAGGCTTTTCCCCCCAAAACAGCTCTAGGATTCTATGTTCTAGTGTTGAAACCTGCCAGGTCATTGAGGTTGTCCAGAACATGGGCTTTGATTGGATAGCCTTCAGGAATCAACTGAAGGAAATAATTTGAAGAGCATCTTTTTATACCAAAAAGGGGAAAAAAAAAAAAACCAACCAAGGACACTTCATCAGTTCCCTGAGTCTCCAGAGGAGCTGCATCTGTTTCCCTCAGTATCTCCAGCCCCAGCTATAGCAACTCCTTCTTGCTATAATGGGATTTCATTGGTTTGCTTCACTTTGATTGGAAAATATCTGATGGTTTCATACTTCCTGTTAAGGAGTGAAACGGAAGCACTTGTGAAAAAAAACCTCCCAAGGCTCTCTGGAACATGAATTGGTTCTGTTAGAACAAAATGGTTGATCCTGTTCCAAGCAGCAGCAGAGAGGAGAGTGGGAGTCAAGTGGAAGAAAAAAAAAAAACCCCTTCATAAGTGCATTGCTAATTCTGTGCCCACCAAAAATAATCACATTGCTTCTCTTTCACTGCAAGCAGGCTGCACTGCAGATACTGCCAGACAGTCTTGGTGCTGGGCATCTCTGAGCATGTACCCTGTGGGGAAGCAGCTCTACAGAGAAAAACCTTGGAGTGCTGGTGGGCAGCAAGTTCTCCATGGGACAGCAATGTGCCCTTGTGGCCAAGAGAGCCAATAGGATCCTGGGGGGCGTCAAGAAAGTTGTGTCCAGCAGGGCTGGGGAGGTTCTTCTGCCTCTCTACTCTGCTCTGCTGAGACCACAGCTGCAATCCTGTGTCCAGTTCTGGGCTCCCCAGGTCAAGAGAGACAGAGACCTGCTGGAGAGAGTCCAACAGAGAGCCATGAGGATGCTTAGGGGACTTGAGCATCTCCCCTGTGAAGAGAGACTGAGAGCCCTGGGGCTGTTTAGTCTGGAGAAGAGAAGGCTGAGAGGGGATCTGATCAATGTCTATCAATATCTGAGGGGTGGGGGTCAAGGGGAGGGGGCCAGGCTCTTTTGGGTGGTGCACAGCAATAAGCCAAGGAACAATGGAGACAAACTTGAACATAGAAGGTTTTGGCCAAACATGAGGAGAAACTTCTTTACAGTGAGGGTGACAGAGCCCTGGAGCAGGCTGCCCAGGGGGGTTGTGGAGTCTCCTTCTCTGGAGACTTTCCAACCCCACCTGGATGCATTCCTGTGCAGACTACCCTGGGTGATGCTGCTCTGGCAGGGGGGTTGGACCTGATGATCTCTGGAGGTCCCTTCCAACCTCTGCTATACTGTGAGACTGTGACACCCATTGAATGGGGAGGAGAACATTCTGCCCACAGATTAGCAGGAAAAGCTGTGCTCAACTTTGCATCCAGACAGGTTGAAGGAATACAGCAGGAAAGGTTTTTTTTAGTGTGCCTTTTGTTCGTTACAAATCCCTCTCTTTGGACCACACATCTGCAGGGACTGCACTTCTGGAAGGCAGGAATTTTGGACCTGGCCAGCCAGCTGCAGTGAATTCACCACACTGAATTTCTCTGTGTGGAGACAATTCATTCACCTCTGGTTCTAGGTTGTTTTCTTTACAGGGACTCCACAACTGGAGTCAGAGGTTTTCATTAACCCCTGCTAAGGAGGATCACATCCTGGATGAGGGCAATGTTTTTAAACTAGAGAAGGGTGGATTTGGATTGGACATTAGGGAGAAGTTCTTTAGTATGAGGGTGGTGGAACAGTGGAATAGGTTGCCCAGGAGGGTGGTGGAGGCCCCATCTCTGGAGATATTAAGGCTCAGTGGGGCTCTGAATAACTTGATCTAGCTGGGGATGTCCCTGCTTACTGCAGGGAGGTTGGACTAGATGACCTTTGAAGGTCCCTTCCAACCCAGTGCATTCTATGAATCTTTTTGATGAGTTGAGTTGAGAAGTTATTGCCACAGCAGACTTGGAAACTTTGCCCTTCAGACTTGTCTTCAGCCTGGTAGGTTAAAGTTATCTCATAATAATTTAGATATTAGGAAGAAATGCTTCCCCATGAGAGTGGTGAGAGCCTGGCAGAGCTTGCCCAGGGAGGTGGTGGAAGCCTCATCCCTGGAGGTTTTTGCAGCCAGGCTGGATGTGGCTGTGAGCAACCTGCTGGAGTGTGAGGTGTCCCTGCCCATGGCAGGGGGGTTGGAACTGGATGAGCCTTGAGGTCCCTTCCAACCCTGACAATTCTATGATTCTATGTAACATTATCTGCTGAAAATTAGATCAGCACCAGGGATGTAGCCAGAGAAGCATCTTGAGTGAGTCATTTTTGGTTTGAAGCAATTTCTTTAACTCCATTTGTCCTGTTGCAACTCACAGTTGTTATTTTAATCTAGAAAGTGATCCCAAAGAAGCTTTGCAGGTTCAGGATTGGATGCTTTGAGGTTTTTTATTCAGGAGGTGTGTCAGAAATGTATGGACATGGCATTATGGGACATAATTTAATGGCCATGGTGGTCTTAGGTTGAAGGTTGGGCTTGATATTCTGGGAGGTCTTTCCCAAGCCAAACAATTCTATCACTTTATGATTCTGTGCTTTGGAACAGTATTGTGGTGCTGTCAGTTTATAAATCAGTCTGGGCTGTGATATCTCAGGGTAGCAAGCAGTGAAGGAAGGATGAGCTCATGTCTTAAGGTTGACTTCTCATTCTTTTTATCTCTGTTTACAAATTGTGGGGTTTGTTCATACCTCTGCATCTTTCCTGCCTCTGAGGATAGAGGTTGATCTTAATCCAGATATGGTGTTAATAAATTCTGTTCCCATAATGAAGCTTCTATGTGATAGCTGGGTGTTTGTGTGCTTGAAGAGGAGTGAAAACTCTGAGGTCTTATCTTAAATCCCAGGCTGAGAGAGTTTGGGCTGTCCAGCCTGGAGAAAAGAAGGCTGTGGGGAGAGCTGGGAGCAACTTTCCAGTATGTGAAGGGGACTACAGGAGAGCTAGGGAGCGACTTTTGGTAAGGGTTTGTAGTGCCAGGACAAGGGGCAATGGCTTTGGGAGATACAGAATGGAGATTAGGAAGAAATTCTTGAAAGTGAGTGTGGGGAGACACTGGAACAGGTTGCTGAGGAAGGCTGTGGATGTCTCCTCCCTGGAGGTGTTCAAGGCCAGGTATGATGAGGCCTCAAGCAAGCTGGGCTGGTGGGAGGTGTCCCTGCCCATGGCAGGGGGTTGGAACTGGATGAGCTTTCAGACCCCTTCCAACCCAAACCATTCTAGGATTCAATGATCTAAAGCCTTCTGCATGCCCCTGGAGAGCTGTGGCCTGGAGGAAGGACCACTGCCTGCTTCTTGTCAGTGAGAAGTGCAGAACAATTGTTCTGTGGGAAGTGTGGCTCCAGGTGCAGGCAGTGAGCCCCTGGTAGTGCCTCTGGTGACCACCTGAGCTGGACTTGTGTCCCTCTGAAGGAAGGCTTCCTTTCCAGAAGGCAACTTTCCTTAGCCAAGTGACTCAGGCTTCTATAAATACACCTGGAAGAAGGCAGAGTGGTGCCATACTGTACCAGTGTGTGAACACCAGGAGTGAGCCCTGAGTCACAGCACTGCCTCCCCCGATGGGGGCCTGGCCTTGTGCCCCGCTGGGGACGGACTGCTGAGCAGTTTGCAACCTCCTTGCCATGCACTGCCCTGAGCACAGCCAGGAGGCACTGGGCTGCTGTGGAGCAGAGAGCACATCTAAGCTGATTCTCCTCTTCAGTGGTGGCACACACACAGCATCACACACAATGTTAGAGGTTGGAAGGGACCTCCAGAGATCATCAGGTCCAACCCCCCTGCCAGGGCAGGGTCACCCAGGCAGGTCACACAGGAATGCATCCAGGTGGGGTTGGAAAGCCTCCAGAGAAGGAGACTCCACAACCTCTCTGGGCAGCCTGCTCCAGGGCTCTGTCACCCTCACACCAAACAAGTTTCTCCTCATGTTGAGGTGAAATCTTCTCTGTTCAAGCTTGTACCTGTTATTCCTTGGCTTATCACTGTGCACCACCCCAAAGAGCCTGGCCCCCTCCCCTTAACCCCCACCCCTCAGCTATTGATAGACATTGATCAGATCCCCTCTCAGCCTTCTCTTCTCCACACTAAACAGGCCCTTAGTCTCTCTCTCAGTCTCTCTTCACAGGGGAGATGCTCAAGTCCCCTAAGCATCCTCCTGGCTCTCCCTTGGACTCTCTCCAGCAGGTCTCTGTCTCTCTTCAACTGGGGAGCCCCAAACTGGACACAGGATTGCAGCTGTGGTCTCACCAGGGTAGAGCAGAGAGGTAGAAGAACTTCCCTAGCCCTGCTGGACACCTTTCCTGCTGCACCCCAGGATCCCATTGGCTCTCTTGGCCACAAGGGCACTTTGCTGTCCCCTGCAGAACTTGCTGCCCACCAGCACTCCAAGGTCTTTCTCTGTAGAGCTGCTCTCCAGCAGGGCAGCCTCTAACCTGTCCTGGTGCCTGCTGTTGCTCCTCCCCAGCTGCAGGACCCTGCTCTTGTCCTTATTGAGGTTTGTCTGCACTCAGCTCTCAGCCTGTCCAGGTCACCCTGGATGTCAGCACAGCCTGAGGGGTGTCAGCCTCCCCCCAGGTTTGTATCACCAGGAACTTGCTGAGGGTACTCTCAATCCTCTCAGCCAGGTCTTTGATAAAGATATTGAACAAAACTGGACCCAGTACTGATCCCTGGAGAACACCACTGGCCACAGGCCTCCAGGCTGACTCTGTGCCACTGATGGCAACCCTCTGAACTCTGCTGTTGAGGCAGTTTGCCATCCACCTCACTGAGCAGCTGTCTGTGTCACATTGCCTGAGCTTTGCTGTGAGGATGTGGTGGGAGACAGTATCAAAAGCCTTACTGAAGTCAAGGTGTGTGAGATGCACTGCTTGTGAGTAGCTGGTGTTTGGTGGCCATCCAGCCTTCCCCAGGGCAGCTGGTTCAGGCTCTTCACAGAGCCACAGAATTGCCTGGATTGGCAAAGACCTTTAAGGTCCTCAAGTCCAATCATCAGCCTGACACTGACAGATCCTTAACTGAACCATAACTCTGAGCACTACATCTGCACAACTCTTGAACACCTCCAGGGGTGGACACTCCACCCCCTCCCTGGGCAGCCTGGGCCAATGCCTGAGAACCCTTTCAGTGAAGAAATTCTTCTTAATATCCAACCTCAACTTCCCTTGGTGCAGCTGGAGGCTATTTCCTCTTGTCCTATCACTTGTTACTTGGTTGAACTTGGTTCAGCTGCCAAGGGAAAACTAACTGAGGAATTGATCTTCATAAAAGGGGAAGCTTTTCACAGAATCACAGAGTGGTAGGGGTTGGAAGGGACCTCTGGAGATCATTGAGTCCAACCCCCCTGCCAGAGCAGGATCACCTAGGGCAGGTCACACAGGAACATATCCAGGTGAGCCTTGAAAGCCTCCAGGGACAGAGACTCCACCACCTCTTTGGGCAGCCTGTCCAGGGCTCTGCCACTCTTACAGAAAGGAAGTTCCTCCTCATGTTAGATGGCACTTCCTATGTTCAACTTCATGCCCATGACCTCTTGTCCTGTCACTGGGGACCACTGAGAGGAGTCTGGCCCCATCTTCCTGACACCCACCCCTTAGACATTTGTAAGCCTTGATAAGATCCCCCCTCAGCCTCCTCTTCCTCAGGCTGACCAGCCCCAGCTCTCTCAGCCTTTCCTCAGACTCCTTCCCCTGGCTGCTGCAGGCTCCTTTTGTGGTAGTTTTAGGCTATGCCTTGAAAATTTTTTCACAGATCTTGACCAGAAAGCAGTAAAATGTAAATAAATCACTCTTGGGTGTAAAAAGGAAAAATGAAGATCATTCTAACCAATTCCATAGGAGAGAGATCTACCATAAGATTTGGTTCCCAAGACAACCTCTCTCTCTTCTTGCTTCTTAACTCTGGGAGAGAGTAATTTGCTTCTTTACTGACCTTGGCTGCATTGTTTTGACTAAGTCTAATATCTCTGCTTCTGTCTCTTGTTCCTTGTGTACAGGAGGGTAAGGGGGAGGCATGGAGGGAGAAGCTGTTGCAGCTTCCCCTGATCTTTGCCCAAGGGGGGGTCCTTGTGCTGTTTGTTAATTGTAACTACCTGTGAGTATTGTATTTGTACATACTCAGTGCATTCCATTGTAGGTTGTAGTTTGGCCTGGAAATACAGCTTCCATTTATCCATAAATACAGCTTCATGTGGCTGTGAGCAACCTGCTGGAGTGTGAGGTGTCCCTGCCCATGGCAGGGGGGTTGGAACTGGCTGAGCCTGGAGGTCCCTTCCAACCCTGACCATTCTGTGATGCTATGATTTGTGCTTCCACCTGAGCTCGTGTGGCAAATTTAACGTTGAGGGGGAATTTTCAACCCACCCCAGTCCTGTAATGCCTGACACAGAGAGTGACAAGAGCCACCTCACAGCAAGGAGCCCCCAGCAGCTGTGATTTCCCACCTGGGTGATTGAGGTTGTTATAGCAACGAGGTGGTGCCTCTATTGATCCTGGACAAAGCTCAGCTCCTGCCCTGGGAAGCATTCCGTGGTTTTGGGCAGACCTGCTCACCCAGCACCTACTGGATGTAACCTTGATAGATCTGCTGTTGGAACTGGCACTTCTGGGCATGCCTGCTGCCCTGGAGAAGAAAAGCAACCTTCTGGGCTTGTCATTTTATTGGCACAGAACAACAGCAGCACCTGAGGGAGCTCCGAGGTGGATCTCCTTACGCACGCTACCCTTCAGCTTAAAGGCAAAGGTCTGAGCCCACCTACATTGATAACTTTTCATCTTTCTGCTTTTTACTTTATGTTTTTAAAAGCCTCTGGCTAATTGTTCCTTCTAGAGAAGCTATACAGTTCAGTGAGAAAGTGTTCACCATGCACTGAGAAAGCAGAGATCAACTCCAGAGAGTCCAGTGGAGGGCTACCAGGATGCTGAAGGGACTGAAGCACTGCCCTGTGGGGAGAGAATGAGAGCCCTGGGGATGGTTAGTCTGGAGAGGAGAAGGCTGAGAGGGAGCTGATCAATGTCTATCAATAGCTGAGGGGTGGGGGTCAAGAGGGAGAGGACAGGCTCTGATCAGTTGCACCCTGGGATAGGACAAGGGGCAAAGGGTGGAAACTGCAGCACAGGAGGTTGCACCTCAACATGAGGAGGAACTTCTTCCCTGGGAGGGTCCCAGAGCCCTGGAGCAGGCTGCCCAGAGAGGTTGTGGAGTCTCCTTCTCTGCAGCCTTTGCAGCCCTGTCTGGATGTGTTCCTGTGTGACCTGTGCTGGATTCTCTGGTCCTGCTCTGGCAGGGGGTTGGACTGGAAGATCTGCAGAGGTCCCTTCCAACCCCTCCCATCCTGTGAGCTGTGGTCCTGTGAACTCGAAGCTGCTGGCAAGTGTCTGTTGTGTTCTTCTTGCTGCAGATGATTCACTCTTGGTATTTAAGCTTCTCCATTTGCCAGAAGTATTCTGAACTAAAGCAGGTGGAGCACTCCCTTACTGTGTCATTCATTTCACACAATCATAGAATCTTTTTGGTTGGAAAAGACCTTCAAGATTATGGAGTCCAACAATTAACACTACTCTTCCAAGTCCACCACTAAGCCATATTCCCATGTCTACACAGCTTTTAAACACATCCAGGGATGGTGACTCCACCACCCCCCTGGGCAACCTGATCCAATGCCTGACAACCCTCTCAGTGAAAAAAAAATTCTTCATGTCCAACATAAACAATCCCTGGTGCAGCTTGAGGACATTCCCTGGGCTTCATCAAAAGAAGAGTGGCAAGCAGATTGAGAGAGGTGATTCTGCCACTGTCATTTGCTGTGGTGAGACCTCACCTGGAGTACTGTGTCCAGCTCTGGACAAGAAGGAGATGGACCTGGTGGAGTGGGTCTAGAGGAAGGCTGTGAAAATGCTCAGGGGGTTGGAGCAGCTCTGCTATGAGGACAGACTGAGGGAGCTGGGGGTGTTCAGCCTGGAGAAGAGAAGGCTCCAGGGAGACCTCATAGCAGCCTTCCAGTACCTGATGGGGGCTACAGGAAGGCTGCAGAGAGACTGTTTGCAAAGGGCTGCAGGGACAGGACCAGGGGCAATGGCTTCAAACTAGAGCAGAGCAGATTGAGGTTGGATGTGAGGAACAAGTTCTTTACTATGAGGGTGGTGGAACACTGGAAGAGGTTACCCAGAGAGGTGGTTGTGGTTCCATGTCTGGAGATCTTCAAGGTGAGGCTGGACAGGGCTCTGGGCAACCTGATCTAGTTGAGGATGTCCCTGCTGAGTGCAGAGGGGGTTGGACTGGATGAGCTTTGGAGGTGCCTTCCAACCCAGACCATTCTATGATTCCCTCTTGTTCTATCACTTATTACCTGGGAGAAGAGACCAATCTCCATCTGGCTCCAGGCTCTTTTCAGGGAGCTGTAGAGAGCAATGAGGTCTCCTCTCAACCTCCTCTTCTCCACACTAAACACCCCCAGGTTCCTCAGCTGTTCCTCCCCAGCTCTGTTGTCCAGACCCTTCCCCAGCTTCATTGCCCTTCTCTGGACCTTCTCCAGCACCTCAGTGTCCTTCTTGGAGTGAGAGCACCAAACTTGAACACAACAGTGGAGGTGTGGCCTCATCAGTGCAGAGGACAGAGGGATGATCACCTTCCTGGTCCTGTTTGCTGCCTTCATTTGTTCCTTTGCCTTTCTTCCCCAGGCCACCTGGGCTGCCCCCTCTGCCAGGCAGAATGGAGTTGGGGACATGGAGCCTGCCTCTTGGATCTGGGAGTGATCCAAACTAGCTGTGCCTCAGGGAGGAGAAAGTGATATATTGGGGGGGAAGTGAGGGTGTTGTAAATGTAGTCCTGACCCCAGAAAGACTCTCTCAGTGAACATGGTGCTAAAGCAGTGTGGCTGGAGCATCAGAAAGATCCTTCTGTTAAACCAGGAACAGAGAAGGGAGGCATTAACTGTGCAGGAAACAGGCAAGAGAGCATTTGTAACCTACAGCAGCAGACTATGGGGTTGGTTTTAAACACATAGGGATAGACACCCAGCTGAGTGCTTCACAAGGCAGAACACCCTTGTGAGCTGTGGCTGAGAAACTGACCTGGAGAGCTGAGCAAAAGGGAAGGAACCTCGTGAAGTTCAGCAAGGGCAAGTGTAGAGTGCTGCACCTGGGGAGGAATAACTCCCTGCAACAGATGAGGGAGTTACCTCCTGGAAAGCAGCTCTACAGAGAAGAACCTGAGAGTGCTGGAGGACAGCAAGTTCTCCATGAGCCAGCAGTGTGCCCTCATGGCCAAGAAGGCAAATGGTCTCTGGGATGCATGAAGAAGAGTGTGGCCAGCAGGTCAAGGGAGGTTCTCCTGCCTCTTTACTCCACCCTGTTGAGACCACATCTGGAGTACTGGGTCCAGTTCTGGGCTCCCCAGTTCAAGAGAGGCAGGGAGCTATTGGAGAAAGTCCAGCAGAGGCTGCAAAGATGCTGAGGGGCCTGGAGCATCTCTGTGAGGAGGAGAGGCTGAGAGCCCTGGGGGTGTTGAGCCTGGAGAAGAGCAGCCCCAGAGGGGATCTGAGCAATGCTCAGCAAGAGCTAAAGGGTGGGGGGCAGGAGGATGGGGCCAGATTCTTCCCAGTGGTGCCCAGGGACAGGACAAGGGGCAGTGGGCACAACCTGGAAGCCAGGAGATTCCATCTGAACAGGAGGAGAAACTTCTTTGTTGTGAGGGTGCTGGAGCCCTGGAGCAGGCTGCCCAGAGAGGTTGTGGAGTCTCCTTCTCTGGAGAGATTCCAACCCCCCTGGCCATTGTGATCCTGGGCAAGCTGCTGCGGGTGCCCTGCTTTAGGGATTGGACTGGATGGTCCCCATAGGTTCCTTCCAACCTCCTCCATGCTGGGATTCTGGGATTAAACTTCAAACTGAGCTGAGAAGTTCTGAAGATGTAAAGGCATTTGCTGTGCCTAGGCTGACCCCATTAGGTCTCTGTGCTGAGACTTCCCTTCTGTGTCCAGGCTTTATTTGCAGTTTGTGTTCCTGCTGATACCCTGGAGGTAGAGCATGCAGTGCTGATCCAGAAGGAAAAAACCTCACCTCTCATTCTCTGCCATTCCCTTGAGACAAGGCATGACCTTCATCCTGCTCACCCTCTGCAGGAACGCACTCAGCAAGGCTTTGTGTAGGATTTCTCCAGCTTGCTGAGCTGCTGCCTTGGGAGCCTTCTGCTTTTGTTCTTCCCATGGATTTCTTTCAGCTGCCTTAGCAAGAGTTGCTTTGTCCTATATAAGCAATCCACATCCATCTTGAATCCTTCTTCAAGGCTGAAGGACTGGGGCTGTCTTGCTCTTTTGGTTGAACATTCACATCCTGAATTGTAGCAGTTCTCAGTTGGTTCCTGGACAAAGATAGGAATTTGCTTCTCTGACAAAGAATGCAAAATGGGGTGGCACAGCTTCACATTAGTATATAAAATCCTGGGGTGCACCAGGAAAAGTGTGGGCAGCAGGGCTAGGGAGGTTCTTCTCCCCCTCTACTCTGCCCTGCTGAGACCACAGCTGCAAACCTGTGTCCAGTTTGGGGCTCCCCAGTTCAAGAGAGACAGAGACCTGCTGAAGAGAGTCCAAGGGAAAGCCAGGAGGATGCTTAGGGGACTTGAGCATCTCCCCTGTGAAGAGAGACTGAGAGCCCTGGGGCTGTTTAGTGTGGAGAAGAGAAGGCTGAGAGGGGATCTGATCAATGTCTATCAATAGCTGAGGGGTGGGGGTCAAGGGAGGGGGCCAGGCTCTCTTGGGTGGTGCACAGTGATAAGCCAAAGAATAATGGAGACAAACTGAAACACAGAAGGTTTCAGCTCAACATGAGGAGAAACTTGTTTGGTGTGAGGGTGACAGAGCCCTGGAGCAGGCTGCCCAGGGGGGTTGTGGAGTCTCCTTCTCTGGAGACTTTCCAAGCCCACCTGGATGCATTCCTGTGCAGACTCCCCTGGGTGATGCTGCTCTGGCAGGGGGGTTGGACCTGATGATCTCTGGAGATCCCTTCCAACCTCTAACATTCTGTGATTCTGTGAAAGAAAATCCTAAGCATGAGAAATTCCTTTTTTTTTTTCCATTAATTTTTTAGAGGGCATCAGATGTGGTATGAAGACAAAATATTGGTATTTATGAAGGCAGAGTGGTCAGATGTCAAGCAAGTAGCTGCAGAGTCCATCATGACAATGCTAGCACTGGCCAGAAATGACACCTCTGATAGAGATTTGGATTGTTGGTGACATTTTGTGAGCCCCAAATAAGTATTTTTTCCCAGAGCAGATATTGTAGGAAATGCCCAGTTTGTCATTGAAGGCAAAGGGAGGCCAATTAGCTTTGTTTCCAGGAGGAATAAGTGTCCTGATTTATTTCTGCTGGACACATCTTGGAGTATTTCCTTTGGAAAGAACAGAAGCCTCTCTCTGCTCCTATACCTTGGAAACTGAGTTGACAGGCAAGCCTCTTTGAAATTCATCTCACCAGTCTAACAGCCTCCACAATGATGCAAACACATCAGATTCACCTACTGGGTCTTTGATGGCTGCCTCCAGCACCATCTGTTAGCCTTCTGACTTCAGAAGGTGGTGGTTGACCTAGTCCTCAGCACTTCCTCTGTGGCCAGAGAAGCAAGAAAACCTCCACCAAGAGTTTACATCTGGAAGTTCACAGAGTCACAGAATTGTCAGGGTTGGAAGGGACCTCAAGGCTCAGCCAGTCCCAACCCCCCTGCCATGGGCAGGGACACCTCACACCACAGCAGGTTGCTCACAGCCACATCCAGCCTGGCCTGCAAAAACCTCCAGGGATGAGGCTTCCACCACCTCCCTGGGCAACCTGTGCCAGTCTCTCACCACCCTCATGGGGAAGATTTCTTCCTAACATCCAATCTGAATCTCCCCATTTCTAGTTTTGCTCCATTCCCCCCAGTCCTATCACTCCCTGACACCCTCAAAAGTCCCTCCCCAGCTTTCTTGGAGCCTTCTTCAGATCCTGCAAGGCCACAAGAAGGTCTCCTGGGAGCCTTCTCCAGACTGAATAGTCCCAACTCTGAGTCTGCCTCATAGCAGAGCAGCTCCAGCCCTCTGCTCATCCTCATGGCCCTTCTCTGGACACCTTCCAGCACCTCCAGATCCTTCTTGAAATAGAGGCTTCAAAACTGGACAGAAAGCTCCAGGTGTGGTCTCAGCAGAGTGGAGCAGAGGGGGATTCCTACCCCTCCTGGCCATTCTGATGTGGGGCAGAGTGGGAGTGGGGTGCACACAGCATCTTTCTTCTGTGTTAATCATTCTGAGGAGCAGCAGAATTTCTGAATTTATCCCCAACCACTACTGCAAAGTACAAAAATGTTCCCTGACTTGACTTTGTTCCTTTAAACTTCCAGAGATGCTGCCCTAGGTGGAACTGCTCAACATCTCAAGTTTCCACTTGAAATGCCAAAGCCTTGCTGAAGCTGTCCTGAGCAAATGACCCATTTCTGTGCATCTAAACAGCAGACACTTGCCAGGAGCAAGTGTGTTTGTTTGTATTGCTCTGAAGGGTCATTCAAATGGCTTCAATATCTGCTTTTAATATTTAGAACCGGAGAGATACCCAGAGGGAAGGGGGAGCAGAAAAGTGCTGCAATCAGTAATGTCTCAAAAAAAAAAAAGAACCCCACAACCCTGTAGAGCTTTTTAGGATTCTTCCAGTGGAACTCAACTTGAATGCCATCTATTCCCAAGGTCATTAGTACCCAGTGTAGCTACTCTCCAACAGGCACACTGAGGTGGTGGCAGCCTTCCAGCAGCCTCTCAGAGGAGGAGCTGGCCAGCTCCTGCTCTGCCTGCCTGCGCCAGCAGCTGTTTCACCAGCCTGATCCCTCTGCTGCATGCAGCAAGGCTGGCCAAGCCCTGGGGGCTGTTGCCAGCAAAAAAGAAAAACTGGCAAATGGTACTCAAGGAGGACTTTGTGTGTCTCCAAGTGTGTATTGAGTAGGCCTGCTGAGCAAATGAATTTGGTGTGTGCAAACGTGAATGCAGTGGTCTGGTGTGCTCTGAGCTCCACGTGGGCAAGTGTTTCACTTCTACAGAAGGACCTTGGAAGGAAGGATATTTGATGTTCCCATTGGCTTTGTATTCACCAAAGAAAATGATAGAATCAGGGAATTGTGAGGGTTGGAAGGGACCTCAAGTCTCAGCCAGTTCCAACCCCCCTGCCATGGGCAGGGACACCTCACACTACAGCAGGTTGCTCACAGCCACATCCAGCCTGGCTGCAAAAACCTCCAGGGATGAGGCTTCCACCACCTCCCTGGGCAACCTCTGCCAGGCTCTCACCACCCTCCTGGGGAAGAATTTCTTCCTAACATCCAATCTGAATCTCCCCATTTCTAGTTTTGCTCCATTCCCCCCAGTCCTATCACTCCCTGGCACCCTCAAAAGTCCCTCCCCAGCTTTCTTGGAGCCCCCTTCAGATACTGCAAGGCCACAAGAAGGTCTCCTGGGAGCCTTCTCCTCTCCAGACTGCACAACCCCAACTCTCTCAGTCTCTCCTCATAGCAGAGCAGCTCCAGCCCTCTGCTCATCCTCATGGCCCTTCTCTGGACACCTTCCAGCACCTCCAGATCCTTCCTGGAACAGAGGCTCCAGAACTGGACCCAGAGCTCCAGGTGTGGTCTCAGCAGAGTGGAGCAGAGGGGGAGAATCCCCTCCCTGGCCCTGCTGGCCACACTTCTCTTGCTGCAGCCCAGGCTCTGCTTGGCTCTCTGGGCTGCAAGTGCTCACTGCTGGCTCCTATTGAGCTTCTCCTCCCCCAGCATCGCCAAGTCCCTCTCCTCAGGGCTGCTCTCCAGCCAGTCCCTGCCCAGCCTGGATTTGTGCTTGGGATTGCCTTGACCCAGCTGCAGGACCTTGCCCTTGGTCTTGTTGAACCTCATGAGGTTGTCATGGGCTCACCTCTCCAGCCTGTCCAGGCCCCTCTGGATGGATCCCTTCCCTCCAGCCTGTCTGCTGCACCACACAGCTTGGTGTTGTCAGAAACCTGCTGAGGGTGCACTCATTGCCACTGTCCATGTCCCTGTCTGAGAGCTCAACCATGGTTTCATTATTAGCTCCTCAGGTTCTCCTCTAAGCCTGCAGTGGATGTGAGTGCTAAGCTGCTCTTGTGCCTATGATGATGTTCTGCTTCAGTCAGCAGCCTACTCATGAAGCAGCCAACTGGATTATTGTTCAGATTCCCCCTGGGGAGAGAGGTGGCATTGGTGCCTTTATTGACATATTTATTGACAGCAGTTGACTTCAGTCTTGTCTGTTTAATGAACAGGATTGCTCCACTGAGCAGCTAGCTAAGAATTCTGGGGCAAATACTCTAACTAGTCTTGTTACTAATAGTGAGCCTCAGGCCCTTAGGGGTAAATCTGCCATGTCTCTAGTTGGCAAAATAGTTTAAAGACCCTAAATTTGCCATTTTCCCCTCCATCTCAAATCTTCGTTTAGCTGGATTTTTATTAAACTGATCAAAGGCAAAATATTTCCAAGTGCCCTCGCAGTAGAAATGCTAAGAAATAAGACTGAAACTGGAGCAGCTCTGCTCTGAGGACAGGCTGAGGGAGCTGGGGGTGTTCAGCCTGCAGAAGAGAAGGCTGCAGGGAGACCTCATAGCAGCCTGCCAGGACCTGAAGGGGGCTACAAGAAGGCTGCAGAGAGACTGTTTGCAAAGGGCTGCAGGGACAGGACCAGGGGCAATGGCTTCAAACTAGAGCAGAGCAGATTGAGATTGGATATTAGCAACAGGTTCTTTACTATGAGGGTGGTTGTGGTGGTTTGGCCCCAAACCAGCACAGTGGTAAAGCACTGGAAGAGGTTTCCCAGGGAGGTGGTTGAGGCCCATTGCCTGGAGACATTCAAGATGAGACTCAACAGGGTTCTGGGCAACCTGATGTAGTTGAGAATGTCCCTGCTGACTGCAGAGGGGTTGGACTGGATGAGTTTTGGAGGTCCCTTCCAACCCAAACCATTCTATGATTCCCTCTTGCTGTATCACTTATTACTTGGGAGAAGAGACCAATCTCCATCCGGCTTCAGCCTCTTTTCAGGAAGCTGTAGAGAGCAATGAGGTCTCCTCTCAGCTTCCTTTTCTCCACACTTAACAATCCCAGTTCCCTCAGCTGCTCCTTACCAGCTCTGTTCTCCAGATCCTTCCCCAGCTTCATTGTCCTCACAGTAGAAATGCTAAGCAATAAGACTGCAATTGGAGCAGCTCTGCTCTGAGGACAGGCTGAGGGAGCTGGGGGTCTTCAGCCTGCAGAAGAGAAGGCTGCAGGGAGACCTCATAGCAGCCTGCCAGGACCTGAAGGGGCTACAAGAAGGCTGCAGAGAGACTGTTTGCAAAGGGCTGCAGGGACAGGACCAGGGGCAATGGCTTCAAACTAGAGCAGAGCAGATTGAGATTGGATGTGAGGAACAAGTTCTGCACCAGGAGGGTGGTGGAACACTGGAACAGGTTTCCTAGGGAGGTGGTTGTGGCCCCATGCCTGGAGACATTCAAGATGAGACTCAACAGGGCTCTGGGCAACCTGATCTAGTTGGGGATGTCCCTGCTGACTGCAGAGGGGTTGGAGTGGATGAGCTTTGGAGGTCTCTTCCAGCCCAGCCCATTCTGTGATTCTCTGAAGCTCTGAAATGCCAGCTCCTGTTTCTGTAGAAAAGCTGAAATAAATAATGCTCATGTCAGTGTCTTACATCAGATCCCTTGAACAGCAGCACCAGAGCTTCAAGCTAGGAATAAAAGACGTGATGAAGAGGATGCAGGAAATGCTTCTGAAGTGTTGGTTATTTATTTGTAGCACAGTGGAAAGCTTTTCTGAGAAGATGCCTCAGATTGGTTAATCACTGGTAAATGACTTTGTAGTTCTGGGTTAAGGCAGAAATAGGCATTAAAGACTGAAACTGTCTGCAGGAACCAGTGGATCATGATACCCTGAGCTAGGGACTGGTGCTCCTTTCCTTTATCTCTTCTCCAATGATGGGTTGCATTGTCCATTAGTATGCAAAAGGTCTTATGGTGTCAGTTATGGCTGTGTTTGGCCAGGCATTAATTACCTGCTGCTCATTAGTAGTTATTTTGCTGCTGGTACTTATTGACTGTTGTCTGTCTGTCACCTCACATGCTAATGCATTCCATAGAATTGTCAGGATTGGAAGGGACTTCAAGGATCATCAGCCAGTTCCAACCCCCTGCCTTGGGCAGGGACACCTCACACTACAGCAGGTTGCTCAGAGCCACATCCAGCCTGGCTGCAAAAACCTCCACGGATGATGGGCAACCTGTGCCAGTCTTTCACCACCCTCATGGGGAAGAATTTCTTCCTCACATCCAATCTGAATTTCCCCACTTCTAGTTTTGTTCCATTCCCCCAGTCCTATCACTCCCTGACACCCTCAAAAGTCCCTCCCCAGCTTTCTTGTAGCCCCCTTCAGATCCTGCAAGGCCACAAGAAGGTCTCCTGGGAGCCTTCTCCTCTCCACACTGCACAACCCCAACTCTCTCAGTCTGTCCTCAGAGCAGAGCAGCTCCAACCCTCTGCTCATCCTCATGGCCCTTCTCTGGACCTTCCAGCACCTCCAGAGCTTTCCTGTAACAGAGGCTCCAGAACTTCACATAGTACTCACAGTACTGTTCTCCAAAGGAATGAATGTGAACAAATATTTTGTACTTATATTCTGTAATTAGGAAAGAAATAGATCATACAATCCTCAAATGGTTTGGGCTGGAAGGGACCTTAAAGCTCATCCAGTTCCAAACCCTCTTGCATGGGCAGGGACACCTCCCACCAGCCCAGCTTGCTCAAGGCCTCATCCAGCCTGGCCTTGAACACCTCCAGGGAGGGGATATCCACAGCCTCCCTGGGCAACCTGTGCCAGTGTCTCCCCAGCCTCACTGCAAAGAATTTCTTCCTCATCTCCACTCTCAATCTCCCCTCTTCCAGCTCAAAGCTATTGCCCCCTGTCCTGGCACTCCCAGCCCTTGTCAAAGTAAAACCAGCAGTTAAAAAATGTCTCCAGGTCTTGAAGGAACACAGCTGCTGTCCAAACACCTCTTGCACTCTGAGTCATTAGCAGTCTATTATTTGATTAAAGAGGACAGCAGCTGTGACCTGGTATCAGGAAGCCCAGAAGAGTGGCTCAGGCCAAAATGCTCTGCTTGGTCCTTCTCTGCAACTGTTTCTAGGCTGTGTTCCAGGTTTTCCTCCTGCTGTTGCTGCTGAGATTTTGTGTGTCTGGATTTTTCCAATGTATTTTGATCTCTTGTTCAACCATACTCAAGGCTGTAACTTTTATAGACTCTTTTCTGTATTTGTTCTCCCTTCACAGCATTTTTAAGGATGTAAACTAGGGTGTGGTGCAGTTAAGTGCCTGGGAGAACTATTTCCACAGCTACAAAGGATTATCCCAAGCATTTTGCAGGCTCTGAAGTTTTCTTGTTAGTAAAGGAGAGGAGACCAAATCCAAAATTTCATCTTAAGTGAGATCTTGAGGTTTACAGCTCTGCACAAACTGCTGGAGGATGCTTTGTTTCCTTTTCAAAAGCTCCAGTTTTAACTGGGATGCAATACTCTTGTTCTGGTGCTGGGTGCCTGGGAGAAGAGCCCAACCCCCACCTGGCTACAACCTCCCTTCAGGTAGTTGTAGACAGCAATGAGGTCTGCCCTGAGCCTCCTCTTCTCCAGGCTGAACACCCCCAGCTCCCTCAGCCTCTCCTCACAGGGCTGTGCTCCAGACCCCTCCCCAGCTTCGTTGCCCTTCTCTGGACACCTTCCAGTCCCTCAACATCTCTCTTGAACTGAGGAGCCCAGAACTGGACACAGGACTCAAGGTGTGGCCTGAGCAGTGCTGAGCACAGGGCAGAATAACCTCCCTGCTCCTGCTGGCCACACTATCCCTGATCCAGGCCAGGATGCCATTGGCTCTCCTGGCCACCTGGGCACACTGCTGGCTCCTGTTCAGCTGCTGTCACCCAGTACCCCCAGGTCCCTTTCTGTCTGGCTGCTCTCAGCCACTCTGTCCCCAGCCTGTAGCACTGCTTGGAGTTGTTGTGGCCAAAGTGTAGAACCCTGCACTGAGCTTTGTTCAATCTCATCCCATTGGCCTCTGCCCACCCATCCAGCCTGCCAAGGTCCCTCTGCAGGGCCCTCCTACCCTCCAATAGATGCACTCCTGCTCCTAACTTGGTGTCATCTGCAAACTTACTGATGATGGCCTCAATCCCCTCATCCAGATCATCAATAAAGATATTGAACAGGACTGGATGAGGCTCTCAGTGCCATGGTCTGGTTGATTGCTTAGGGCTGGGTGATAGGTTGGACTGGATGGTCTTGGAGGTCTTTCCCAACCTGCTTGATTCTATGATGCTATGATTCCATGATTCTATGATTCTATGGCTGTTGAGCCTGGGACTGTCTGCTGTGTCTTTCAAGTTGCTTCCTGTCCTGAGAACTCCCATTTGGGAGCAATAATTCTAATTGTGAGTTATCACTTTAAGTCTAATATTTGGGAGAGAATCCCTTCTTGCTGGAAAATCAGACAAGCCCTCAGCTGATGGAGGGCCATTTGTTTTGAGAATATATATCACAGAAAGGTTTGGATCACAGGATGACAGGATCACAGATCACAGGATCACAGGTCACAGGATGCTAGGGGTTGGAAGGGACCTCTGGAGATCTTCAAGTTCCCCTCTCCCTGCCAGAGCAGGACCACAGAATCCAGCAGGAGAGAACCAGTGGCATGTGGCTGAAGTTGTGGGATTATACCATCAGCTTTTCACAAGGTCTCCCCCATCCACTCTAATTCTTCACAGTTCAAAATGTATTTTCAGCCTGGAAAACGCTGAAGCAGGCTGCCCAGAGAGGTGCTGGAGTCTCCTTCTCTAGAGACTTTCAAGATGCACCTGGATGTGTTCCTGGGTGTCCTGCCATTCCTCAGTTTCATTGGGTCTGTTGTCAGTGTTCTAGAGGTTTTGTTTCTAACCTTCAATGTTCTAATGGAAAATAAGCAGACAAAGAGGTGTGTGAGTGGGGCAGGGAATCACTGAGGGGTCTGCAGCCTTTGTAGCTTTGAATACATCTTTGATCTGTTGGAGGGTAGGAGGGCCCTGCAGAGGGACCTTGGCAGGCTGGCTGGGTGGGCAGAGGCCAATGGGATGAGGTTTAACAAGGCTAAGGGCAGGGTTCTACACATTGGTCACAACAACCCCAAGCAGTGCTACAGGCTGGGGACAGAGTGGCTGGAGAGCAGCCAGGCAGAGAGGGACCTGGGGGTGCTGGGTGACAGTAGCTGAACAGGAGCCAGCAGTGTGCCCAGGTGGCCAGGAGAGCCAATGGCATCCTGGCCTGGATCAGGGATAGTGTAGCCAGCAGGAGCAGGGAGGTTATTCTGCCCTGTGCTCAGCACTGCTCAGGCCACACCTTGAGTGCTGTGTCCAGTTCTGGGCTCCTCAGTTCAAGAGAGATGTTGAGGTGCTGGAAGGTGTCCAGAGAAGGGCAACGAAGCTGGGGAGGGGTCTGGAGCACAGCCCTGTGAGGAGAGGCTGAGGGAGCTGGGGGTGTTCAGCCTGGAGAAGAGGAGGCTCAGGGCAGACCTCATTGCTGTCTACAACTCCCTGAAGGGAGGTTGTAGCCAGGTGGGGGTTGGGCTCTTCTCCCAGGCACCCAGCAGCAGAAGGAGGGGACACAGTCTCAAGCTGTGCCAGGGGAGGTACAGGCTGGATGTTAGGAGGAAGTTCTTCACAGAGAGAGAGATTTGCCATTGGGATGTGCTGCCCAGGGAGATGGTGGAGTCATCATCCCTGGAGATGTTCAAGAGAAGCCTGAATGAGGCACTTGGTGCCATGGTCTGGTTGATTGGATAGGGCTGGGGGATAGGTTGGACTGGAGGAGCTTGGAGGTCTCTTCCAACCTGCTTGATTCTATCATTCTATGATTCTATGACTTTGCCATTCAAGTGTGGTTGTGTCTGTTGCAAGTGCAGAGAAGCAGCACAGATGCTAAGTGCAGCTCTGCTGAAGGGGTTCTGCTAGCAGGGTATTTTGCAGCTCCTGTGCCTCTTTTGCTCTCTTGTTCTTGTCATGAACAACCTTGAGCTGGAAATACATGTGCTAGACTGTCACATATGGGAGGAATGAAGATAAGCTTTCTCACCTCCTTAAGGATGGTGCCTTGCCCCTGGTATTTCAGGGAGACTGGTGATTGTAGCCAGCCACTCACACATCCTGAGTGATGGAGAACCCTACCCCCAGGGTCTGCTGAGCCTTTAAGGGAATGCTTAAAGTGGAGACTTTGGCTGACACTAAAGTCCACTCTGCCTGCTGGTATGCACTGATGACAAAGGATGAGAGGAAGTGGTTTCAAGTTTCACCAGGGGAGGTTTAGGTTGGATATTAGGAAGAGTTTCTTCACCAGCAGGGTCATCAGGCACTGGACCAGGCTGCCCAGGGCAGTGGTGGATCACAGGATGTGAGGGGTTGGAAGAGACCTCTGGAGATCTTCCAGTCCAACCCCCCTGCCAGAGCAGGACCAGAGAATCCAGCACAGGTCACACAGGAACACATCCAGACAGGGCTGCAAAGGCTCCAGAGAAGGAGACTCCACAACCTCTCTGGGCAGCCTGCTCCAGGGCTCTGGGACCCTCACAGTGAAAAAAATTCCTCCTCCTGTTGAGGTGGAACCTCCTGTGCTGGAGTTTCCATCCATTGCCCCTTGTCCTATCCCAAGGTGCAACAGAGAAGAGCAGAGGCTGTCCCTGTCCCCTCCCTCTTGACCCCCTCAGATATCGATAAACATTTATTAAATCCCCTCTCAGTCTTCTCCTCTCCAGACTGAACACCCCCAGGGCTCTCAGCCTCTCCTCCCCAGGCAGTGCTCCAGTCCCTTCAGTATCCTTGCAGCCCTCCCTTGGACTCTCTCCAGCAGATCCCTGTCCCTCTTGAACTGGGGAGCCCAGAACTGGATGCAATATTCCAGGTAAGGTCTCACCAGGGCAGAGTAGAGGAGGAAGAGAACCTCCCTGGCTCTGCTGGACACACTCCTCTGAATGCACCCTAGTCACCATCCCTGGAGGTGTTTAAAAGACTTTTGGATGAGGAGCTTGGGGACATGATCTAAGAGTTGTGTAGAGGGAGATGTTAGGTTGTGGTTGGACTCAATGATCTTAAGGTCTGTTCCAAGCTGGCAATTCTACCATTCAGTGGCACATGAAGCCTGGGATTTCCAGCTGAACACTGTGTTGCTGCCAGCCTTTAGGGCAGTGCCAGCCACTTAGGTGAGTGACTGAGGCTCTTTATAAACCCTTCTGCCTTCCCAAAGGGGAAGAGAGAGGCAACAATGGAGACCTTATCTCTGTAGGAGAGCTTGGTTTGCACAAGAGCAAGTCCAAGCCAGAGCCTTTCTGCACCCCCAGACTCTCCTCATCAGCTTCATGCTGCTAGGAGCAACTCTTGGCTGTGCAAACCTGCCCTGAACTGCAGAAGGTGCAGAGAGTGACCAGAGCCTGAGGTGGGAAGTGACAGCACTGACCAGAGTCAGTTCTGTTCTAGCTCAAACTACGACACCAGCCTTTAGCTGCTCTCCTTGGTATGATCAAGTGTCATAAGGACAAAAAAAATCCCCACCAATAATTTCAGCTGTTTCCTGAGGGGAGAAAAATGGCCTGAAATTATGCCAGGGGAAGGAGGGGTAGGTTGGATATTAGGAACCATTTCTTTGCTGCCAGAGTGGTCAGGGATTGGAAGAGGCTGCCCAGGGAGGTGGTGGAGTCCCCATCCCTGGAGGTGTTCAGGAAATGTGTGGCCATGGCACTTGGGGACATGGTTTAGTGGCCATGGTGGGGTTGGGTTGATGGTTGGACTGGATGATCTCAGAGGGCTTTTCCACCCCAAACAACTCTGTGGTTTTGTGATCAGGATGAGCAGAGGGCTGGAGCACCTCTCTTATGAGGGGAGACTGAGAGAGTTGGGGCTGTTCACTCTGGGGAAGAGAAGGATCCCAGGAGACCTTCTTGTGGCCTTGCAGGATCTGAAGGGGGCTCCAAGAAAGCTGAGGAGGGACTTTTGAGGGTGTCAGGGAGTGACAGGACTGGGGGGAATGGAAC